>NW_020837973.1:6084364-6349858 GCF_003676395.1 Aethalodelphis obliquidens
AAAAAAAAAAAAAAAAAAAAAGGGGGAGAAGACCATAGAATTAGAAATGAAAAAGGAGAAGTAACAACTGACACTGCAGAAATGCAAAGAATCATGAGAGATTACTACAAGCAACTCTATGCCAATAAAATGGAAAACCTGGAAGAAATGGACAAATTCTTACAAATGCACAACCTTCTGAGAGTGAACCAGGAGGAAATAGAAAATTTGAACAGACCAATCACAAGCACTGAAACTGAAACTGTGATTAAAAATCTTCCAACAAACAAAAGCCCAGGACAAGATGGCTTCACAGGCAAATTCTATCAGACATTTAGAGAAGATCTAACACCTATCCTTCTCAAACTCTTCCAAAATATAGCAGAGGGTGGAACACTCCCAAGCTCATTCTACAATGACACCATCACTCTGATACCAAAACCAGACAAAGATTTCACAAAGAAAGAAAACTACAGGCCAATATCACTGATGAACATAGATGCAAAAATCCTCAACAAAAATAGTAGCAAACAGAATCCAACAGCACATTAAAAGGATCATACACTATGATCAAGCAGAGTTTATTCCAGGAATGCAAGGATTCTTCAATATACGCAAGTCAATCAATGTGATACACCATATTAACAAATTGAAGGAGAAAAACAATATGATCATCTCAATAGATGCAGAGAAAGCTTTTGACAAAATTCAACACCTATTTATGATAAAAACTCTTCAGAAAGTAGGCAAAGAGGGAACTTTCCTCAACATAATAAAGGCCATATATGACAAACCCACAGCCAACATCATCCTCAATGCTGAAAAACTGAAACCATTTCCACTAAGATCAGGAACAAGACAAGGTTGCCCACTCTCACCACTATTATTCACAGAGTTTTGGAAGTTTTAGCCACAGCAATCAGAGAAGAAAAAGATATAAAAGGAATCCAAATCAGAAAAGAAGAAGTAAAGCTGTCATTGTTTGCAGATGACATGATACTATACATAGAGAGTCCTAAAGATGCTACCAGAAAACTACTAGAGCTAATTAATGAATTTGGTAAAGTAGCAGGATACAAAATTAATGTACAGAAATCTCTTGCATTCCTACACACTAATGATGAAAAATCTGAAAGTGAAATTAAGAAAATACTACCATTTACCATTGCAACAAAAAGAATAAAATACCTAGGAATAAACCTATCTAAGGAGACAAAAGACCTGTATGCAGAAAATTATGACACTGATGAAAGAAATTAAAGATGATACAAATAGATGGAGAGATATACCATGTTCTTGGATTGGAAGAATCAACATTGTGAAAATGACTCTACTACCCAAAGCAATCTACAGATTCAATGCAACACGTATCAAACTACCAATGGCATTTTTCACAGAACTAGAACAAAAAATTTCACAATTTGTATGGAAACACAAAAGATCCCGAATAGCCAAAGCAATCTTGAGAAAGAAAAACGGAGCTGGAGGAATCAGGCTCCCTGACTTCAGACTATACTACAAAGCTGCAGTAATCAAGACAGTATGGTACTGCAATAAAAACAGAAAGATAGATCAATGGAACAGGATAGAAAGCCCAGAGATAAACCCATGCACATATGGTCACGTTATCTTTGATAAAGGAGGCAAGAATATACAGTGGAGAAAAGACAGCCTCTTCAATAAGTGATGATGGGAAAACTGGATAGCTACATGTAAAAGAAGAAAATTAGAACACTCCCTAACACCATATACAAAAATAAACACAAAATGGATTATAGACCTAAATGTAAGGCCAGACACCTTCAAACTCTTAGAGGAAAACATAGGCAGAACACTCTATGACATAAATCACAGCAAGATCCTTTTTGACCCACCTCCTGGAGAAATGGAAATAAAAACAAAAATAAACAAATAGGACCTAATGAAACTTAAAAGCTTTTGCACAGCAAAGGAAACCATAAATGAGATGAGAAGACAACCCTCAGAATGGGAGAAAATATTTGCAAATGAAGCAACTGTCAGAGGAGTAATCTCCAAAACATACAAGCAACTCATGCAGCTCAATATCAAAAAAAACAACCCAATCCAAAAATGGGCAGTGGACCTAAATAGACATTTCTCCAAAGAAGATATACAGATTGCCAACAAACACATGAAAGAATGCTCAACCTCATTAATCATTATAGCAATGGAAATCAAAACTATAATGAGGGCTTCCCTAGTGACACAGTGGTTGAGAATCCGCCTGCCAATGCAGGGGACGTGGGTTCATGCCCCGGTCTGGGAAGATCCCACATGCCACAGAGTGGCTAGGCCCGTGAGCCATGGCCGCTGAGCCTGTGCATCCGGAGCCTGTGCTCCACGACAGGAGAGGCCACAACTGTGAGAGGCCTGCGTACTGCAAGAAAAAACAAAACAAAAACTACAATGAGATATCATCTCACACCAGTCAGAATGGCCATCATCAAAAAATCTACAAAGAATAAATGCTGGAGAGGGTGTGGAGAAAAGGGAACCCTCTCGCACTGTCGGTGGGAATATAAATTGATACAGCCACTATGGAGAACATTATGGAGATTCCTTAAAAAACTAAAAGTAGAACTACCATATGACCCAGCAATCCCACTACTGGGCATATACCCTGAGAAAACCATAATTCAGAAAGAGTCATGTACCAAAATGTTCATTGCAGCTCTATTTACAATAGCCAGGACATGGAAGCAACCTATGTGTCCATCAACAGATGAATGGATAAAGAAGGTGTGGCACATATGTACAATGGAGTATTACTCAGCTGTAAAAAGGAATGAAACTGAGTTATTTGTAGTGAGGTGGATGGACCTAGAGACTGTCATACAGAGTGAAGTAAGTTAGAAAGAGAAAAACAAATACCGTTCTCTAGCACATATATATGGAATCTAAACAAAAGAAAAAAAAGTGTTCAGAAGAACATAGGGGCAAGACAGGAATAAAGATGCAGACCTATTAGAGAATGGGCTTGAGGATACGGTGAGGGGGAAGGGTAAGCTGGGACAAAGTGAGAGAGGGAAGCAGCTGCATAGCACAGGGAGATCAGCTCGGTGCTTTGTGACCACTTAGAGGGGTGGGATAGGGAACATGGGAGGGAGGGAGATGAAAGAGGGGAGAGATATGGGGACATATGTATATGTATAACTGATCCACTTTGTTATAAAGCAGAAACTAACACACCATTGTAAAGCAATTATACTCTAATAAAGATGTTAAAAAAAAAAAAGAAAAGTGAGACCTAGAAATATAGATTTAAATGTATTCATTTTTAACTTAAGTAAGGAGAAAGTCAATGTTAAAAACTGTAGTCTGTATGTGGCTGTGTAAGAGAATATTCTTATCTTTACGCATATACAACTTATTCTTAAAAATTCAGAAAAATATGTATATGCATATATATGTATCTCCTTATATACGTATATGTATACATATATGAAAAGAGAGAGAGAGAGGGAAAGAGAGAGAATCTGGGTAAAGAGTGTATGTGTGTTCCTTGTACTGTTCATGGAGCTTTTCTGTAATAAAATTATTTCCAAATAAAAAGTTCCAAAAGTAAAAAAAATAAATTAAGAAAAATAAACATCCTGAACCAGGGAAGTTTTGGAATGAAGTAAATTTGAATAAAAATTCTGGGCTTCATCTGGGAACAGGCAATTGCAAGAATATCTTGTTGTAATTATGTAGAATACTAAACACACCTTCACTCAATAAAGTAGTAGCAAAGTATAACTTATTTCCTTTAGAAAGTTGAACTTAATGGAAGGGAGAATTCCTCTTGGTAAGCTGTGATTTATCATGTTATGTGAGATAAAATACATAGCTTGAGGTTTTATCTTACTTATGTTTCATAGTTAGATATTACTAGCACTAAGCCTTTTTTCTATCTGTAAGATGAAGTGCAGGCTGATTAAGATTCGTTTGGGGTAGGTTTGGGGACCCGCAGCAGCTCCGCTTGAGGATAAGCATTCTTGTTCATTTATTACATTTGAGGGCAGCATTCGTCTTGACCCTGACTGTTACTCATAAAATCAAAGACTTGTTATTCATACACAAAAGAGAGTCGGTCTTATCAGCAGTGTCTACCTACTGTTAAAGTAAAGCCTTTCTTTCCATAAATTGTGGGAATCATCTGACCACATGCTGAGGGTTGTAGGGCTGGGATTGAATTGCATGGACCATGAACCTAATAAATCCAGAAGGAGCACCAAGACCAAGAGGTGGTACTGGGAGCCTCAAGGCAGAGAGATGCTCTGGGACAGAATGGTTAAAAGCTTCCTGGTGTCCAGAAACCTGCCTGCTATCAGAGGAGGACTTCCTGATTTTTATTGCTCTGAAGAAGATGCAAAATTTGCATTAAAACCCACGAGGTTCATCTGTGAAACATGTGCTTGAATGTCCAAAAACACTCATTGAGAGGTATTAGGTCCATCCACAAGTTGATGTTTTGGATATAAAAATTCCAGTGTAAGAGTTATTTTCTCCAGTGATATACTGTGACAAATATTCCACAGATAATGCTTTCCCATCAACAGTGTTTTCCAGGCACTTTTGGAATCTTACCAAAAGTTACTTTTCATGTGTAAAATTTTCCAATATTGAACATTTAAGTATTCAACCCAAAGAAGTTCCTTGTCTCATGAGCTCAATGAAAATTATTTTATCATAACATGTGAAACTATCCAATGAATTGGGGCTGCTTCTCAAGAAAGTGAACTTGTCTTGCAGGGGGTTTAATAAAATAAGGTGTTGGGTTGACCTTGGCCAGGGTCACCCGCATACAGAGAAGGCATGCGTTAGCAGAGTGTGTCGTTGTGTCTTTCTCCGCTAACCCTGATGAGTATAGTCACTCCTCTCTTCCTCCCCAGGACTCTGTGTTGCCAAGGAGGAAGGAGTGGAGGAGAAAGAAAGAAGAGATTGGATGAGTAAAGTGAAAAAAAAAAAAAAGCTGTTAAAACTCACTTCAAAAGAGGAGAGTGGAATTGTTCTACTTTTGGGAAACCGACCCAAACAGATGCACATCTATTCAAGACATCCATTCAACATGGATTAATTAGTCACAGGCACCTCTCCTAGAAGCTGGGGAAAGCAGTGAACACAAATAATAAAAACACTTACTACATGAAATTTGCATTCTAGTTAGGGGAAGGTGAGACAATAAGCAAACCTGTAAAAATATATACATATAATACGGCAGAGAGTGATAATTGAATGGATAAAAATAAAGCAGAAAAAGGCTTTCCAGTGCTGGGGGAGGGAGGTATTGTTACTTGGAATAAGCTGGTGAGAGAAGGCTTCACTGATGAAATGCCATTTGAGCGAGATCAAAGGATGTGGACGTGTGGGTTAAAAGAGTTCTAGATTCAGGGAAGCCAGCATGTGGAGCAAAGCACGAAAGCAGTGGGATTGGACAGGCAGTATGAGTGGACCACATAGGCTCGGGAGACAATGTCAAGGGCACTGACTTTGTTCTCAGGTGATTTGAGAAGACACAATAGCAACATGAGTAAATGAATGACTGATCTAACTTTCATTCAGAGTTAATGGCTGCTGTGCTGAGAGGCAACAGGTGGAGAGGAGGGCAGAGTCGTGAGATTGGTTTAGAGGCCCGTGCAGAGGTGAGAGGGGTGGAGACGTGGGGACCTGGGCACTAGCCATGGAAGTGGTATGAGGTGGCCAGTGTGGGATACTTGCCAGTGGTTGACCAGTCCAGATAACCCATCAATCAGATGTGGAGAATGAGACGATCTGCGGCAGCATGTTGGACTCCAAGGACTGGAGAATGTTGGGCCAGAGGAATGTCTGGTCAACCTTTGGAAGTAAAGCAAAAGCAAAAACTCAAATAACGTAAGAGTGAGCCTTGTGGGGGGAGGAGCATGGTGAGGGAGGAGCCTCATGGGGAGGAGCCTCCTGAGGGTGGAGCCTCCTGGGGGAGGACTCTTGGGTGGAGCCTCTTGAGGGAGGAGCCTCATGGGGGAGGAGCCCCAGACCCTTTCTAGTTTTTAGAATGATAATCATTATTTTCCTCCAATGTCTCTTGCCTTTCTCTGTAAGCAGCCAGGAGCTCTTGTGTGGTCCTGTCACAGCACTTCCCTTCTTTGCACTCTGCAGCTTGTAATTAACTATTGACAATTAATGGCAGCATTAACCACAGGCAGAATGTAAGTGTACAGGAGGGCATTTGTCTGTCTTGTTTTCAGTAAAATGTTTGATGAATAAATGACCCGGTGAACAAAACTGCACCAAGAGGATGGATTTTCTATATTTGTGAAACCTTCACTTCAAAGAAACTACTTAAAGTTATTAAAGAAAACAATCCAAAACTCTTATAAAAAGAGAAGCCCCTTGACCCTCTGTGGTCAACATCACGAGCCTGATTTCACAGCAGGAAGGAAGACTGTCTAAGGAAGAGGGCGCCTCAAGGCCACTTTCTATGGACAGAACCCAGAGCCTGCTAAACGCTATCTGTTGGTGCCCTGACTGCTTCTCTTAACCAATTATTGGAGACATTGGTATATCATTCTAAATTGGTTTGCCTTTTTCCCCCTCCCTTTCAATCTATTTTCTTTGTCCTTCAAGGCAAAGTGGTTTACAAGGGTTAGTGGTTTTGTTCACTATCTAATTATAATCGTCTCCTTATAATGAGCACATTGCAGCAAGCACCCGAACCCCTGCTCATACCCCAGTGCAAGCTCTCAAAAAGAAAGTAGGAGTCAATTAAAAAACCACAGTGCTGTTATTAAAGAGTGGAGAATATTACCTTGACTTTTTTAGTGAGCAGCACATTCCTTATTGACCATTGTCATTGCTAATTTTCAAGCATTTATTATTTTAATAATTGTATTTTATTATTTTAGAGAACCATTTCCCATAACTCTTTGTTTAAGTTCTTTATGTCAATCTCCTAAACCTCAGAAATATTTAGGAGCATTTAAATTGGCTTTTTCCAAACATGCATGAAATGTTTTCAGTTCCTGGCTTTGTAAATAACAGTGTGAACCCCAAGGAAAGAGCAGTCTGTTACTCTGTCCTCCCACATATCCTCTTGTTGGAGGCGAAGGTACCTGTCTAACGTTCACAAACAAAAGTGTAAGTGTTTGGCATCTCCCGAGGTCTGGGTGTCTCTAAGTTACAAATGACTTCATTTTTGTTTCAGAAATATTCTTTCTTTTAAATTGTTAATGAAGGACATTTGCCATGAGCAGTATCTGTGAAGACTATGCATATCCAAACAGTTAGGTGGGTTTTGTTTTGCTTTTTATTTAAAAATTTGTTTTAATTGAAGTATAGTTGATTTACAGTATTGTGTTAGTTTCAGGTGTCCAGAATCATGATTGAGTATTTTTGCAGATTATATTCATTATAGGCTATGACAAGATAGTGGGCATAATTCCCTGTGCTATACAGTCAATCCTGGTTGCTTATCTATTTTATATATAATAGTTTATATCTGTTAATCCTACACCCCTAGTTTGCCCCTTACCCCTTCTCTCTTGTCTTTGGTAACCACAAGTTTATTTTCTATGTCTGAGAGTCTGGCGAATGACTTAATTTTTAAATACTAGCAAATTATGTAGACATACCAGAAATTTTATATGGTGATGTTTTAGAAATAGTCCTTTCTTAGTGTTCTCAGAGTCTGGGGACCACACTCTCTCCAGAGGCCTTCCCAGGAGGATGCCCCTGCGAGTGTCCCAGCCCTGCTTGGGGTGTCCCCTCCTTCTCAGGCTCAGGGAGTGGGGGAGTGAAAGGGTGACCCCTATGTCCACCAGACTTGGTAGACCCCCTTTGCTTTCTCCACATGGTGAAAAAAATTATATATACGATATATATCTGGAGATATGTATGTATCCAGAAAATTCTCAGTAGGTGTTATTCTGCAGCCGTATATTCCTTTACTTACTTCTCAATATATTTATATGTAAAATATATTTATATTACATATGTTTATATATTTTACATCACTCCTGTGCTTTCATGTTTGGTAACCTGTATCTCATAGTTCCTTTAGCAGGAAGTGGACTGTAATTTTTTAAATGTCTATTTCTCCGATAACCTGAGGCACACAACAGCAGCCTTGCCAGTGGATACACTTCCATGATAATCAAATGCCCTACCATTTGATTTAGCCCACGTGTGGGGCATAGGAACCCAAGTCAACACGGAGCTCCAAGTTCATGCTAATAAATAGCGCCTCGTTCCCTCACTAACAGCATGATTGGTATTTATGACAGTGACCCACTTACCTGATGATTAGTTGACTGAAACTGACCAAAGGAACTGTCTTCTGGCTGCTTGAGAGCATGTAAGCAACAACAACAAATCTAAAATATTAACCATAAAAATGAATTCTGTTAAATTGGTGCAGCCGCTATGGAGAACAATGTGGAAGTTCCTCAAAAAACTAAAAACAGAGCTGCCATATGATCCAGCAGCCCCACTCCTGGGCATATATCTGGACAAAACCATAATTCAAAAAGATACATGCACCCCAGTGTTCTAGCAGCACTATTCACAAGAGCCAAGACGTGGAAACAACCTAAATGTCCATCGACAGATGAATGGGTAAAGGAGATGTGGTACATATACACAATGGAATATTGCTCAGCCGTCAGAAAGAATGAAATCATGCCATTGGTAGCAACATGGATGCACCTAGAGATGCTCATACTAAGCAAAGTAAGTCGGAAAGAGAAAAACAAATACCACATGATATCACTTAAATGTGAAATCTAAAATATGACACACATGAATTTATGTATGAAACAGAAACAGACTCACAGAAATAGAGAACAGACTTGTCGTTGCCAAGGGGGAGGGTTGTGGGAGGGATGGATTGGGAGTTTGGGATTAGCAGATGTAAACTATTATATATAGAATGGATAAACAACAAGGTCCTACTGGATAGCAGAGGGAACTACATTCATTATCCTGTAATAAACCATAATGGAAAAGAATATGAAAAAGAATATATATGTATATATATGTATGTGTGTGTATATATATATATGTGTGTGTGTGTGTGTGTGTGTGTATAAAAAACTGTGTGTGTGTGTGTATATGTATATAAAAAACTGAGTCACTTTGCTGTACACCAGAAACGGACACAAGTATAAGTTGATTGTAAATCAACTGTACTTCAACTAAAAATATAAATAAATAAAAATAAATAAATTCTGTGACTTGTGCATCTGAGGCAAAAGAGTGCACTGGCTGGGCTGGCAGGCTCTGTGCTCAAGCCGCTGGGTTTTCAGGGGATCAGGGGTAGGTCTCCTCCCCTCTCTTATCCCTGCATCTCCATCTATTAAATGGGGAGTTAAAGCCATTAAATGAATTCATACCTAGGTTCTGCTTGAAACAGTGCCCAGCCCACAGTAGGTGCTGGGTATACCTCAGCTCATGTTGCAGCCACAGTTGTTGTTGTTATTATTATTATTATCATTAATTAGTACTCACAGAATTGCAGTGTCAGAGACAATGTATCACTGATGTTATGGCCTCTACCAAGTCAGTGAATTGGAGTCATGCTTTTTTTTAAAAAAAAAAAAAAACAGTCCTCATTGTGTTTCAAAGACGCATTAAGATGGGCTACATAGAAATAATACACCAAGTTACACAAATTTCACATAAGCAAGGAAAGTGAAGTCAAGGAAAAACAAGTGAATGGAGAAAGCAGCTCTGTGAGCTAGTTTTTGAGCTCCTCTAAGAGCCAAGCCCAGAAGACATGTCTCAGGTCAGAGCTGTACAGAGAGCGAAATCCAGAATCTCTATTTATCTTGATCTTTTATTTAACTGTCTGAAGGGCAAGGAAACAATGTTAGGCTTTCTCTGGTTCCTCCCTCCCTCCGTCAATTGCTATTTCTGGTGTCTGCCTGAAGGCAAGGAGAAGGAGGCAGGGGCTGGGGGGAGGCTAGGGCTCTGGCTTGGGCCAGATTCAAAGCAAACATTCGGGCAGCTTCTGCGGCTCCTGCACAGAGCCCCCTTTGAGAAGCCCATGCCCTCGGGCTGCACACTGGAGGCCCCTTAGCAATCCAGAGGTTTCAAAGCCGTGGTGAGCAGCGCACGAACCACCAGGGGTCCCAGTCCTGGCCTTTCTGCCTCCTGCCCTCAACCTTCCCAAGTCAAAACTTGTTTTCCCTTGGGAGCAATGGAACAGGAATGAAATGTGCAATAGAAACATGGCGCTGGAGTAGACCATCCGTCCATCCATCTATTTGTTCTTTATCCTCATTGACACATTCAACCATCATGTGTGGAACACCCTGTCTGCCTTGCATTATACTGGGTGGTGGAATAGTCATTGCTCTTAGTTGCAAAGTCTAATGAAAGAATATCCTCAGAAGTAGGTAATCCTGCCCAAGTTGGTTCAGCACAAGATAAGCACCACAGACGGGGTGGTCAAGTACAGGAGATGCCGCCTGACCCGGCTAGGGCTGGGACGGGAGCTGAAAAGCCTTCCTCTTCCAGTGCCAGCAGGACTGGGTCCTGGGGTCGCTGAGGAGTTGACCAGGCCAAACACTAGGAAGGAGAAGGTGAGCATGGAGCAGAGACAGTGAGCAAAGGCTAATGGCCAGAATCTTGGGGTGGGGTGGTCTCACCTCGAAAAGCAAGGTGGCTCCAAGGTGGGGCAGGAGTGTCAGTGGGCTTCCAGAGACAGCCTGAGTCCCAGCATCAAGGACATCCTATGCTATTTTAAGAAGCTTACACTTGCTCTTGTAAGCCAGTGTTTAAAGTATTGCACATGGACCACAGCAAAATAATCACCTTGGAAGTCTGTTAAAATGTAGATTCCTGGGCCACATTCCAAACTGATCAGAATTTTCTGGAGGTGGGTCCTGGAATTTCGTATTTTAAGTGTGCATACTTGATCTTCTTTATGCATAGTGAAGTTTGCAGACAAAGCTCTAGGTCATGGAGAGGTTTGGGCAGAGGCCTGCCCAGTGCTGGTGGTGGGGATTTGAGCTGTGCACCCCCAGAGGCACATGATAAGCTTGCACTTTCCTTCTCCTTGAGCTCAGGTGACTTGCTGAAGTGCGTAGCAGAGATTTGTGGCATCTCCCAAAGGAGCCTCTGTGCCACTGTCTTCTCTCTGCCGCGGTAATTGTGGATGCCCACGGTGAGATGAAGCCCATATTAGCCTGGGTCCTCACCCGTCTGCTGACCCCTGGTGGCCTTCAAGCTTGAGGCAGAAATGGACATTTAGGGTGTGAGCTGCTGAGACCTGGGAGGTGCCCATAGCCCCAGCATCACCCACCTGCGCTGGCTGGAGCAGGCAACTAGAATTCATCTGTATCACTTTTGAATGGCTTCTGCCAGCTACATTTGAATAGGGACAGCCCAACGGCAGAGAGGCCAACTGAAGTTTGTGGCAAGAGTCCAGACTTGATAGAGGAACAGAACAGAAGGGAGAATGGAAATGGGGAGGACACAGATTCAAGAGATATTTAACACATAATATTGTCAGAGATTCATGAATATCAGATGTATGGGGAAAGTACACATCAAGGAATGGTGTCCTGTTGCTAGTCTGGGTGATCGGGTTGTGGGCAGTGACACCAAATGGATAGAGAAGGTGGAGGGTGGATGACTTTAGGGATGGAAGATGGGGAATTCCTTTTGGCCAGATCTTGGAATGTGCTTGAGGGTCCATCAGGTGGAGGCGTGTGCCAGGCAACTGGCTGTGACGGGCTGAATCCTGCAAGGGGAGTCGGACTGCAGACCCAGGTCCATCAGGGAGATGCTGCACTGCAGGGGATTGTGTCAACCCTGGGAGCCGACGTGTTCACTTAGTTTGAATCTTGTGAGAGTGAACTGAGACCGTGGAGAGCACCAAGGTGTACAGAATTTGGGGCGCAGAGGAGTCTTGAGGAATGGTCAGGGCCAGAGAGGATCATCAAAAAAGGACAGAGTAGAAAGATATTTGCAAAAAGGTTCTTGAGGCATGCTCCTGAAGATTCTGATTCGCTGGTCTGTGTGGGATGGACCCAAGGGATCCATAAAAGCTTCTCAAGGAATCTTCGATGCCCACCCAAGTTTGGGACTCACTTATCTTCCAAGAAGCTTGGTAGAGCTAAAAAGAGAAAGGATGGGCAGGACCTAGAGAAATACAAGCATTCCCTTTAGTGACAGTCAGTGGGAGGAGATGGAAGGTCTGGTAGCTGCAGTGAGGCCCCAGAGGAGAGTTTGGGGTCAAGATGGAGAGGTTGTCCTTGAACTGAAGGGACATCTCTTACTGGAGAAACCCATGTAAACATGGGTGTGGGTGTAAACTGGGGTCATACGACGGGGGAGTGAAGGAGGACCTCCGTTTTCTTTTGAAATAGAGAGCAGACTGGCTTTTAGAGCATGAAGGCAAGGGCTCAGTGGGAAGGATTCAGAGTGTCAAAGTTTGGAAATAGTCCTGGAGAAAGATGGAAGTAATAGCT
The DNA here is from genome assembly GCF_003676395.1 of Aethalodelphis obliquidens. Classification (NCBI taxonomy): domain Eukaryota; kingdom Metazoa; phylum Chordata; class Mammalia; order Artiodactyla; family Delphinidae; genus Aethalodelphis; species Aethalodelphis obliquidens. Next base: position 6,096,796 of record NW_020837973.1, read on the forward strand.
AAGTGGTATTGAGGTGACCTTTTGGTAGTGCCCCAAGATTGGAGACCACAACTGTGTAGCTGTCTCAGTCTTACATCCATGGGGAATTCTCTGGATTTGTGTGCTTTGGCATCAGGGTGGGAAAGACAGATGGTGTCAATCCATGCTTCATGACTGGATAGGCACAGCAGATATGGTTACAAGGAGGCCGGCAAGGGGAAAGCTCAGATCATCTGTGGTAAGTTCCCAGCTCTCCAGAGAAGGAAGCAATGCCAGCAAGTAAACCAATGGATGAGCAGAAAAAGCAGGGCCAGGAGTGAGGGCCAACCGATGGTCAAGGTGAGGCTGTAGGAAGCTGGCAGGGAAGAAGGGATGGGCAGTGAGTTTGATATTTCTGGGATGCGATGGTTCATGTGATCAGAAAGTTCAAGGTTATGGGCACGGTGATTGGAGTGAAGGCCACTGGCCCAACGTCAAATGTCTAAGTATTGTCGGATAGGTTCTGTCCATGAGTATTGAAATATCAGAGTCACAAATCAAGTTGGTAGCATGGAATCCTCTAGGCCAGGTTCCAAACGCTTTAGTGAGTAATGAGGGAACTGAGATCCAGGACAGCCGCCACGACCCCACCTTTCCCAAGGTGAAGGCCAGAGCCACGTGGTCAAAGCCTTTGCTCAGAAGCTAAGATCAGAAGCCCCTTCGCTGTCCTCTCTGCTCCTGATCCAGTTTATTTTTCTTTTTTGTTTTTTTTTCTTTTAATTCTGCTATAGTGTCTTTTTTTATATATACATCTTTATTGGAGTATAATTGCTTCACAATGCTGTTAGTTTCTGTTGTACAACAAATTGAATCACCTATACGTATACATATATCCCCATATTCCCTTCCTCTTGAGCCTCCCTCCCACCCTCCCTGTCACACCCCTCTAGGTTGTCGCAAAGCGCCGAGCTGGTCTCCCTGTGCTATGCAGCTGCTTCCCACTAACTATCTATTTTACATTTGGTAGTGTATATATGTCCATGCTACTCTCTTACTTCGTCCCAGCTTCCCCCTCCCCTCCCCATGTTGTCAAGTCCATTCTCTATATCTGCGTCTTTATTCCTGCCCTGCCACTAGGTTCATCAGTACTGTTTTTTATTTTTTTAATTCCATATATATGCATTAGCATATGGTATTTGTTTTTCTCTTTCTGACTTACTTCACTCTGTATGACAGACTCTAGGTCCAAACACGTCACTACAAATAACTCAATTTTATTTCTTTTTATATCTGAGTAATATTCCATTGTATATATGTGCCACATCTTCTTTATCCATTCATCTGTTAATGGACACTTAGGTTGCTTCCATGTCCTAGCTATTGTAAATAGTGCTGCAATGAACATTGTGGTACATGTCTCTTTTTGAATTATGGTTTTCTCTGGGTATATGCCCAGTAGTGGGATTCCTGGGTCATATGGTAGTTCTATTTTTAGTTTTTTAAGGAACCTCCATACTGTTTTCTATAGTGGTTGTATCAATTTACATTCCCGCCAATAGTGCAGGAGGGTTCCCTTTTCACCACACCCTCTCCAGCATTTATTGTTTCTAGATTTTTTGATAGTGGCCATTCTGACTGGTGTGAGGTGATACCTCATTGTAGTTTTGATTTGCATATCTCTAATAACTAGTGATGTTGAGCACCTTTTCATGTGCCTCTTGGCCATCTGTATGTCTTCTTTGGTGAAATGTCTATTTACATCTTCCACCCATTTTTTAATTGGATTGTTTGTTTTTTTGATCTTGAGCTCCATGAGCTGTTTGTATATTTTGAAGATTAATCCTTTGTCCGTTGTTTCATTTGCAAATATTTTCTCCCTTTCTGAGTGTTGCCTTTTCGTTTTGTTTACGTTTCCTTTGCTGTGCAAAAGCTTTTTAAGTTTCATTAGGTCCCATTTGTTTGTTTTTATTTTCATTACTCTAGGAGGTGGGTCAAAAAAGGTCTTTCTGTGGTTTATGTCAAAGAGTGTTTTTCCTATTTTCCTCTGAAAGTTTTATAGTGTTCAGTCTTACATTTATGTCTTTAATCCATTTGGAGTTTATTTTTATGTATGGTGTTAGGGAGTGTTCTGATTTCATTCTTTTACATGCAGCTGTCCAGTTTTTCCAGCAACACTTATTGAAGAGGCTGTCTTCTCCATTGTATGTTCTTGCCTCCTTTGTCGTAAATTAGTTGACCATATGTGTGTGGGTTTATCTCTGGACTTTCTATCCTGTACCAATGATCTATATTTCTGTTTTTGTGCCATTACCATACTGTCTTGATTACTGTAGCTTTCTAGTATATTTTGAAGTCAGGGAGCCTGATTCCTCCAGCTCCATTTTTCTTTCTCGATTGCTTTGACTATTCAGGGTCTTTTGTGTTTCCATACGAATTGTAAATTTTTTTGTTCTAATTCTATGAAGAATGCCATTGGTAGTTTGATAGGGGTTGCATTGAATCTGTAGATTGCTTTGGGTAGTAGAGTCATTTTCACAATATTGATTCTTCCAATCCAAGAAAATGATATATTTCTCCATGTGTTTATGTTATCTTTGATTTCTTTCATCAGTGTTTTATAGTTTTCTGAGTACAAGTCTTTCACCTCCTTAGGTAGGTTTATTCCTAAGTATTTTATTATTTTTGTTGGGACGGTAAATGAGATTGTTTCCTTAATTTCTCTTTCAGATTTTCCATCATTAGTGTTTAGGAATGCAAGAGATTTCTGTGCATTAATTTTGTATCCTGCAACCTTACCAAATTCATTGATTAGTTCTAGTAGTTTTCTGGGGACATCTTTAGGATTTTCTATGTGTAGTATCATGTCATCGGCAAACAGTGACAGTTTTACTTCTTCTTTTCCAATTTGGATTCCTTTTATTTCTTTTTCTTCTCTGATTGCTATGGCTAGAACTTCCAAAACTGTGTTGAATAAGAATGGCAAGAGTGGACATCCTTATCTTGTTCCTGATCTTAGAGGAAATGCTTTCAGTGTTTCACCATTGAGTATGATGTTTGCTGTGGGTTTGTCATATGTGGCCTTTATTATGTTTAGGTAGTTTCCATCTATACCCACTTTCTGGAGACTTTTTATCATAAATGGGATGAATTGAGTGTTGTCAAAAGCTTTTCTGCATCTATTGAGATGATCATATAGTTTTTATTCCTTAATTTGTTAATATTGTGTATCGCATTGATTGATTTGCGTATATTGAAGAATCCCTGCATTCCTGGGATAAATCCCACTTGATCATGTTGTATGATCCTTTTAATATGTTCTTGGATTCTGTTTGCTAGTATTTTGTTCAGGATTTTTGCATCTATGTGCATCAGTGATGTTGGTATATAATTTTCTTTTTTTGTCATATATTTTTCTGTTTTGGTATCATGGTGGTGGTGGCTTCATAGAATGAATTTAGGAGTGTTCCTCCCTCTGCAATTTTTTGGAAGAGTTTGAGAAGGATAGGTGTTAGCTGTTCTCTAAATGTTTGATAGAATTCGCCTGTGAAGTCATCTGGTCCTGGACTTTGTTTGTTGGAAAATTTTTAATTACAGTTTCAATTTCACTGCTTCTGCTAGGTCTGTTTATATTTTCTAATTCTTCCAGGTTCAGTCTTGGAAAATTGTACCTTTCTAAGAATTTGTCCCTTTCTTCGTGGTTGTCCATTTTATTGGCATATACTTGTTTTTATTAGTCTCTTATAATCCTTTTTATTTCTGCAGTGTCAGTTGTGATTTCTTCTGTTTCATTTCTAATTTTATTGATTTGCATCCTCTCCCTTTTTTTCTTGATGAGTCTGGCTAAGCATTTATCAATTTTGTTTATCTTCTCAAAGAACCGACTTTTAGTTTTATTGATCTTTGCTATTGTTTTCTTCATTTCTATTTCATGTATTTCTGCTCTGAGCTTTATGATTTCTTTCCTTCTACTGACTTTGGGTTTTCTTTGTTCTTCTTTCTCTAATTGCTTTAGGTGTAGGGTTACATTGTTTATTTGAGATTTTTCTTGTATCTTGAGGTGAGATTGCTATAATTGCTATAATTGCTATGAACTTCATTCTTAGAGCTGCTTTTGCTGCGTCCCATAGGTTTTGAGTCATTGTGTTTTCATTGTCATTTGTTTCTATGTATTTTTAAAATTTCTTCTTTGATTTCTTCAGTGATCTGTTGGTCATTTAGTAGCACACTGTTTAGCCTCCATGGTTTTGTGTTTTTTACACTTTTTTTCCTGTAATTGATTTCCAATCTCCTAGCATTGTGGTCAAAAAAGATGCTTGATATGATTTCAGTTTTCTTAATTTTTCAAGGCTTGATTTGTGACCCAAGATGTGATCTATCCTGGAGAATGTTCTGTGTGCACTTGAGAAGAAAGTGCATTCTCCCACTTTTGGGTGGAATCTTCTACAAATATCAATTAAATCTATCTGGTCTATTGTGTCATTTAAAGCTTCTGTTTCCTTATTTATTTTCTGTTGGGATGATCTGTCCATTGGTGTAAGTGGGGTGTTAAAGTCCCCTCCTGTTATTGTGTTACTGTCTATTTCCCCTTTCATGGTTGTTAGCATTTGCCTTATGTATTGAGGTGCTCCTATGTCGGGTGCATAAATATTTATAATTGTTATATCTTCTTCTTAGATTGATCCCTTGATCATTGTATAGCATCCTTCCTTATATCTCATAACAGTCTTTATTTTAAAGTCTATTTTATCTGGTATGCGTATTGCTACTCCAGCTTTCTTTTGATTTCCATTTGCATGGAATATCTTTTTCCATCCCCTCACTTTCAGTCTGTATGTGTCCCTAGGTCTGAAGTGGGTCTCTTGTCGACAGCATATATATGGGTCTTGTTATTTTATCCATTCAGCCAGTCTGTGTTTTTTGGTTGGGGCATTTAATCCATTTACATTCAAGGTTATTATCAATATGTATGTTCGCATTACCATTTTCTTAATTGTTTTGGGCTTGCTTTTGTGGGTCTTTATCTTCTCTTGCATTTCCCATCTAGAGAAGTTTCTTTAGCATTTATTGTAAAGCTGGTTTGGTGGTGCTGAATTCTCTTAGCTTTTACTTGTCTGAAAAGCTTTTGATTACTCCATCAAATCTGAATGAGATCCTTGCTGTGTAGAGTATTCTTGGTTGTAGGTTTTTCTCTTTCATCACTACGTATATCCTGACGATCCCTTCTGGCCTGCAGAGTTTCTGCTGCAAAATCAGCTGATAACCTATGGGGATTCCTTTGTATGTTATTTTTTGCTTTTCTCTTGCTGCTTTTAATATTTTTTTAATTGAATTTAATTTTTGTTAGTTTGATTAATATGTGTCTTGTTGTGTTTCTCCTAGGGTTTATCCTGTATGGGACTCTCTATGCTTCCTGGACTTGAGTGACTATTTCCTTTCCCATATTAGGGAAGTCTTCTATAGTCTCTTCAAAGATTTTTCTCACACCCTTTCTTTTTCTCTTCTTCTTCTGGGACCCCTATAATTCAAATGGTGCTGCACTTAGTGTTGTCCCAGAGGTCTCTGAGGTTGTCTTCAATTCTTTTCATTCTTTTTTCTTTATTCTGCTCCTTGGCAGTTATTTCCAATATTTTGGCTTCAAGCTCACTTATTCGTTCTTCTGCCTCAGTTATTCTGTTATTGATTCCTTCTAGTGTATTTTTTACTTCAGTTCTTGTGTTGTTCACCTCTGTTTGTTTGTTCTTTAGTTCTTCTAGATCTTTGTAAAACATCTCTTGTATTTTCTCAATCCATGCCTCCATTCTATTTCCAAGATTCTGGATCATCTTTACTATCATTACTCTGAATTCTTTTTCAGGTAGGTTGCCTATTTCCTCTTCATTTATTTCATTTTGTAGGTTTTTGCCTTGCTCCTTCAACTGTGACATGTTTTTGCTGTCTCATTTCTTAAATTTTTTGATGGGTGGGATTGTGTTCCTGTCTTACTGGTTGTTTCGCCTGAGGCTTCCAACACTGGAGTTTCTAGGCTGTTGGATAGAGCTGGGTCTTAGTGCCAAGATGAGGACCTCTGGGAGACCTCACTCTGATGAATATTCCCTGGGGTCTGAGGTTCTCTGTGAGTCCAGTGGTTGGGACCTGGAGCTCCCACTGCAGGAGCTTCAGCCCGACCCCTGGCTCGTGAACCAAGATCCCGCAAGCAGCATGGGGTGGCAAAAAAAAAAAAAAAAAAAAGAAAAAGAAAAAAAGGAGAGCAATAACAAAGAGTAAAAAATAAAATTAGACTAGGAAACTACAGACATGTTAGAAAGAATATAAAAATAAGAATATAGATGAAACAACTGGAAGGTAAAACAGTACCATGATATTAAAAAAAAGGAGAAGAAAGAGAGAAAAGGCGGAAAAGGCCTTGGCTCTGGAGTGTGGGGCTTAGGCAGGGGTGGGGCTTAGGCAGTGAGTGAGGCCTATGCTTAGGCCTCACAGGGCTGGAAAAAGCCCTGTGGGAGTGGTGTGGGGTGGGACTTAGGCGCCACGGAATAGAAGGGGCCTAGACGTGCCTCTGCTCTCAGAGGGCGGGGGACCCGGCCTTGGAGCTCAGCAGGCTTCCCAGGCTCCAGTGGGTGGGAAGACGCCCTCTGCTCCTCTCCTGCTCCTCTGGTCCTGGAGAGCCCTTCCTGCCTATTTTTCTTTAGACAGTGTTTTTTAAGACCAGTATAATAGTAAGTTATTAATAGTTTAATTTTAAACTATTACCATGGTGAATTAAGAAATGGAAAAAGAATTGTGGAGGAAATTCACAAAGGCCAAATCCATCACCCTTACCTATATCTTAGGCCTCTGTACTGAGCAAAACTCCGTTAGAGGGACAGTCATAACGTCTGGGCTCTCAGCTTTATGTAGGAAGATGACATGAGCACAGACTCTGAAGGCTCACCTGTCCCGAACCCTTACCTTCTGTCCCATAATGTTCAAAACAAAGTCCCATAAGATAGGCTCAGCTTTGGGTTTGAGAATAAAAATAACACAGCTTTCTGCTGAGGGAGAAGGATTCATCTAACAAGTGGACAATCTGCACCAGGACCCAAAGAGAAACCTCAGTTCTCCTCATTCCTCCCTTACCCTGTTCCAAGAATCCTGCTCTCTCTTTCTCTTCCTTCTTTAGGTTCTTTTTGCCTTAAGTGCACTTCCCTCATATTTTCTCGACAGTAAAGTATATAGTGTGCTTCAGAGTATGAGTTTCCTAGGGCTGTTGTAACGAATCACTACAAACTCAGTGACTTAAAACAAATGCAATTTATTCTCTCAAAGTCTGGGAGAACAGAAGTCCAAACTCAAGGTGTCAGAAGAGCCACACTCCCTCCAGAAGCTCTGGAGGGGATCCTTCCTTTCCTCCTTCAGCTTCTGGTGGCCCATGTGTTCCTTGACCATGGCTGCATCCCTCCAATCTCTACTCCTGTCTTCACATGGCCATCTTCCCTCATCTTCCCTGTTTCTTCTGTTCTTGTAGGATACATGTCAATGGATTTACAGCTCAGTCGAATCCAGGATGAACTTATCTCTGATCCTAAACTTAGTTACATCTGCAAAGATTTCATTTTTTTCCAGGTAGTCATATTCACAGGTTCTACGTGAACATGGCTTTTTTTTTTTTTTAAGTAGGGGGTTCCATTCAACCCACTGTAATAAAAAAATGGTACCTTAACAAAATCTGCTTTGATGTTTTCTTTTTGTGAGTTTATTCTGCCCTTATAACTCTACAGTCAGCTCCTCGAGGGAAAGGATGTGTCTTCTGTTTCCACTGCTCTTTCTTAGTCCCTCCAGCTGGTACATGCCAGGATGTCTTCCCAGTTTGTCCAGCTTTGCCTCCTTTCAACTTGCAGACCTTCAAAGTGGAGCAAACTCGTCCCTACCTTTTAGTACTGATCTCAAGGCCTACTTTCAAGAAGTCTCCTTTAGATCATCCCATGTGTCACCGTGAAGAGGTTAATTTTCTCAGGTCCATCTGAATTCCTTCTCTTACTGGTTTGTCGTCCTGTTTACAGTACATTCCATACGTGGCTTTTATGTATGGTCTCAACCTACTCATTTGCTTTACACCAAACATACTCAGAAAACTACGTGTGACAGAAGCTTATGCTACAACACAGGAAAGGCTGTGTTTGCTGACTCAGTTGGCTGTCCCCACCAAATGAGTCAGCCTTACATTTGGCTGCAAGAAACAGAAAATCAGACTATAGAGGCTTAAACAAATGGGAATTTATTTGCCTCAAAAAAATAACACATCCAAAGGTAGTGGGCTACCGACCTTAGTCCAGCAGATTAAGGAAATCAGGACTGATGTCTTCAGGAGTGCATTGGCTTTTCTCTCACAATCATATGGAGGCTGCTGCAGATCCAGCCATTTCATCTACCTTCAAAGCAAGTAGATGGGATAGGAAAGTGGAAGTTTCCCATGAATTGCATCTGCTCCTTTTTATTAAGAAATTGAAAGCTGACACGGAGGCCCTTTCTCTTCTGAAGGCTACTTCACTCACATCTGGTTCCTCGGCCACTTCCAGTTACACGAGAACTGGGAGAAATAATTGTGTGGATTTCTAGCTTCTGTATTGGGAGGTACCTGGAGAAAAGGTGGTGGGAAAGGTCTTGACTAGCTGATCAGTAGAGTTTGCTGCTCCCTTAAAGTGCTTGTGTAACCCAGACTGTCTGGGTTCTGACACATCGTCACACACCATCTAATACTGTCATCTTGTCTGACGCCAGGACTGATGAGAACAGCTGTTAAGTCAGTAGGCAATAATTAACTCCAAAGTACATAAATTACCAGGCTGCAGGATTTTTTCCCTTTAAGTATACAGGTGAATGCTCTTTTGAACGTGGGGTTGTGGTCACCTCCACTGACAGAAAGCTCCAACGCAGTCATTGTGAGGCTGCTTTGAAACCTGGGCGAGACTGCTAGTTAGGTGGGGAATATGCCATGTTTATGCGTGAACCCATGGATGTTTTATTACTGGTGTTAATAAAGCGTGTAAAAGAGAACTTCATAGGTTCTGGTGCAGCCTCTGCTTTTATTGCGGAAAATTCACTCAGAATCATATCCTCTTAGGCCACAGTGTTCTCCTGGGGGCCTGCATCCAGCTGTGATGTGGGGTTAAAATGAAGGAGAAACCTGGAGAAAAAAGGCTTATGCAGGTAATATGTATCTGTGTTAATTTATCATCCATTAAGGCAAAATTTAGTAAGATTTATTATCATTATTTACAAAGGAGACAATTTTACATTTAAATCTAAATTTGATCAATGACCACTTAATACAACATTTTTTATTAGCAAAGGCTCCACCTGGGAGCATTTCTGTAGCTCTGAAGTTTGATCCCCTTGTTAAGCCAACTTTATCAGATTTGCTAATGCAAACGCTGTCGGACCTGGGATGCTGACTTGCTCTAAGAAAGGTACAAGAGAATGACATATAACTTTCAAATGCTAATTTATTAACTGGTTCTAACTAGATGATTTCTGTTTTCCATTTCTCTTAGAAACTACTGAGTGTTTGCTATTTGCTTTCAGAACAAAACGTATATGCCCACGATAGTAGCAACTCTATAGTCTGGAAAGGGTGCATTTAAAAATATTTCTCTAGAAGTTACTGGGAAGCCTAACCTCGCTAAAATATTTCTTTGATGTCATGTTGTGTACATATTGTCTTCCATCCCTACCCCTGGTCCTCGTTCCCCTGTTACTGCGGGTCCTTTGAAACCCCACTGTCTGTTCAGATGTGAGTGTCTGAGGTTGGCCTGGGCCCATATCTTATTCAGCTGCTTCCTCTTCCCCCGCTCCCATACCCCACCACTCAACCTCAGCTTTATCCAAGTTAATTTTCTAGTCCTCTTACTGCAGTGCTCATCTCCCTCCTCTACTCAGTGTAGGAGCCTCCTGAATGAGTGGAAGGGTGTCTTCGATTTGGGTTAAATAAGTACACCACACTTCCCATCTTTAGTTTGAATAGCAAAGCCCTCCTTCTTCTGGAGAAGCTCATCCTCATTAGCATTAGCCATTATTCAATCCATTATTAAATTCTCAGCTCTTCCCTCCACTTGAATTGTTTCTTTGTTCTGGCAATATTCGGGTTTAGCTATCTACTTTTTTATTGACATTAGTTTCTCCAGTGGTAGTGTAAAACATATGCACTTGGGGAGACTTATGTTAAAAAAAATAATAACCTACTGAGTCTCCAGGAGTGGGCTCTGGGCACTTAGGCATCGTTTTAAAGCACCAGGTGATTCTAATGCACAGCCTGTTTCAGAAGTTTGGTGCAGTGAGCTCTGGTGAGGTAAGGACCTTACTGAAGTTTATCTCGCTTTTCTGATTGCTAACAACAAAATCAGAAGACGTATTTGTATCGTACTTAGAATCGAAAGCATGCTTTAAAATATAAGTTTCTGGCTCTCTAAATAGAGCACAGTTTGTGCATGAAATTTGCATTTGTATGTTATGGTGATGTTTTTATTAGATTCACTATAGTTGTAAGAGATGGCAAAAGACCTGTACAGAATTGGGTGTAGTTTATGTACATTACCAATGGGAAAGATACAAAGGTTAAGAAGGGTGGATTTTAATCTGTGGCTGATGGGGTCATAAATGAGCTGGTCTTGCTTCAAAGAATGATGTAATCAGACAGATGTGTCTCCTGGGGAAGCCTGTCTACACAGGTAGCATCTGTCTGCCGGGGGCATTGGCTCCTCTACAGGGAGTGGCCCGTGGTCTGGAGAGCTCTGAAGTGTTACCTTGTTAGTAATCCAAACTCTACCAAATGTGGGAGGCTGACTTGCTCTAACAAAAGTGGCAAAGAATGATATTTAAACCCAGGATGCCAATGTATTAATTTATCATGCGGAATATGCCTATCGGGTAGACCAGTTAGTTGTTCATATAAAATCATCTCTTATCTTCTCTCTCTATAGCAAGAAGCCACCTTGTCCAAAGGTCACTCATGAGCCTAGTTATAACACAGGTGGAGTGGGGATTTGTATGTTTAAGGCAATGTTTCTCGACCTTTCTCCATTACTACTCTCTTAAGAAGACTTTTTAAATTTTTTTTTTTCTAACCAATCCCCCATGATATTTTAATACCACAGGTATATTGCATATCTATTTATGTATGCATATCTGTGTATCATGCATTAAAAGATTAATTTTTTGGCTTTCCCCGAGAACCAGTGTTTGCCCTCTTGGAGCCCCTGCTGAGAATGTATGGCCTAAGAAATCCATTTCCTAAAGCCTAAACTATGAGGCTCCACTTAGAGGGACACACCAGCCAGGTGGGCCAGGTACTGGAATCCGCTGACAAGACGACTTCTCTTCCAGACAACATTGTTTTCCTCAGAGACTAGCCTCTTTCTCTGCTTCCAAAATTAAAATCTTTACCACCCACTCACCTCCCTCCTTTTTTGCACATATCTTTCTTCAGATGTTTTTGTTCGCCCAACAGATCAGAATCAAATCTGGCCAGAATTGCATTGTCTTTCAGGTGATGCAACATGTATCTGCATCCTTTTCAGGTTAAATCTGATGGGACAATTTTGGGTCCAAATTCTTCATGTCTGTCCCAGGTGTTATTTGCATGGAATTACTGAAGGGACATCAGGTATATGTCAAAGCATAACCCTTCTCTTAAGGATGACATCTGACAAAGCAATTATGAAGCTTTCTCCCCAAATATGAAAGGCAGAATAATGGAGTGGATTGATCCAAAGCCAAAAATCATAGTTAAATTTAAGCTCCACCAGGACAAGAATTTTTGTCTTTTTTGTTTACTTAAAATTATAGTCCCTGTACCATGAACAGCTTCTGTCACATAGTGGGCCCTCAATAATATTTGTTGAATGAAAAAAAAATATTTTTATTCAGTATATGAATTAGGATCTCTCCAATTGTGGTGTAGTGAATCATGTGGATATGAGCGATTATATTCATTCATTCAAAGAATATTTACCAAGGACTTCCCTGGTGGTGCAGTGGTTAAGAATCCATCTTCCAGGGGACAGGTTCAATCCCTGGTCCGGGAAGATCCCACATGCCACGGAGCAACTAAGCCTGTGCACCACAACTACTGAGCCTGCACTCTAGAGCCTGTGAGCCACAACTACCGAGCCCATGTGCTACAACTACTGAAGCCCGTGTGCCTAGAGCCCCTGCTCCGCAACAAGAGAAGCCACTGCTATGAGAAGCCTGTGCACCGCAACGAAGAGTAGCCTCCGCTTGCTGCAACTAGAGAAAGCCCACGTGCAGCAATGAAGACCCAATGGAGACAAAAATACAAAACAAAACAAACAGAAGCGAAAAAAGAAACAGAGACTATTTACCAAGAACACGTTATGACAGACCCTATACAAATTACCCAATGTATCCATAATGGAATAAAACAGATGGGATCCCTGCCCTCATGGACCATAGAGCAAAACAGGAGAGACAGGCAATAAGCTAATGGGTAAATACAAGCTATCACCTTTTGGGGAGCAAAGTGATATTGGGAGAAATAGCAGGGTGCAGCTGGTGGATTACCAGGAGGCCCTCATAGAGCATGCTCAGGGCAGGACTGTCAGGGAAGCCAGGTGTTAGTAGGCCCCACACAGGAAGAGGGGCAGGAAGGAGCTTCTCAGGCAGAGAGAACTGTGTGTGCAAAGGCCTTGAGCCTGGAGAGATGGGCAAGCTGGATGACCCCCAAGGAGGGCACGGTACCTTGAGTGGAACTGAGGGGTAGGGCATGAATAGAAACTAAAGATGCAGACTGGGGCAAGATGTGTGAAGAGTTCAGTGTAGACATTAAAGTGGGCAGGCCAACTCTTCTTGATCTAGACTTCAGAAGGAAGATCTGGGCTCAAGGTCCACCTTTGGGAGTTGGTGCTATTTAGATGGTGTTGAAGAAGGCGCCAGGTATATGGATGTCCCTGCAAGGGGAAAATGAGGGAATTGAAAGAGAAAGGGACCTAGACTGAGCCCCGGAGAGGGCAGTATTTGAGTCAGAGCATTGGAGTCAGCCGAATGGCCAGACCCCAGGGAACATGGGGCCAAGGAAGCTGAGAGAGACCAGGATCCTTGGCAGGAGAAAGGGACCAGCTCTGCTGAGGACGCTGCTCGGGAATCACAGTAAGGGGAGTGTGGAAAGGAGTGGATGGGATTGACGAAGTTGTAGGTAACCAGTGAGCTTGACAAGAGTAGTTTTTGTGGCTTCTTGGGGTTGCTACATAGTTTGAAATGGGGTATGGAGAATCAGAGGCCAAAGGAGTAGGAAGAGCTTCAGTAGACAAGCCATTGAGGTTCGGCTGTTAAGGGAAATGAGAAATAAAGAAGAAGGCAGGGTTGTGTTGTATTTAGGGAAGGCACTGCTCGGTTGGGAGCAGACTTGCTTTCTGCTGGGAATGGTTCAAAGAGGGAGAGATTGATGACAGAAGTAGCGGGCATGAACTGGAGCCTGAAATCCCTGTTGCCTGGAGACAATTGATAATCAAGGTGATGGTCCAGGCTGTGTGGTTTTCTTCTGCATCAAGGTTAAAAGGTATTTTTCTTGCAAGTGGTGGAATTTGGTTGTCAAATTTCATCCCAACAAAGAAATTTCTAAATGCATATTCTAAAATCAAACCGTTTCCTCCATTCCAATTCTACTCCCATGTGGTTTTGATGCTAGGCACGGTTTTTTCTCATCAGCATCTTTCAGTGTGTGATTGCCTATAGAAATCCTTAAGGTGTGAAAACTATTTCCTGTAGCAAGCACAACATTTCCGTTTCTCTGATGGGGGGAAAACAACCTTCAGGACCACCTGATCACGGGAAGCTCTGCATGTCCTGCCTCTTTCCAGTATAGAGATAATTTCTCAGTGTAGAGATAATTCCTCTTTGTCTTTTAAACCTATAGCAATAAACTTCTTTGCTGTTTCTATTTAATTTCATATTCCAAATATCCTTGCAAACTCATTCTAAAAAGGCATCAAACTGTTTCTCAAATAGTTAAATTGTGAGATTGTAAACATTACCCTAATTGGTTAATGACTGATTTCATATGATGCAAAATAAAGGGAATTTCATTAGCTGTGGACTAAGAATTCTACTCTTTATTATTGTCCTTAAAAAATTAGTACCCCTGGACTGCTCATCTAATAATTTTACTCTGGAATTTTAGTGGGCAGGTTTATTACGTAATATGTCCACTGGAAAATAGAAATGAGTATTTTTAACTTTTTATACTCATTCTTTGGAATTCTAGTAGCCTTGGATAGATTTCTGTTTCATTCCTGGCTTGAAATGCTTCTTCACACCATCAGGAAGCATGTTAGTTCATCACAGAAATGTATTTAGACTTGGAAAACACTGGAGATTTTAAAAATATGATCATTATGGTCCCAAATGAGGGTTTGGGCTTTAACTCATTTTCTTGATAGGCTGAGACAGTGTATGTGAAACCCACCATCTGAAAACCTTTGTAAATTGTCATTTCATGAGACTTTGCCTCTTTTGCATACGCCATCTTTTTTGGGTGAGCCCTTGACTGAAACTGGACTCACGGGGTATATTTAATTGCGGCTTCTTGTCCCCAAGGAAGACTAGTTGGCTTGGGGAGGAAGTAGTTGCTATCACTAATGACACAGAGAAGACCTGAACCCAGAAGGTTAAACCCATTGCTACTCCGGGCTGCAGCTTCCGAGAATCTGCACAATAATACTTTCAGCTCGGGTTTACTTGGGAGAAACAGACACCTCTGTGTAAACTGCCAACAAGTCATATATATATAAACATATATATATATATATATATATATATATATATATATATATATATATATTTATATATATATACACATACATATATATACTCAATTTTATTGGAGTGTAGATGATTTGCAATGCTGTGTTAGTTTCAGGTGTACAGCAAAGTGACTCAGTTATGCATATACGTGTATTCATTCTTTTTCAGATTCTTTTCTCATATAGGTTATCACAGATTATCGAGTGGAGTTCCCTGTGCTATACAGTAGGTCTTTGCTGATTATCTGTCTCATATATAATAGTGTGTGTCTGTTAATCCCAAGCTCCTGATTTATCCCTTCCCCCCATGTTTCCCCTTTGGTAACCATAAGTTTGTTTTCGATATCTGTAAGTCTGTTTCTGTTTTGTAAATAAGTTCATTAGTATTATTTTTTTAAAAAATTAGATTCCCCATATGAAGTCTCATATATTTTTGGGCGAATCACGTGTGTCTTCTCAGAGTCGATTAAGGAGAAAATAGGTAGCAGACCCATCATGAGTTTAATAACCCTTTTTATTCTACCTAATTAGTTAATATATTTTTGTTATTGATGTTGAAATTGTATGTCATTAGTGATGTGCTTTCCAAACCATGTGTTAAGGCACCACCAGGGCATCCCAGGATATTTTAAAATTTCAAGGGGAACCTAGCAACACTGGACATCTGTCACTGTGGAAATCAACTCAAGGTAGTTGATGGTTTCAATATTAGGTGGCACTGCATTCCTTTTGTTGTCAAGCTGGGTTTTTGGCATATGTGACCGGGAAAAAGAACAGTGGCCTGGGGAAATCAAGACAGGATAGGAAATGTGGGTGGCGGTGTTGAATCTGAGGCTAGTGTTTGTGCAGATGCAATGCTCAACAGACACACTGACTACTGAGGGCCCATAGTAAGTCACATAGTAAGTGGCCACTTAAGAATGAAATAAAATTATAATATTTTATTTCAATATATATGTTGGATTTCTCTTCCAACAACTCCTAAGCTGTTAGGGCATAATGCTTAAGCAGTTCAGACCTTACTACTTAATAAACAAGACTGTTAGACATCTCCTTTGGCCTAGGAATGCTATGAAAATATTAATAAGACACTACGGGCATTGTGAAACAAGAAAATTTGGGAACCTCTGCATTAGTGGTTTTACTTTTTGCAAGTAAAAGTTTATAGTAATGTTGGAGGATGTATGCGATGCATGCTCAGTTTATCAGCAGTTTTCCTTCAACCACAGGCATCCATAAGTCTCATAAAGACGGCCCGCTAATGGGGAACCCTAACGGTAGGACGATCACGGCCATCCCTCTGAAATCTCACCTGTGCAGCTCCTAGAAGCCTGCTTTGCATCACCTGCCTTTGTTTGCTTGCTTTGTTGACATTTATTATCGGTCTGTTTTATTACATTTTTGTCAGCGAGGTTGATTTCTTGGGTGGGGAGAATATAACATTTAGTTGATTATAAATAAATGCTCAATAAATGTTTTTTGAACAAATGAAGTGATGTAATGAATGTCTTAGTTTGTATTAAGCCATCAGCAGTATGTGGCATTTCTGCAAAAGAGCTACCAGCCCCAAATTTCTAAAGAATGCAGGGTTAACCTTTAAGGGAATTTTCTGGTAATTTATAAATAATCTGTCTTTAAAACTCAATAGTTTTAAAGACACAGGGAACTATATCCAATCTCCTGGGATAAACCATAATGGAAAAGAATATAGAAAAAGAATGTATATATGTGTATAACTGAGTCCTTTGTACAGCAGAAATTAGTACAACATCATAAATCAAGAATACTTCAATTAAAAAAATAGAAAAAAACCTCAGTAGTATGTTGGAGGTGGGGGAATTGAGTGAGGGGCAGTCAAAAGGTACAAACTTCCAGTTATAAAGTAAATAAGTATTGGGGATGCAGTGTATAACATGATAAATATAATTAGCACTGCTCTGTGTTCTATATGAAAGTTAAGAGAGTAATGTTGAAGCCCAACCTTGAGTACCACAGAATGTGTTTGTATTTAGAGACAGGGCATTTGGAGAGGTGACTGAGCTAAGATGAGGCCATTAGGGTGGTGTCCTTATGAGAAAAAGAGGTTAGGACGCACAGAGAGTCCCCAGGGGCACACAGGCTTGCATAGAGAAAAGGCCAAGTGAGGAAACAGCTGGAAGGTGGTCATCTACAAGCCAGGTGAGGTCTTAGGGGAAAATAACCCTGCTGACACCTTGATCTTGGACGTCCAGCTTCCACAACTGTAAACAAAGAAACAAACAAAAATTTCTATTGTTTAAGCCACTGAGTCTGTGGTATTTTGTCCCTGGAGCCCAAGGAGATTAGCGCACACACGGGTTTAGCAAAACCCATTCCTTTTGATTAGGGTCCTGGAATGGTGCTGACTGGGAAGAGCTGCTTGGTCGTGGCCCTGTGAGAGAGCATGAGATGCCCCTTGGTGATTTGGGTGGAACTAATGTACTGCATTGGCCCAAAACTTTGTTCTGGTTTTTCTGTAGCAGCGTACAAAAACCCGAACGAACTTTTTGGCCAGCCCAATATATTCTCTGGTTGAAATTGCTCAGAAGTCAGAGTCTGGTGTCAACGGTATAAATCTCTTTGCTTCCTCCAAGACCCACTCCTCAGGAAAACCCTCAGTAGGAGAGGAAAGAAGGTGGCAAGGAAACCCAGGAGCACCCTCCGGGGAGACACTACTTTTAAGTGCATTTCAGCCTTTTATCCTGTTAAAAGGAAAGCTGCTGCCAGCCATCCCCTCCCCTAATTAGTATCATTAATGAAACATCTAGTTTAGTTTGTAATAGGAAATTTCTTTGTTTTCCAATTTGCAGAAGGTTTCAGTTATGCAGCCAAGCAGTTATTTATCTTTTTTAATCACAGCATGACTTTATGGAATATCTTTTGGTCTGATTAAAAAGGGCAATTCCAGGGTAGACCTTGAGGATCACAGCATTCATTGTTTTTTCTCCTGTATTTGGAGTCCGTGACTGCACAGGACTTTGCAATCTATCACTTCCGTGTGAATGCACTTGCTAATGTCATGTTTAAGTTCATACCCAGGATTGGCTGTGCTATCCCTGTGGTGTTATTGCCCTCAGCAAACTTGTCCCTCTGTTATCATGTTACATTTGATATCTACATTTAGTTCCATTCAACTTCATAAGGTGTCCTCTTCTTCAGTCATAATTGGCAGGGTATATTGTGCTTGGTTTGCTTAATTCTAATTTATCTCCTATTGTGTAGGTTATAAATGGGGTCACAAGTAGGTCATAATGCAAGTTGCCAATGGGGTAGCCATGCAAATGTACCCCGAGTACCCATAAAAGATGTGTGTCCCTTCTTGCGCGCTGTCGGTTGAAGAGACATATTTATCTCACATGAAGTGGTGTATCATTCCATCTTAAACTAAGCTGCACAGGTTGGAGTGTCTGATAGCCTTGGTCATGTTTGTTGACTGAATCTGAACACCTGTTGCCTCAACTTTTTAAATGTGGATCAAATGTGTCCCCTATAAAGCAGTGATAAGTGAAGATAATTGTGTATAGTGTTTAAACGAAGCTAAATTTCATTGATCCAGATTAATTAGAGAGATTATCTGTCTAAATTAAAGTCTAAAGTGTGCTCAAATATCTTTTTTTTCACTTGTAAGTCCACTGAAATCACCAGAATTAGGCAAATTTTGTATTGCTTAGTGCAGATCCTTAGGTGAGCTGATTCAAGGTGAATAAAATTTGAGTTTTAATTAGTATATAATTATATGTTTCTAAAGTTTTTGAAACGCACTGAGACACAGCACTTAGAAGTGTTCTCCTATTGCGCGTATGTCATTATATATGGGAGAGAAGGTTCAGGAATACCCAGAAACCAGCATTTATTAAGCCCATTGGACAATCCAGCACTGCTTCGTCCTCTGGGTTTCTGAAAGAGTGGAACCTCTTTGGAATAATTAACTTTCATTCAACTATGTGGACTCACAAAGACCAAGGAGACAGTGGCTTCTGTTGGGTACTAGTAAAGATGTAAAGTTCAGTTAATCATCGATTGGTTGACAGAATGTCAGATGTAATCATTCAGACGTCACTGTGCCAGCAGAAGGGCAGGAGACAGTTTGGACCAGATGGAGACTAACTCTAATAAAAGTCCTTTGTAATCACAGGTAAACTCCCAATTGGGCTTGGAGCTCTGTGAAACAAAGAGAGTGGGGAGAAGAGTGTCTGCTGGTGTTGTTTTACAGAAATGGCCTGCAGAGTAAGTTAACAACAGAAAGGAAATGACTGGTCCCATTTTGGCCACAGGAGAAGTGGGCTATGAGTTCTGGAGTTAGCAGCTCCCTCCTTTCCATACAGCTTATTTGTTTGCTCTTCTCGCTCCTGTGGTGGAGAGGAACTAAACCCTGAAAGCTAAGATTCTTCCACGTGCTTGAAATCAGAGAGAGCCTGGATGAGAGAACAAACGTGTGACGGTGCACTCCTCTGTGGAAAGCAGAGTGACCTATGGATCTCGGTGGAGGGAGGCTTGTGCATTCTTCTACCACTGAGTTCTGAATATTGGAAACTCTATGTTTTGTCTCCTTTTTGTTATTCTAAACTATTAATCAAGCCAGCTTTCTCCCCATCAGTTTCAAATTTGCAATTCCTGAGCTGAGATGTACAAGTCTGGGTTTCTGCAGGGTGAAGCCAGCTTTCCCTTCTAGGGAAGATGTGTTCGCAATGACTTAATTTGTGAGAGGAACTTTCTATCAAGATCTTGAGTATCTTCTAGGCCCATCTCTTTCCACTGGCCTGTAATGAGCTGGTGGAACACTCCTGAGAGAAGCAAATGACTCTCAAACTCCTCCCTGAAATTTTATCTAGCTGTGATACCAAACTTGAACCCTAAGTGTAAGATTCTTTAGCCCTTTAGCCCAAATATAGCTGGAAAAATAGCATAATGTATGCTATTCAAAAAGACCTACTAATAACAGCTCTAATATAAAAGAGAATCATGAAAATAATAATCACAACCAACAGTACTATTTCTAGCGGCCATTTCCTTAGGAAATCAAATTGCATTTGACTCCCAATTTTCAATTCCAGTCTAACCAACCAAAACGCTAATAACACCCATTGTTGAGGTGGTTGGTTTTTCAATTTTCTTCATAACTTTCTGTCTTAGCTCACGCTGTCATAACAAAACACCCCAGGCTGGGTGGTGGTGCAAACAGGAGATACTTATTTCTCACATCCCTGGAGGCTGGGAAGGCTGAGATCAAGGTGCTGATGATTCTATTCTGGTGAGGGCACTCTTCCTGGCAGACACCCCTTCTCACATGGCAGAGAGAGGAAGAGAGACAGACAGACAGATACAGAGAGACAGAGAGAGACAGAGAGAGTCTCTTCCTTTCCTTATAAGGACGCTAATTTCATCATGGGGACCGGACCTTCATGACCTTATCTAAACCTAATTATCTCCCAAGGGTCCCACCTCTAATACCATCATATTGGGAGTTAAGGCTTCAGTATATACATCTGGGAAGGACATGACATTCAGCCCATAATATTTTCTGACTCCACTCCTTATCTGGAGGGATTTTAAATTAGAAGAAGATTCCAGCATGTGACCTGAGGATCATTAGATGTTATAGCCAAAGCACAGTGTTTCTGGTCTATACTAAAAGGCTGATAAAAAACAGAAATCCTGAGGCCAGGGCGTATAGCAAACTTAATTCTTTGGGGGTTGCAGGAAATGCTGAGGAGATGGAATTGTGATTCTCTGTAGCCATGTTTGAGAGCTCAGTTAAGGAAAATTCTACCTTGATCATTTTCTCTCCCAAGCAAGAGCATTGTTTTATTTAAGCCAAATTTGATGCTTATGAGATGCAGTGAGCTTGCTGAATATTCATTTGCAGCTCGGTTCATCAAGTTCTTATAATCCCTTTTATCCTTTGACTTATAATTGGTGTTTTTGCATATTTATGATCTGCTTTGTTTTAAGCTGAGGACCTGTTTTAAATGCTGTACTGTCCTTTCTCCTCCAGCCCTGTGCAGTGAGCTCACAGGGAAATCATGGTATTGAGTGATGGGGCTTCATCTGTTACCAGGAGCCTCACCCCACCCTCAGCTTGCATGTGTGCTGCCTGCTGACCCCTGTGGACATTGTAATCGGCAACCCCTAACCTGAGGTTAAGAATGGGAGTATTGAACAATTTTAAAACTCTTTAAAAGAGTCACAGAGGACCTGAGTGGTCACCTAATCCTCGTGATAATTTCTCAACTGTTTGAAGACAGTGAGCTCACATCCTTAAATGTCCTTTTCCCGGGTGAAATAACCCTGCTCGGGTCAGTTGCCCTTGGTCACGTGATCCCGTTAGGAACGGCCTCACGTCCTGTCACTTTCCTCTGAATGTACGTCGACGTACCAGCATCACAGTTAAATGCTCCGTGGACGTGTGGTCTCCAAACTGCAGCCACTTAAAAGAACTTTAAATGATGAAGGCGCTTTATAGCATCAAATACAAATGCTTTGTAAAGGAAGATGATGTTAGCTGCTTCAAAGCTTACACATGTCTCTTTAGAAATTCTTCAGAAATACTCTCCCCACGCCCAAGTAGAGGGTGGGACTGTGCTAGATGAATGAGCCCTGGCCCATGTGGATCAGGGCCATGTGGGTGGGTATGGGGTAATCCTGGGAGCCTGGTGGAGCCCTGCCCTCCAGTCTCTTAATTTTGTAGACTTTTGTTTCTTTGCCTATAAAATGAAGTAACAAAAATGTCCATCTTCCTGGCTGTTTTACTTTCTGGACTCTTGCAAGGATGAAACAAGGTGTGTTTGGAAAGGCAAGGTGATGGCTGTGAAAGAAGCAGAATCAGAGTTTGCTGGTGGGTACCGGCCTTCCCACCAGCACAGGACTGATTATTTATGCATCTCCTGAGAATCACTGACAAGTGTTGACCAATCTCCCCACCCTCACATCAAGTGAAGTTGGGGAAATGGAAAGTGGTGGAGACAACCAGGCTTCTGTGACACCTGGGCAGAGTCCGGTTTGCACAGATTCTGGATCGTGGGTCAAGCTTGATCTTAAGGCCTAATGTGAAACTTCATGGTGAACCTTGGCTGCTGTTATTACCTTAAACAATTTATTTTCTTCCAAGACATCTCTTGGGAAGCTAAGTTTCTTCTCCTATTTTCTGACAGATGTGAGAGTAGCTAAACGAAGCCATGAGATAAAAGAAGACATCAAGACAGTATGATGCTATAAAATAAATCCAACGTTGCGGAAATCGGATTTTTTATTGTGTGTTTTATTGTGTGTTAAACAGTCTTCTAGGAAGTAAAATGCTGTGATGCTTTTTTTGAAAAGAAAACCTTAACCGCATCACTTCCTTGTGCCCTAGGTTTTATAGAGTCATTATATGAATGCGCCCTTTTGACGGAAAAATGCTTTAGGATATCAATCACATATGTAAATATGTGTAGTTGCTAAAATACCAGGACTAATTCTATTAACCTGAGACTGTGGTATTTTAGGATGAAAGCAGGGATCAGAAAAATGCTTGTAATTTGATTAAATTTTCCACCAGAAGAGAAAGACCATAACAACTCGGCATTAAAACTCTTAGCTGTTTATTTCTTAAGCATTTCCTTTACATATCCAAATAAAAATCTATAAATGCATTCTTTCTAATTATCTATAGCCAGGGAGGGTTCGAATTACATGTTGTTGGAAGCAATGCAGCATCCATTGACCAAATGGATGAATGGATGAATGAGTAAGCGAAAGAAGGCTTTTCCTTCCATCCCATGACATTGCAAAGTTGCCAGGGCACTGGGTCAGGCAGGCAGTGTTGTAATAGAGATGCCCCTTTTGTACTCCCTGCTGAGGGAGGCCAGGGGACAGGGGATGGCTTTATTCAGTTCCCTTGCTTACATTTGGTTCTTATTTTGGAGGAACTGAGTTCCTAAAATGTTTGCGTCTTTGTTTGAAGGCATTTTTAAGGAGAAAAAGAAGAAGCTCTCATAGATAATCACAGTTATTTTTATTATTATTTCACCTGCACCTAATAAGGAAAGAGTTGGTGCTTTCTAATTCCGGGCAGTCTGGTTTGTGTTGGCACTTCTGGTTCCTGCATTCTTTGGGTCACTGTTCTTCAGAGCAAACTCAGCAATGTCAAGGTCTGAAGAATCTTTAGCGAAGCAGATGGTCATTTTGCAGAAGCAAAGCATGACAGGACTAAATTAACAGTGTACCCCTGGGCCCGGCTCTGAAATGACCTGTGCTCAGGCAGGAAGCCAGGAAGTTCACGGGCTTTCCCACATCCTCGAAGGACTGACATCCACAGGGGTGATGTGGGAAAGGACGGCAGTGGGAAGGAATAGAGCCTGTGCAACTAGAAATGCTTGGGAGCAACACCGAAGACGAGCACACTGCTCCCCTGTTCTGTGCTGAGGCACACACAGAGCACATGCATGTGTCACGTGTGCACATGATGTACACACACCACACACACTACCCCAAACCACACGTTTATCCCATATATAAATTACATACGACATGCACACATCCATTACACATATCATTCACATAACACATACCAGGTACACATGTGTAACACATACATACATCATGCATGAATCACTCAGAGAGAGACACGTGTCACGTGGATATATCACATATACAAATCACACACACCATACACATCACAGAAATCTTACATGCATATTACGTACACACGTATCATGCATGTATCATATGCAAATCACACACAGATGCATGTCACACACACGCACGCACTCAGCAATGCACAGAGCTAATATTTTAATCATCGGGAGTACTACACTCTGCAGAGGGAGGATGGCATGGTTCTCTGTGAAGTCCTGTCATGGGAACCTTGAAAGCTTAGGAATAAAAATTCCCCCGAGAGTGTTTGAGTCCTGGCATGCATGCTGCCCGTGTCAGTTGACTGATGTGTTAAGCTGACCTGTGTCAGTGGGAGACCCTTAGCAAGGAGCACAGAGCTTTTGGACACAGACGCTCTGCCTTTGTTGTTGAAGGGATGAGTGCCCGTTTGGTGAGAGGAAAGGTCATGTGGAGGGGGGTGAGAGCGGAGGGACATTTTCTGCAGGTGTGACCGTGCATGCCCTGCCAGACCCGTGCAGGTCTAGCCCTGAACACATGATCCTCAGTTTTATTTAGTTTGTACCACTTGCTCTGTGTTAATAGTGGGCCTTGAAAAGACCATGGTCATACACTGGTGGTGAGAGTATCAGTGGAACATTTTCTCGGAGCGATTTTGCCATATGTATCAAGAACTTTAAAATATTCAAGGCTTTCCACTCAGTGTCTTTTACTAATTGAGCCTGAGAAATGATTAAATATGAGGCCAAAGCTTTAGACACGAGGTTGACCACTGTAGCGTAAAGCAAACGCAAAGAATATTAATAAAGTAAGTAATAAAGTATTCTTTATTAATAAAGAATATTCATAAAGATAGTATAGACATAACTAAGTTATGATATAGTCATAGAACTGAATATTATCTAAGCATTCAAAATCCTGTTTCTACAGAATTTTCATGATCTGAAAAAAATCAGATTAAATGTTAAATTTAAAAAGCAAAGCAAAACTCTGCATTCAGAATGAACTTGGTTCCTTTGGAACAAGGTAACGGTCTTGACAAAAGAAAATATGGCACCAAGTTCTTCGTGGGCAGGACAATTATAGGTTCTTTGTAGTTTTTCTTTATATATTTTTCTCTCCCCTCCCACCACAAATTTTTGTGAACATGAACGGTTTTTATCATGAATAGAGCAACAAGCTACATGGTTTGAAAGGTTCCTCTATTCCTATATAAACAGTAAATAATGGGGAATATAACTTCTCCAGGTTCAGTGAATACAGCCTGTATCATCGAGTACCACAGTAATGCTGTATGACAACCATGAAATCCCAGTGGCCTCGATAGTGGACTATGGGTTGGCTGAGTGTCTCTGTTCCATGAGTTTCTCATCTTCCCGGGACCAGTGGGCTAGTCTTTTCCTGATGAGACACAAGAGTGTCACCCAGAACACACCAGGCCTTCTAAACCTGGGCTGGATCTGGCACTCGATTACTCCCACCCACATTGCATTAGCTGTAGCGAGTCACATGGCTGAGCCCAGAGACAAGGGAGGGGCAGCAAAGTGACCTGTCAGAGGGCACGGATCCAAGAAGGGGGTGGAATCCTTTTCTGTTAAGTAAATAAAAATGTGTGTTCAGGAACAGAAATAAAATTAACCTCAGGCAGAGTCATCTCTTTGAAGACTGCTGCTCACGTGCATTGCGTTGTTGTTCTGTTCTAGAATGATAAACAGTCGCCCTATTGAGTGGCTCTTTGTGTCCTCAGATCCTGGCCAACGTGATCATCTTCATCTGCGGGAACCTGGCCGGGGCGTACCATAAGCACCTCATGGAACTCGCTCTGCAGCAGACGTATCAGGACACTTGCAATTGCATCAAGTCCCGGATCAAGTTGGAATTTGAAAAGCGTCAGCAGGTAAAATGCATGTTCAATCTTACGTCCACGTTATTTGAGACATTGTTGAAATGATGTTGTCACTGCTAATGTCGAGTGTGCAGTTCATCTGCTCACGGGCATCAGAAGGAAACCAGAGTAGCTATCTGGTTGCCCTGCCTGCCCAGCCTCAGGAGGTGTGCTGGGTAGATTGAATCATGAACCAACAAGCAGAGATGGCATCGTCAGACTCAGACCCAGCAACCCCAGGATCACCCACGTGCTGACAGCCACATCAACCACCATTCAAATAATAATGATAATGATTATTATTACAGTGACACTTTATTAAGACACTCATTTTGGGTGAAAGCATATTTCTCTGTGGCAAGAGTGTGCCCCACCTGAAATCTGCCTGTGTCGTCAATAGCACTTCGTATAGGGCCTGTTTTCCACCTGTGGTGGGATGGGACGAAATGATGAAGTGGGCTGGGGTGATCGAGCTCATCCTTGAGGGAGGTGATTGGAGTTGGGAGGGAAGGTCTGGGAGGGAACTAGTTGTTATAGTGTCGAGGGCTGTCCTGCAGTGTTCGATGTGGGTGATGCATGGGAACATACATCAGGGAAATACATAGGCTCTGATGAAGCACTGCAAAAATAGGAAGTGGAGATAGTAGGAGATGTGGGAAGCAAAGCCATCTAGGACCCATGTGGTCTCATCCAGGATGGTGGCAAGCTGGTGAAGCAGATATGCTTTGGAGAGGAAGCCAGGAAGGGGTCCTGATCTTGACATGCTTAACTTCAGGTCATGGTGGAATATCCATATGAATAGTTTTGTTGTTTTTTTTTTTCACTTGGGTTTGTGTATTTCCACAGGAACCCAGTTTCCATTTATAAAGGTGATGGTTGGCATGCCTCTCTGTGAACCCCTCTCTGAGCACATTCATCAGTATTTGGCACATAGAAGATGTGTTATTATTATTTGTTAAGTTGTATCGAGTTAGTCCATTTTATATAAGTTCATCAAAATGTATTATGGTGGTGAGCAAAAAAAATCCTTTAAATATTGACACTAGACTTTTATTTGTGTATGGACCTATGAATAGTAATTGGATTCCTTTTTGAAAACAGGGAGGTCTGTTTGTCATTCAACAAATATTGACTGAGCATCTAGTTTGTGGCAGGCATGATTCAAGGTACTGCGATGTGGCTGTAAATATTGCTTTCCCACTGGTATTAGCAAATCTCCCAGTTTGTTTTTTTTAAAAAATTTTGTGTTACAACATGTGTAGCAAAAGTATTCAGATATTAATGTTTAATTATTTGGTCCCTATGTATATCAAACTCTGTGTTCCACATTAAGAGAAATAGACATTTGTTGACATGGGTCTGTTAACTGGTATATCTTCATATACTGTACATTTATCCATGTTCAGTAATAGTTCAAATCTGGGTTCTAGAAAAGTCCATAGATTCAACACACAGCACTTAGTGTTCACAATTGTTCCCTCTACAGAGGTCAGATGTTTTGGGAGAGATGGTGTCCTTTTTCAAACAGCAGTGACTGGATCAGGTTGGTCCTGGCAGTCATATTTAACTTTCTTTTCCATCACTTGCACCAAGGTCAGGAAGACCTGAAATTCCAAGTTGAGGGTTTATATAACCTAATGTTTATAGTACAGATTTGACAGAGTGGTAAGTCAGACTGCTGACCTGGTCTGCACTGCTTCCTGCCCTGAAGAGACCTTGAGCAACCAGGACCAGGCGTCATCCAAGTGGTCAGGAAGGGCCATGCTTTGACCGTCCTTGGCTCCAGAACTAGACCAGTGAGGCATACCTCGTGCTACAGACTTTATGGGACCATCGTGCTAGGTATTATAAGGGCGTCCACTTACAAGTTGATGAAAAGGAGCCAATGATCCTTTTTAAAATAAGGAAAGAGAAAAGGGACACTTTGAAGACAAAGAACTTATACTAAAGATATTTAATAAAATATAATTGGACACCACACATGTATTTTGCTACCAAACTTGGGAGTCAGCTCTCAGGGTCTTGGGCCTGTAATGTAGTAGTTTTCCTGTTCGGATTTTGGAAAATATGTTTCTAGAATAGAATAAATGTTTATAGTTTTTTTTTTCAGACCAGCGTGTAATTAAATGGGAATGAAAATTTTCCATAGTTAATAAAATCAGTAAGGTGTGATCGTACAGATTTAAGGAAAAAAATAAAAATTGGCCAGTGGCAATCTAGGTATCCTTCACACAGAGGAGCAATCTCAGAGACCATAAGGCCTGGTGTGGCCACAAACCAAATTAAGGGGCAAGGATTCCACATGCCACTTCCTCTCTACCCGTTACCACAAACCAGTTTAAAAAAAAATTATTGAAGTATAGTTGATTTACAATGTTGTGTTAGTTTCTGATGTACAGAAAAGTGATTCAGATATTTATAGCTATATTTATATATATATATATAGATACCTATATATGTTATATGTATGTTATATATTATATATATATTCTATTCATGTTCTCTATATATCCATATCCCTATATATCTATATATATAGGTGTTTCAGATGTACAGATGTACAGCAAAGATTCAGATATATATATGTAATACTTTTTCAGATTCTTTTCCATTGTAGGTTATTACGAGATATTGAATATACCACAAACCATTTTTGCTTTATCCACAGTCACTAGGACAAACAATAGTGTCCTTCAACGGGCTTCATTCAGGGTAGGGGTGTGTGCTGAGCAGCTACAAGCTGATTTGTTTCAGCCACCATTTGGTTAAAATCTGTACCATCCATTTTAATGTTATATCTGCAGTTGCCGCAGAGTGAGTTGACACTCCCAGAGACTGAGGGCTGCCGTCTTGCATAGTTACTGGGCCTCTTTCACAGCTTCAGCCCCCTGTCGTCCTTAATCCTTGGGGAGGAAGGCAAATGTCCTGTGAGCCCAGGAAGCTGTCCCTTCTGCAACCGCCCTGGGGTCTACAAATAGTTGATATTACTGGGAAGTGGCTAGGGATTCTGAAATCTTTTCAAAATTGCTCAACTCTGTACTTTCTTTTCTTCAAATTTTGTGCTATTTTTCCTAGATGCAAATGAGATGAATTTCTTGAGATTAAAAATCATGTTTGAATAAAGTAGTATTTGTGGTATAAGATTTGGAGAGAGAAGGGAATGAAAAATGTTAGCAGAGATTTTCTCAGAGTTGTATTCTTGCCCTAAAAGTGCCCTCATGGATAAACACTAAAAATCATATATATATATTTTTTACTAACTGGGAAAACTAATGCATCGCATTAGCCTTGAGGCCACCTTTGGGGCCTGAAAATGGTGAGTTTTGACTTTTGTCTTAAGTTTCACATCGTGCAGTAAAAGCCATTTCTTGTGCACCATGTCAGTGCCATAGAGGCTCTTTATCAAGCAGGTGTTTCTCCTTGGAGTGTGTAATAGACTCTCAAGAATTGATGAGAGCTGGATTCAGAGCAAAACAGGAGCCCTTTCTCTTAACTGCCTGGGCAGTTGAAATAAATGTTGCCTCTGTAGGACTGCAAACCGGATTTGCTTTTTTTATAGAAAGAAAATAAACACTCTTCAATTTATATGTTGTCTTTGTTTGAAAGTAATGTAATTCAAAGAACCTTTATATGGTCTACCTTCCTCTGGAGCCATCCTGTGGATTGAATATGACACAATATGTGTTTCAGTGGAGGGAGAATACTAGTCAAGTGAGGTGTGGACCCCATGTTATTCCTGGATCTGTAGCCCACCATGGGGGCCGTTAGTGAACCAGTAGGCTTCCGGTCTCTCGGGCAAAAGTGTGTTTCTTCTCTTCAGATTTCAATGGAGCAAATAAGTGGTCCTTTTGTGTCCATGGTTGGGTAGATAATAAATGTACCCATGTTTATCCTAATATGATAGCAGGTAATATTAGGGCACTACCGAATGTATTGCATGAATCATTTATGATGCGAGGTAGAGTGTAAATGGAGTTGCTGTAGATTTGGGATGCTAAAATTTGGTCCCTTTTCATGAGGGAAAAGGAGAAAGAAGGAACAGATATTTCTCTGAGTCCTCATAACGTGCCAGGTTGTCTATTCAGTTCTTTTACATATACCGTTTTATCAGTTTCCTGTTGCTGTTGTAGCAGATGACCACAAATGCAGTGGCTTAAAACAGAACAGATTCACTATGGTACAGTTCTGGAGACCAGAAGTCCAAAATCAGTCTCGTGAGTTTGGTCAGGGTATTGACAGGGCGGGCTCCTTCTGTAGGCTTTGAGGGGAGAATCTGTTTACTTCCCTTTTCAAGCTTCTAGAGCCTGCCTGCATTCCTTGGGTCCTAACCCCTTCTTCCATCCTCAAATTCAGCAGCATAGAATTTTCTGATCTCTCTGTCTGTCTCTCCAACCCTCCTGTCTAATCTCTGATTCTGCCCTTGCATCTTCTTGCTTCTCTCTCACTAACCCTCCTGCCTCCCATAAGGATAATCCAGGAAAATCTCCCCATCTCGAGGTCCTTAATTTAATTACATCTGCAGAGTTCTGGGTTTGCCATGTAAGGTAACATACAGGTTCCAGGGATTAGAACAGGGTCATCTTTCCAGGTTCATTATTCAGACTACTACCCTGTCTTCTTAACTTATATATCAACTCTATGACTTAAGTCCTTTTTCCCACTTAAAACAAACAAAGTAATTGTCAAGTTACTTGTCCAAGGTCACTCAGCTAGTAAGTGTTGTTATTTCTGCCTCTCATGTTGGTTCTGCCTAGGTTGTTTGGAGTGATCTCTGAGGATAGAGATTTTTCCCAGCCATAAAGGACTTTTTTTAGTTAACTGTGTTATTACTATTACTAGATACATAAGAAAGCATAAGACAATAGCAAACATTTACCTGGCTTATCCTTAGGTAATGCATTGCCCTGATAAGGACATATTGTCCATGAGAATGTTAGGAAGTTACATGAAAGATCATTTCCTCAAGAAGCCGCAGTGTTAAATCTGTCTGTGGCTTGGTTTCCATTCTGTGGTGGACCCTGGAGGCCACCTGAGCTGAATCCTGGTTACGTACGTCATCTTTCAGTGTGACCTTGGTCAAATTTCCTAACTTCTTTTCCTCTGATGGAAGTTCTTCTACTTGATCTCTTGCCACATTTAAGAAACAGTCTTTCCAGCATCCAGAAGGGTATCCTGTTAAGAAAGTAATCAGTAGCTGGTCTTGCATTGAACTCTCATGACTTAACACACTAACTTAAGCAACAGAAATCAGCTGCCACCCTGGCCAAGCCATTGACCGTGCTGAGGCGGAGCGAGGGGGGGCGGGTAGTGATTGATGCCGGCTGTGCCATCTCCTGAATGCCCTCCATAATAAGTTCCCTTCTTCCTTGAAGCAAACAGATTGGACAGAGAAATGTTCTGCTTTGTCTGCTAGAACACATGGGGAGTCTTGCCAACACTCTTACCAGTCCCATCTCACCACGTTCGGAAGTCTACTTTTCACAAGCAGAATAGACATTGCTGCTCACACGGCATGACGCTGCATTTCCCCCAGTTGTCTGTCTGCATCTGAGTTGGTACATGGAGTCCAGAGTGAAGCATCTCACAGCAATGCCTCTTTTTTTTTTTTAACATCTTTATTGGAGTATAATTACTTTACAATGGTGTGTTAGTTTCTGCTTTATAACATAGTGAATCAGTTATACATATACATATGTCCACATATCTCTTCCCTCTTGCATCTCCCTCCCTTCCACCCTCCCTATCCCACCACTCTAGGTGGTCACAAAGCACCGAGCTGATCTCCCTGTGTTATGTGGCTGCTTCCCACTAGCTATCTATTTTACGTTTGGTAGTGTATATATGTCCATGCCACTCTCTCACTTTGTCACAGCTTACCCTTCCCACTCCCCGTATCCTCAAGTCCATTCTCTAGTACGTCTGCATCTTTATTCCTGTCTTGCCGCTAGGTTCTTCTGACCACTTTTTTCTTTTTTTTTGATTCCATATATATGTGTTAGCATATGGTATTTGTTTTTCTCTTTCTGACTTACTTCACTCTTATGACGGTCTCTAGGTCCATCCACCTCACTATAAATAACTCAGTTTCATTCCTTTAAATGGCTGAGTAATATTCCATTGTATATATGTGCCACATCTTCTTTATCCATTCATTTGTCGATGGACACTTAGGTTGCTTCCATGTCCTGGCTGTTGTAAATAGAGCTGCAATGAACATTTTGGTACATGACTCTTTTTGAATTATGGGTTTCTCAGGGTATACGCCCAGTGGTGGGATTGCTGGGTCATATGGTAGTTCTATTTGTAGTTTTTTAAGGAACCTCTATACTGTTCTCCATAGTGGCTGTATCAATTTATATTCCCACTAACAGTACAAGAGGGCTCCCTTTTCTCCACACCCTCTCCAGCATTTATCGTTTGTAGATTTTTTGATGATGGCCATTCTGACCAGTGTGAGATGATATCTCATTGTAGTTTTGATTTGCATTTCTCTAATGATCAGCACCCATTTATGATAAAAACCCTCCAGAAAGTAGGCATAGAGGGAACTTTCCTCAACATAATAAAGGCCATATATGACAAACCCACAGCCAACATCATCCTCAATGCTGAGAAACTGAAACCATTTCCAGTAAGATCAGGAACAAGACAAGGTTGCCCACTCTCACCACTCTTATTCAACATAGTTTTGGAAGTTTTAGCCACAGCAATCAGAGAAGAAAAAGAAATAAAAGGAATCCAAATTGGAAAAGAAGAATTAAAGCTGTCACTGTTTGCAGATGACATGATACTATACATAGAGAGTCCTAAAGATGCTACCAGAAAACTACTAGAGCTAATCAATGAATTTGGTAAAGTAGCAGGATACAAAATTAATGCACAGAAATCTTTTGCATTCCTATACACTAATGTTGAAAAATCTGAAAGTGAAATTAAGGAAACACTCCCATTTACCACTGCAACAAAAAGAATAAAATATCTAGGAATAAACCTACCTAAGGAGACAAAAGACCTGTATGCAGAAAATTATAAGACACTGATTAAAGAAATTAAAGATGATACAAATAGATGGAGAGATATACCATGTTCTTGGATTGGAAGAATCAACATTGTGAAAATGACTATACTACCCAAAGCAATCTACAGATTCAATGCAATCCTTATCAAACTACCACTGGTATTTTTCACAGAACTAGAAAAAAAATTTTCACAATTTGTTTGGAAACACAAAAGACCCCAAATACCCAAGGATATCTTGAGAAAGGAAAACGGAGCTGGAGGAATCAGGCTCGCTGACTTCAGACTATACTACAAAGCTACAGTAATCAAGACAGTATGGTACTGGCACAAAAACAGAAATATAGATCAATGGAACAGGATAGAAAGCCCAGAGATAAACCCATGCACATGTGGTCACCTTAGCTTTGATAAAGGAGGCAAGAATATACAGTGGAGAAAAGACAGCCTCTTCAATAAGTGGTGCTCAGAAAACTGGACAGCTACATGTACAAGAATGAAATTAGAACACTCCCTAACACCATACACAAAAACAAACTCAAAATGGATTAAAGACCTAAATGTAAGGCCAGACACTAACAAACTCTTAGAGGAAAACATAGGCAGAACATTCTATGACATAAATCACAGCAAGATCCTTTTTGACCCACCTCCTAGAGAAATGGAAATAAAAACAAAAATAAACAAATGGGACCTAATGAAACTTAAAAGCTTTTGCACAGCGAAGGAAACCATAAACGAGACCCAAAGACAACCCTCAGAATGGGAGAAAATATTTGCAAATGAAGCAACTGACAAAGGATTAATCTCCAAAATACACAAGCAGCTCATGCAGCTCAATATCAAAAAACAAACAACCCAATCCAGAAATGGGCAGAAGACCTAAATAGGCGGTTCTCCAAAGAAGAGATGCAGATTGCCAACAAACACATGAAAGAATGCTCAACATCATTAATCATTAGAGAAATGCAAATCAAGCAATGCCTCTTGATAAAAACCTAATTGGGCATTGAGAGCCCAAGAAGAGTTCAAGAGAGTGAGACTTTCGCACTGCAGTTCCTGAAGAATGAAAGCAGCAAATTTCAGTATAAATGTTATTCCATGAGCTTTGGGTAGGATCGTGCAGCCAGCAGAGACAGCAGAAGATGAGAAACACAAAACATCACACGGTACATACAGTTTGGTTCAGATAGGCTGACCCCAACTTGCAACCTCAAAGGTTATGAGTTAAACTTTTCTCCCACCCCATCCACTTTTTTTCTGTTTTATTTAATAATCACTTGTTTTGTTTTTTTTCTTTGGTATCTCTTCCTTGATGGAGTCATAACGTGTATCATTCTTGGTGGCCACTTGTTTCCATTTCATTAAGTGATGAATTACAATTTTTTCTCTTGGTATCAGTCCCTCGATGGAAAGGACATAGTTTATGTAAGTCACCACTTTTTCTCACCACTCACTAGTGAAAGATCGAATGATGTAGAAGATAACACTTATGTTTTGCTTGGAAGTTGAAAAAATGAAGAGTTGAGATTTCTGCGAGTTCTCTTCCCAGTGTTTGCCATTCAAATGCATCAAAATGAAGTTAAAGAAGGCATGGACATATATACACTACCAAATGTAAGGTAGATCGCTAGTGGGAAGCAGCTGCATAGCACAGGGATATCAGCTGCATAGCACAGGGATATCAGCGGTGCTTTGTGACCATCTTGAGGGGTGGGATAGGGAGGGTGGGAGGGAGGGAGACTCAAGAGGGAAGAGATATGGGAACATATGTATATGTATAACTGATTCACTTTGTTATAAAGCAGAAACTAACACACCATTGTAAAGCAATTATACTCCAATAAAGATGTTAAAATAAAATAAAATTTAAAAAAAGAGAATTGCTTTAAGAGTTTTCATGGCATTGTATACTATTGATTGCTTAAATTCTCTCAAAAATCAGATATTATGTATCATTGAGAAATACCAGGGCAAGATATTTTGGGATGTTACAGTTTATGCCATGATGCTTATAGGAGCTTATAAATGGGAAATGAAAATCAATTCCAGAAAAAATATATGAGTAACCCTCAAATCATCAAGCCCGCAATATTTTCTGATGAGTTCTTTAGTTAGAATGGATGAGAACACTACATATTTTCAAAGACTACAATGAAGGCCATGCTGTGAATGTGTACTCTGGCTCCTTTAAGGAGGAATCAACAGCTGTAGATCAAAGATCAAGGGGAAAGAGGAGGAAGACCATTGGAAACAATGTCAAATCTTGATGCCTAATGAAGAGCATCACTTCAGGAGATTAGTAATAGGAGCTGAAAATAGCATCAGTGTTTATTCTTTAAAAAGTTAGACATCCTGTTCTAAAGGAAAAAAAAAGTATGGTTACAATAATTAATCAAGCAATGTATGCAAATGCCTATTTATATCATGACAGGAGAAAAGCTAAATGGTAAAATAAAACCTCCAGAGGTTTCCTCCCTGGAAGACCCTTGAGCAAAACCCCAATCTAATGTCCATTGTGAGGAAGCCACTCACCTGTCCTATTGGAGAAACACCTGGGGAACATTTATATTGCTCCAGTTTATCCCAAGCTAATGTTTGTTGATAATACTAGAGAAGCACACACACACACAAGAACAACAACAAAAACAAACAAACAAACAAAAAACAGAAGATGCACCCTCAGGAGAGCATCCGGTTTTGATATTTTTGGCTTCTGAAAGTTTTCAGTTTTTCTTGGAGACAGCTTATTTTTTATAGCCTGTGACGCAGTAGTTTGATGCTTGCAAGATTGTATAATAGGAAAAGGATAATGTAATGGAAAGACTCAAGTAAGTTCAACATCATTTGATATGAGTAAAACAAACCCAATAAAAAAGAGTTCCAGAATCAGTCCTTCTGGCTGCAGTAACCATTCTTCTGGTATTTGTCACACACAGGAGAAAATGTGTGCCCTACTCCAAAATCAGTCAAATGTCAGATCTTCTGTGATTGCAATCATAGTTTTCTTCCTGAAAACGTAGTCAGAGATAGTCCAGCGTACCTGTTAATGGGGAAAAAAGGCATTTTGGGCTCACCAGCATGGGGCTGATTTCAAAATGTTAAAGTTATTGAATTTGTGTTTAAGAGTCTATCGCCATAAGCATAGTCACAGATAAAAACACCTCCCATCGCATTAGGGCTGTGCCTGCTGAATCAAGGCACTCCCCAATGTTTATAACAAATTGAAAACTATGAGTTAGGAGCTTTAGAATTTTGTTAATGCACATATATTTTCAGAAGGTGTTATTCTTTGGAGTTTTCCCTTTTTAAGTTGTCTGAGTATCCTCAGAGTTTTAGGAAATTTTGTTCTTGTGCTTCTCAAGAAGAATCCTTTGGTCTGTTATTGGCCATTTAATATATGTATGTTTTTGGATGTGAAAATTCCTCCCCCAAACCTGTGTTTTCCATAAATGTGAAAGAATGTAGGACTTTATGATACACTCAGGAATGAAATATGAGGAATATTAGAGGTAATTACGTGCATATAAACCTGTGCATAAACTACTAAATTAAAATAGGGTTTTTACATATATTCTTCTATTAAATACAGGATTATGAAGACTATGGAAGTCCCTCTTATGTATCTAAACTTCTATTTCACAGTTTTTTCTTCGATTATCTGTTATGTGCCAGGGGATTAACCCAGGGAATAGAGTAGTATCTTAGTAGAAGACTAAAGGCCCCTGTTGTCTTTGGGCTTACCTTTGAATGGCAGGAGACAGACCATAACTGTCAGAAGGCAGAATTTTCATGAGAAGATACAAAAAGATAATGTGACAAAGCTTAGTGGGGTAGGTAGAGTAGTGCATTGGAGAGGCCAGTCAGGGGGGCTTCTCTGGGGATGTGACAGTTGAGTTGCAACATGAATCACAGGAATATGCAGCCCTATGATGACGTGATGAGAAATGCTCTCAGCAGAAGGAGTGGGCCTACAAAGGTCTAGACTTAGGACCCTGATTGGCCTGTTTGAGGAGCATAAAGGTCAGTGGGATCATTGGGAATGAGAAGAGAAGAGGGAAGGAGACAGCAGTCAGATACCAGACCCCACACTGGGCCTCACAAGGTGTGTTAAGGACTTGGGAGTTTATTATACGTGGAGTGGGAAGTCACCGAAGGGTTTTAAATAAGACAGTGATGTGAACTGGCTAACATTCTTTTTATTTTTATTTTTTGAAATATAGTTGATTTACAATGTTGTGTTAATTTCTGCTGTACAGCAAAGTGATTCAGTTATACATATATATACATTCTTTTTCTATATTCTTTCCCATGATGGTTTATCACAGGATATTGAACATAGTTCCCTGTGCTATACAGTAGGACCTTGTTTATCCATCCTATATATAATAGTTTGCATCTGCTAATCCCAAACTCCCAATCCATCCCTCACCCCCACCACCTCCCCCTTGGCAACCACAGTCTGTTTGCTATGTCTGTGAGTCTGTTTCTGTTTTGTAAATAAGTTCATTTGTATCATCTTTTAGATTCCACATATAAGTGATAGCATATATTTGTCTTTCTCTGACTTATTTCACTTAGTTTGATAATCGCTAGGTCCATCTGTGTTGCTGAAAATGGCATTATTTCATTCTTTTTTATGGCTGAGTAGTATTCCACTGTATACATGTACCACATCTTCTTTATCTATTCACCTGTCTATGGGCATTTAGGTTGCTTCCATGCCTTAGCCATTGTGAATAGTGCTGCTGTGAACATAAGCGTGCATGTATCTTTTTGATGGATTGGAGGAGGAAGGAGGGTTAGCAGGGTGACCCATTACAAGCTATGGCAGTAGTCCAGACCTGAGCTAAGAGCAGCTTGCGTCAGAGTGGACAGATTCAGGACCTATTTTGAAATGAAACCAGTAGGGATTACTGTTGGATTAAATGTTGGGTGAGAAGAAAAGAAAATAATCAAGAGAGATGCCTAAGTTTGAATTCCAGCAACTGGATCATGGTTGGTGTGCCACTTCTTAGATATCAAAGTCTTTGGGAACAATACTTATCAGGGGGTGGAGTAGAAATCACGAGTTGAGTTTTGAACAGTTAAGTTTGAGATACCTATTGTGTGTCCCAGAGGAGATACCTAGCTGGCAGTTGTAAATGAAATCGGGAGCTGAAAATGTAAATTTGGAAGACATCAGCATATAGTTCGTATTCAAAGGATGAAATGAGAACCCCCAGGGAGAGATTAGGGTTAGAAAAGACAAAAATGACCCAGGCCAAACCCCTAAAGCGTACCAATATTTGAAAAGAGATAGAGGGTAAAGAGTTAGCCATTCACTGAGAAAGATCACCCATTACATGAGAGAAAAGCCAGAAAGTGTGGTTCAGTAGAAGCCAAAAAAGGAGGTTTAGGGGGATAGCAGTCAACTTAGTCAAATGCTGAGTCGCAGAGGGCAGAGCGTGAAGAAGTGACCAATGGTCTTGGCAGCATGGCGGTCGCCGGGCAGAGGGGTTAAATTGAACGGGAGGTGAGGAAGGGCATGCTATGAGTTTTGACGGCTCCTTTGACATGTGTAGCAGGAAAGGGGAGCCAAAAATGCGGAGCAGTTTGTTTGGTCAAGACTTTCTTTACTCAAGATGGAAACCGATGTTGTCTTACATGCTTACTGTGGCATCTCTGGCAGTACATTTTAAGCTATTAATAGTTTCTGCTGTATTATATTACATAGTTTTCCCAACATGTCTTTCTTTATTCTGAATCATTGAATCATTCTCAGGAAGGGATGGGCAGAGGAATTGATTGATTTTTCTAGAAAGGCAACTCAGTTCCTGGATTACAGTTACAAATAATCACAGCTGGCTCATGTGTATGCTGGCTCGTGTTCTAATAGCTACTGGAAAGTTTTGAACCCAAATAGAAACAATGAAAAAGAGTTTTTTGTAAATAGGCAAATAGTAACAACATGGAAACCATGAAAGGGAACAAAAACGTTGGGAGGCCTATGGGTAAAGTAAAGAGGATGAATTAAGACAAAAACTCAAGCCTCAACTTGGGTTAACTATGTTTTAGAAACCCATTAAAATGAAACCATAAGCCTCAATGTTAAAGGAAAAATACTTCATCCTCTTTGCAAAAAAAAAAAAGATTACATATCAATGAATGTGCCATTATAACCATATTCCTGGGAGGATCGCTACACAGAGTGTAAAAGTTTCAAGGTTTCACAGTTTTACTAAAAGCATTATTCTCGTTATGGAAAAGCAAGGCTAGGCATTTCACCTGAAGATAAAAATCCATCAACAAGCCACAGAATTATTTGAATTGAAAAGCACAAAGAGCAGTAGATGGCAGCTTCAGCCACCTCTTAAGATTCAGCATGAAAAGGCAGCAGCAGATACATTGAGATTTTCTTACTATTGTCCACGGACCCCTGCACATCTTGATTAGCCAGATTCCAAATGACCAGAGTCCAGGGAATAATGTTTGGCCTCAGAATGGAATTTTCTTTGTTGTTATTTCCAGTCCTGTTTTAGGCTCCTTTCTGGCGCCTTGTGTGCCAGATGACTTAATTTTCTAGAGGAGTAGTGTAGAATGAGAACAGGAATATTTTATCATTGACTCAGACCAATCTGATGGAATCTAAGGCCTGCAGGCCACGCAGGCATCTCAGCCCTGAAAGAAATGGCCATTCCTTGGACAAGCTTTGTCGTGTGAAATCTTTGTCGCTCAGGGACAAGATCCAATGGTTGGAGGAAGAAAAGTGCATTAAAACAAAACACAAAACCCACTCACATGATGCAAAAGGTGGCACGTGTGAAGGTGTCCTTGCCCAGGCTCCTGCTAATGGCCTTTCCCATCCACAGGTCACTGGGTCTCAAAATGTGGCCGCCATCTTGGCAGCTGCCCGGGAGTTTACCACCAGACGAAGTGACTCTGGGGTTCATTTCCAGAGGCCTACCTGGGGCCCGCTCCTGCCATCCTGAAACCTGACTGTGAATCCTTTGGTGGCAGGGCTGTCTATTATTTCATTATTTTTCTTTGTATTCTTAGAGCCTGGTACAGTTGCCTGCATGGAGTAGGCAAGGACACGTACTATGACACTCCAGATGTGTCAAGACACATCTGTGTATCCTGTGCTGTCTCTCTCCCCCCGCCCTTCTCTTTCTACATTCAACCTTTATAATGCAATTTTTTTTTTTGCGGTATTTGCTGTATCTCACAAGATTACCAGCACCCTTCCTTTTTATTTATATTTTAATTAGAATTTTCTTTGATTTATTTTTCGCCTTTTATTTTTCTGCATAGACTGGGGGGTATCACTTTTTTCAGGTTCTTAAATATATTCCTATAACTTTCCCATTCGGAAATGTTGGATTTCTCTATTTACAAATTGTATCATTAACTCAGTCAGCAAAGCTTTTAATGTTTTCTCTGCAGAGATCCCACACAGTCTTAATAAGTTCATTCTGAAATTTTTATAGGTTCCTGTGAAGAGGTTATTTTCTTTTCAGCATGACTTTTGTCTGTCTATGAACAGTATGCTGTATATTGTAACAGTATATTGTTGGGATGTGTGTTTATCTTGTAACCAGACCCTCAGGAAATTCTCTATTTACTCTAATAGTGCTTTCTTCCTGATATGATAATCACTTTCAAACTGTTTAATTTTTTTACATTTTCTGGTATCAAGAGCTTCCAATACTACACTGAATGACATTGTTCTGTGGGGCAGTTTTCTTGGTGCCTGTGATTACAGGAAATGTCCATCATTTTGTCTTTCACAATTAAATACACAAATTTTTTAAAGTGTTTTTATTTTTTCTACCTCCTTAAACATTTCTTTTTTAAGCCATGGCATTTTGATTTTGCTTTTAAATCTAAACTTATGTTTGACTTTAGAGAGATAAATATAGACCATTTGCATTTGTCATCATAATGGTTACACCATATCTAGCTTCTCTCATTCTGTCTCCTGATACTGAGTGCTGTTTCCTAATCTTTTTTTATAGTAACGTCATCCTATTTTGTATGTCCTTTCCTTTTTATTATGATTTGTAAGGTGTCTGCTTTATTTCTAACATATTTTGTGAACATTTTAGAATATGCACCAACATTTTAACATTGTAATTGCTTTTTATCGAAGTGGTCCCAATAACACATATCTGTGTGTTTCTTTGCTAATAAATGTTCCGGTTTCTCTTATTTTGAAATTAATGCATAAACTAAGAAAAAGTTATATTTGCTTAGATATCTCACGAGTGACTTCATTCTTGTTCCGTTTCACTCACCACTAAACTTCTTGAGAAAGTAGGGACCGCTCTTTGTTTCTCTTTCCTTTTTACCCACTTCCTAAGTTCACTACCCAACTGCTATCAAAGCTCACTGTTCAGCTGAAAACACTTGCTAAATTTAAAGGTATTTGCATCCTAAGTTTCTGTAGTGTTGACTTTTGTTGCCAATATTTTTTTGGAAAAAAATATTTTTGGAGGGAAAAACAAAAACCTTCTCTCTTGGTTCCCGTTACCTGGTACCACTTGGGATCCCTAACTTTTTTTTCTCTCTCCACATTTTTGGTAGACACTCTTTCCCACCAAGCACACACACATGTTTGTAAGGACTCTGCACAGAGACATCTTTTCTCCATATTTGTCTTGGTCAGTTTTCAGCTCATCACACATTTTCAGTCATTCTGTCTGGATTGATGGCTCTCAATGCACTAATTCTGCCTCCATCTTTTCCTGGGTTCTAGATGCATTTTTCATTAATACCACATACTCAGAATGTCCGAACCCTATTTTAACCCAGACCACACACTTTGTCTGTGCTTTCTCCTTTGAATATCCCAAAAAAACAATTGCTCTGCTCTGTCTTTTATATTTGACATCCCCACTGCCACCTCTTTTGGGTTTTCCTGCACCCTGCCCTCATCAGATTCATGTCATATTAATCCTTGAAAGGCACGGTTAGTATCAGGGCAAAGCTGAACATGTAAACACACTGACCTGGTTAAAAATACAGTGTCCTTAACAGCTGTTCTTTGAACTGTTTGCTGAGAGGCAGTATTGTGTAATTGTTGTAAGCATGGTTCTGTTTCCTCATTCTTGACTTTGAATCCTTTGACACCCCTTGATACCTGCATGACTCAGGGAAAGTTGTGTAACCTTTCTGGTCTTTGGTTGCCTCATCTGTAAAATGGGTGAGTTAGTTAGTCCAGTCAGGTTGCTGTAACAAAATACCATGAACTGAGTGGCTTGTAAACAGCAGAAATTTATTGCTCGTCGTTCTGGAGGCTGGAAGTCCAAGGTCAGGGAGCCAGCATGATGGGGTTGTGGTGAAGACCCTCTTGCAGTGGTTGCAGACAGCTGACTTCTCCTTGTTTCCTCACATGGAGGAAGGGAGCTTCCTGGAGTCTCTCCTATAAGGACACTCATCCCAACTGTGACGGCTCTGCTTTCATGACCTGATCACCCGCAATGAACCATCACACTGGAGGCTAGGATTTCAATGTGTGAATACCAGGGGGACACAGACATTCAGACCAAAGCAATGAAGTAATGACATTACCTACCTCAGTAGAACTGTGGGTGTCTTATACATTTTTATTATCACTGAGCCAGGGGCATGTTCCCAATACATATGCATGTGTGCACACACATGCTCCCCCCATGTGTACAAGTACACATATATAATATATATATTTACTATATATATTTATGTAAATATATTCATATATGTGATCACTAAGTTTGTATATTTATACATATTTATAAATACATGTATTTTAAATGTATATATTTAGAGTATATTTATATGCATTCTGAATTCCAGACGGCCTAAAGAGAGTCCACAGAAGGTAGCTGACACTTTATATCAGGACTGAAGGACAACTGAGGCTCATGTGATAGGGTACTGGCTTCACTGGGGAGTTTTGAAGAGTGATAATAAAAACAGAACCAGCATATGCATCTTCAAAGCCCTGTGGGAAAAAAAGAGCCAGGAGATATTTTTTCAGCTGACAAACTTATGAAGAAGGAAATGTTGAAAACTGGGGAGATTAAAGGATGTCCCCACCTTGTCACCAGTGAAAGAGTGTCCAGTTTGTACAAGAGCTTTGGGAGGGAAAATGACTCATGTATCAACAGGTTACCAGTGAACAAATTCCCAATAACATACATTACTTTCTTTCTAGTAATATCTTTATCCTCGTCTTCTTTTAAGCCATCATTTAAAGATATTTCTTTATACTGAAAATATACATATATACGGAAACTATAAGATACTTGAGTTTTGAGCCTGATTCTTTGTTTATTCAAGGACAGGCAGTCCAGATATCCATGTTAGACTCATTTCTATGCTGCTAACATGTCAGTACTAAGAAGAAGGAGAGAAATTCTAAAAGCTTCTGGAAAGAAGGAAACAAGGATAATTGCTGTGGGACAAGAGTCAGATTTGCATTTCTCATAAGCAACACCAGATGTTAAAAAATAGTAGAGCAAAATCTTAAAAATACTTAAAAGTATTTTGCACTTCCATTTGTTCACCAAGTCAAACTACCATTCATAAATGGGCAGTGTGATTTTCAGGCACACGTAGGCTCAGAAAATGCAACCCCCTACAGGTATAATGACATGGAAATTTGAGGATTTCCTCCAGTAAAACAAATAAAAATGAATTCAAACAAAAGAGGGGATAAGAGAAACTTTGTGAGCCAAGAAACTGGTAAAACTTGAGAATTCATACTAAGTAATAAAACTAAATAATTATAGCTGCCTAGTGTAAAAATAACACTATTAATTAGAACAGCAAGAGGAACAAAATTCAAACACTTTAGAAATCAGATTTCAGCTTGGGAGTTATTGGATTGAGGCTGTCTTATCTTGTCTAGAAAAACTGATTTCTTCTAGAACGTAACATTTAAAAATAAGAAGTGGTTTACCCCATTGCTTTCAGTCATAGTGATTTTTTTTTTTTTTTTGCTGTACGCGGGCCTCTCACTGCTGTGGCCTCTCCCATTGCGGAGCACAGGCTCCGGAGGCGCAGGCTCAGCGGCCATGGCTCACGGGCCCAGCCGCTCCGCGGCATGTGGGATCTTCCCAGACCGGGGCACGAACCCGTGTCCCCTGCATCGGCAGGCGGATACTCAACCACTGTGCCACCAGGAAAGCCCCATAGTGAATATATTTAATTTCAAACAGCATTAAAGGGGAGAATTAGATTTTTATATTCATCAAAGCAGGTCCTGTGTTAAATTTGAAAAACTCTTTAAGTGGTAATTCAAATTTCATTGCAAAGGAAAAAGGCATTGCTTATGTAAGGAAGAGCCATCCTGAATTATGCAGTTTCAGGCTGAGGCTTTAATATCTTTCTTACATCCATGTGCAATAAAATCTCAGTTTAAGGACCAGGTGAAAAGACCTTATTACATTTAAGCTGTGAATGTCAGAATCTCCTGAAGCATGTTATTCATTTCAGCATTATTGGTACCTGCATTTACATAACATCTTTCATCTGAGGGAACCGAATTCTTTATAAATATCATAAATATTGCATTATGTAGAATCATCTCATGCTGTGGTGTTTTTGCCATACATACATATGGCAGGGAATTACTAAGGCTTTAGCCAAAGGTTATACAGATGGGTGATTTCATCCAAATTCCTGAAGGCAAGACTCAGGAATAGGCTTCATTTGGGAATAATTTGCTCTTGGGAGCATTTTTCTTTACTTCGCGTGTCCCAGCGTCATCCTCCTGACGCGTTCAGCCTGAAGCTTGCCTCCTATAAAAAGCTACTGTGAGAAAGTTCAGTGCTCTCAGGAAAGGTTGAGGACCTCCATTCTAACCAGAATCTCCTCACTGAGCAGACCCTTCTGTCCTTCCTTGGTGTGTATGTGTGCCTTTCAACTTCTAACGTGAAGCCCTGCCTGATTGTGTGACCGACCCTGGACACGTGTTTTTTGTTTGACTTGGTTGTTGGTTTTTAACCTCCCTGCGCCTGGATTTCCTGGTCTGTAGAATGCGAATAGTGGTAGTAATCTGCCCCACCCGATGGGGCTGTTCTAGGTATGAAGCATGTATGTCAGGGTTCTGGAGTATCACTGAATGGTAGCCAGCATGCAGTGCACCTGGGCCCTTAGTCACTAGGTGGAGGTTGTGTGGATCTTAAACCTCTCAGGCTTCTGGTCTCTGTGAGCTGTGAATGGACGGTTTTGCACAGGGATTCACCTCCTGCATGAACACTGAGAAGTACCCCTGAATATTAGGCGGAAAAGTAGCCTCAATCTAAACTTTTGGAAATCTGCAATGCTTTTGACACTTCTTAAAAATTAAGAAAGTAACAACTATAAGAAGATACAGAGGGACCAAGAATGAAGGCTGTAAACCAGCTAGTATGTTGCTGGACTTTTGGCCTCTTAATTATGCCTTCTATTCTCTCTCCACCAGCATTTGGCAACATTTTAGAAGTACATAAAG
The DNA here is from genome assembly GCF_003676395.1 of Aethalodelphis obliquidens. Classification (NCBI taxonomy): domain Eukaryota; kingdom Metazoa; phylum Chordata; class Mammalia; order Artiodactyla; family Delphinidae; genus Aethalodelphis; species Aethalodelphis obliquidens. The sequence continues at coordinate 6,141,515 of NW_020837973.1, forward strand.
TTCTACAAAGAATCATCACTTCTAATTGCTGCAGATCAAAGTGTCCTTGACTTTTTTTCACATCTTTATTGGAATATAATTGCTTTACAAAGGTGTGTTAGTTTCTGCTGTATAACAAAGTGAATCAGCTATACATATACATGTATCCCCATGTCCCCTCCCTCTTGTGCCTCCCTCCCACCCTCCCTATCCCACCCCTCTAGATGGTCACAAAGCACCGAGCTGATCTCCCTGTGCTATGCAGCTGCTTCCCACTAGCTATCTATTTTACATTGAGAATGGACTTGAGTGGTGGGAAGCAGAAGCTGGGATGAAGTGAGAGAGTAGCATTGTCCTTGACTTTTGATGTTTCCTGATGTTGCTCTCTTTTTCTCTCTGCATCAAAATATTTCAAACTTAAAGTGCAAAGCAAAGGGACAAATAATCAGAGCCTCTGGCTTACTCTCGCTTCCCCTTGGAGGGGCCCAGGGGACAGGCACGCCTCTGAGTGATTTCAGTGCTCACTGGGCTTCATTTTCCTCGTGTGTAAAACGAGGGTTCTGAGCCTCAATAGACTTCCCACCTGCCTAGTGGCCCGTGATTTTACACTTTACCAACCTTATTTTCAATATCTCAGAAACCTTCAAAGAAAATGCTATGATTGGTTTCCTTTCTTTCATTTTCACTGCTTCTCAAGTTCTGGCTATGATTTTGAGTTGTTGCCACTAAGCTTTTAACTCCTTCCTATCTGTGGACATTCGTTTCTATCCCGTGGGCATGGTGTTCATTTCTCATGGCACATTACTCCTATTTTATTAGCTAATTACTTTCGGGAATTTTAGAAATTCGCGTACGCTCATTACAAGAAGCTCTTCAGAGCAAAGCATCCACTTAAAATAGTTTCTTAAGTTCACAGTTATCTTTGCATTTACAAAGGGGAGTACTACTATGACATAATGGAAAAAATACTATTTAGACTAGAAGTATATTCTACCACAAATATCATCAATTGGTGACCCAAGAATGTCAGTATTCTTTATTCTAGTCATTTCAGATAATGGACACCCTCACCAAAGCACATTTCCTGACAATAGAAAAAGGCAGATTTTCTTAATAATTTAAGAAAATCTTTGTCAAGTAAAATGCCTAGGGACAGAAAGACTGGCTTATTGTGAGAACTGAAACATATAAAATAAACTAATCTTGAGTCATAAAACTTAGACATTTTTATAGATAAAATGAATTAAAATCATTTTATGGGGCTTCCCTGGTGGTGCAGTGGTTGAGAGTCCGCCTGCCAATGCAGGGGACATGGGTTCGTGCCCCGGTCCAGGAAGATCCCACATGCCGCGGAGCGGCTGGGCGCGTGAGCCATGGCCGCTGAGCCTGCGCGTCTGGAGCCTGTGCTCCGCAACGGGAGAGGCCACAGCAGTGAGAGGGGCGAGGAAGGTGATCTCCGCAAAAAAAACTTCCTTTATGTTATTTAATAGAATTTTGATGAGCAAGAAGGTATTATTTTAGATTCGTGAAGCAAGCCATTTCCACCATTGCAGAATAAATATGCTGTCAAGTTCTGATAAATAATAGAATTGGATAAATTCTTTTGCTCTTAGCTATGGGTTACACAAACAATAATGGCTCAGAAGTTAAGCTACTAATGCTTACTGGACATAAAACCATCTAATAAATCACTCCTCTGGCTAAGAAAATGCTTATCATCTTTACATTCTCAGAGTCACACAAGTGCAATCTTCTTAATATTGAGAGATACACTCACTGAAGGAATTGCCTTGTTGTTTTCTCAAACAATATGGTAACTTTGAAAGCAGAAGTAATATTATTGTCCTGTTCTGCTCCTCACTTGGAATAACAACTGAGTAAAATGTTATTGAGCTAAAAATATTGTGTTGATTTGGAATGGAGAATTGATATCAAAATTATTTTTGTTTACATTCTGATATCATATAGGATTCAGCACAGAAATTTGAGTTCTCTGGACACTGTTTCTCCCCCGATGCATAGTCAGTTTATAAGAAACACAGCTGAAATCTCAGTGTTCTTCATCAAGCACCATAAATGTAATAGATTCTGAGAGTCTGGAATATCTAAATGTAACCTGCCCTAATCTGCATACCATTATATGCATTTGTAGGCAGAGAGTGAGGGAAAGAGGAAGGAAACTACAGCTGACCGTGAAACAACTTGCGTTTGAACTGTGTAGGTCCACTTACACATGGAGTTTTTCAATAAACACTAAAGTACTACACAGTCTGTGGTTGGTTGAACCCATTGATGTGGAACCATGGATATAGAGGGCCAACTATGGGACTTGAGCATCTGTGGATTTTGGTATCTGTTTTTGGACTGTGCTTTATTTCTCTTTGTCTGGGTGCATTTTGCAAAAGGACTCTTGACACTGTTCCCTTTGCTCTCTGCCTTCCTACCATTAAGTCTCTGCTCCAGTGGCAGCCCCTAGTGGTGACCCTGAGACTATGCTGATAATAGTACCACCATGATCCTTCGGTGACCCAACAGTATTGTTTAGTAGCACTTACCAATGCATTACATCATTTCCCTTTTTTCCTTTTTTATTCTTTTATTTTTCACCTTTATTTTTGCCTCTTGTCTATATCAGAAGCTAGTAAACTTTTTCTGTAAAGGGCCAGATAATAAACATTTTAAGTTTTGTGGGCCAAGAGGTAAAATCAAACCACTGGTCTCATCAAAGGCATATTGTTACACATACACACACACACTTTACATTTTAAAATGTAGAAGCCATTCTTAGCTTATAAGCCATCGAGAAATGGGTGGGAAACAAGATTTAGCCAGTGAGCCATAGATTGATGACACCTGGTTTTATCACTCAGTTAAAAAGTAAACATCGTTATAGAAGGAACTTTGAAAATTTGATTTATCACTATGTCCCTGGAACATAGAAGACAAAAATTCAAAGCAGCCACAATAAATATGCTCAATTTTTAAAAAAAAAAAATATGCTAAAAGAAGTAAAGGAAGGTGTGATGACAGTGTCTCATCAAATAGAGAATAGTAATAGAGTGATAGAAATTCTAAAAGAGCCAAGTGGTAATTACAGAATTAAAAGTACAATAACTGAAATGAAAAATTCACTAAAAGGGGTCAACAGTAGTAGATTTGAATTGGCAAGAGAAAGAATTGGTAAACTTGAAAATAGATCAATAAATATTATGCAGACTGAACAACAGAGAGAAAAAGAATGGAGAAAGATGAACACAGTTTCAGAGAAATGTAGGAAACCATTAAGTGCACCAACATGAACATAGTGGTGGTTCAGAAGGAGAGGCAGAAAGAAAGCAGAAAAAAAGTATTCAAAGGAATAATTGTGAGCATTTCCCCAAAACTGATATATCCAAGAATCGAAAAGTATGATAAATACAAAGAGATCCACACCCAGAGGCATCATGCTGAAAATGCTAAAAGCCAACCACAGGGAGAAAATCCTGAAAGCCGCAAGAGGAAAGTGTCTCACCACTTACAAGGGAGCTTGAATGAGGATAACAGCCAACTTATGAGAAACCATGGTGACCAGAAGGCAGTAGGATGGCATATTCAAAGCACTGACAGGGAGAAAATTACCCGTCAACCAAAAAATTCATGTTAAAAAAATAAATATAACAAACTCTATGAATATATACTTGTTTTTCTTTCTTCTCTCTCTTCTTTAAAAGACATAAAATTGTGTACAGTAATAATGATAGCAAGGTGTTTTTTGAGGTTGTGACTATATAGATGTAATATGTATACTATACCACACTATAATGGCAATGATCGTGTGCAATAATTATTGTTGTATGCAACAGTAATAGCACACACGTGGAGAAGAATAAATAGAAATTGAGAATGTGATCTTAAGTTTCATGTGGAAATGCAAGTGACCCAGAACAACCAGAATGATACTGAAAAAGAAAAACAAATACGAAGGACTCATTCTTGATGATTTCAAAACTCCTACAAAGCTATAGTAATCAACAAAGTATGATATTGGCATAAATACAGACCAGTGTAATAGAATGGAAAGTCCACAAATAAAGCATCACATTTGTAACCGATTATTTTTGACTACGGTGCCAAGATAATTCAATAAAGAAGGAATCATGTTTTCAACAAATGATGCTGTGATAATTGGATACTCACATGCAAAAGAATGCAGTCGGACCCCTTCCTCACATCATCTACAAAAAGTTCACTCAGAATAGTTCAAAGTCCTAAACGTAAGAACTGAAACTATAAAACACTTAGAAGAAAATATAGCCATAAATCTTCATGATGTAGGATTAAGCAAAGTTTCTTAGATGTGATACTAAAAGTACAATAGAAAAAAATCAGTAAATGGACTTCACCAAAATTTAAAACTTGCACTTCAAGGAACACCATCCAGAAAATGAAAAGAGGGCTCACAGAATGGGAGAAAATATTTGCAAATCCTGTATCTGAGAAGGGACTTGTATTAAGAATATATATATAGAACTCTTGCAACTCAGTGACAAAAAAATTCCAAAATACTCCAATTGAAAAGAGCTGAAGGATTTCAATATGCGTTTCTCCAAAGAAGATATACAAATGGCCAATATGCACATAAAAAGATTCTCATCATTAGCAAATCTGGAAAATGCAAATCAAAACCTCTGAGATATCACTTTACACTCACTAAAATGACTACAATAAAAAAGACAGAAAGTAACAAGTTTGGGGGAGAATTTGGATAAGTTGGAATCCCTGTACACTGGTGATTGAATTGTAAAATGATGTCACTGCTTTGGAAAACATCCTGGCAGTTCCTCAAAAAGTTAAGCATAGAGTTACCATAGGAACCAGCAATTATACTCCTAGGTACATACTCAAGAGAAATGGAAGCATATGTCCACACAAAAACTTGTACGTGAGTGTTTATTGGATCACTACGTATCATTCATAATAGCCCAAAAGTGGTAACAATCCAAATTTCCAAATTCATCCCCGAGGAATCTGCTATCTGCTTATTTCATCTCATTGGCAGTGATTTTCCCGTCTGTGACAGGGAAGTTGACAGCACATGGTATCAGAGAAGTGAAACCTTGCTGACCTCACGTAGGAACTCCTCTTTATGGAGACTTATGCGTTATTATTTATTGAAAGATGTCAATAAATATTAACATCATCAATAATCATCATCATCGTCAGCACCGTCATTATCATCATCATTATCAAACCACTTCCCTCAGAAACCACTCTTCCATTGCAGGACTCTCTGCAGTACTTGGATACTGTATACTTGTCATTTTTCTTCTTTTGTCGCTACCTAAACAATGGCAGTTTCTGCTTTCTGAGAGTGTTGTTTCTGTGACTGAGCCCCTGCTGTTTCACTGGCATCATTTGCAAGCAGTGTTTTCCCTACTCCGTGGATGAGATGCAACCTTCCCCGGTCTGCGTGTGCACGGGCACACACACACTCCTCACAGCCCTTCACTTCTCTGTCCCTGAGCGAGCACGCTCAGAAGTGATAAACACATGGCCTCTAGAATACTGGCCACCACACAGAGAGCCCTGTATGACACATGCCTTTTTATTTTCTGTATTTTCTCATGTTTTGATGTCTGGCCTGGCTCTTCCTGGAGACTGCCGCCTCGAGATAATCCATGGAGGGAGAAAAGGACTTGTCTGCTTGGACACCTTTCATATGTAAACCAACCAATCCAGGGCCAATACCCCAAGCACCTTCTCTGTCAGGCTCTCACACTCCAGACCGTGGGCCGCCTGCCCTAATCACTCCAAGGCCAAGTACCAGACAACAAGCCACGGCCCCAGAGCCTACTGTGATTATGCAAACTAGCCAGTCTGTTTACCCTCCCTTGCCTCCCCTTTCCCATGGAAACCACAGAAAAACTCGCCCACGTTTTCCCCCTCACTCCCTCTCCTCCAGTTGACCCTGTGGCCCTGCATGGCATGCCATGCTTCCTGTTCCAAGGGATCTGTAAGCCTAGAAACTTCTTCCATTACTGTCATTCCTGTGTATCCATGTCTTACCATCCCCGATTAAGACAAATCACAGGTACGTTACAAATCAGGCATCAGGTAAGAAAGAATGAAGTTACACAGAGCACCTCAAGATCAGGGATAGTAGCAATGCTGGAAAAAAAACGTTTCACAGCACTAACTATGTCAGTGAAAAAATAGGTGAGAGGAGCACAAGTGCACCTCCAGAAACACAAATCCTGAAGATTTCCCTCAATTGTGAGGCCACTGGGTGCGGGCACCTTGTACACATTCCAGTATTGCTGCTGTTGCTTTAAATGAAATGATGCTTAGAGACTGTGCGGAAGTTCTTTCTCAAAAAAATTCAGTGCTTTAGAGCCTTATGGAATAAGGAGCAATAAAAAAGAAAATAGGGCAGAAGAAAGAGATGTTTTCCCACATTTTAATAAAAAGGAATTGAGTGAGGCGTCTTGGTTCTGGGAACTCCTCCCTGGGAAGAGAAATTATTCCTCTCTGTTTGTAGGACAGTTGCCCAGGGAGTACTGTTAGCATATAAAGATGCTGATGGGAAAAACTGCTGACGAGACCTTGCTCAGTGGTTAGTGCACCCTTCCTCGGAGAATTGGCAGAGAGGAGGCCTGCAAAGGTCTGCGGACGGTGCCTGGGGCTCGTCCAGCAGTTTAGCACCTTCCTCTTCATTCTGGGCCATGGAACTGCCGGCGTGAACAGCAGCTGTCTTGAGCCTAGGGTCCAGGGGTCCTGATTTGAAACGCAGCATCAAAGGATTCTTCTTTAAAGCCATTTGTTGGGCAAGACTATAGAGGGACTGATGTAAAAAGTGCAATTTGCTTAATGATTTTCTCTTCTAGTAAATAAATTTCATGTCTATTAATAACAATGTCCTCCCACCTCCACCTCTTCAAATTTATTTCACCCTGCTGAGGTTTCCAGCCCTAAGCAGATTTATAAACATTTATCACAGACATAAAAACGGATCAGTAGAACTATAAAAGGTAAGAGTTTTAAATCATTCTCTGATTGTAGCTATGAGCACTTCCATTACCTTTTCCATTAAGCAGTAACATGTATAAAAATATTGAGCCATTTACATTACAGGAGAGGGGAAAGAACAGAAAGGGGGAGACTGATTAAAATTGCTATTTCTCTTTTTTTTTTAAATAAATTTATTTATTTATTTTGGTTGTGTTGGGTCTTCGTTTTTCTGTGCGAGGGCTTTCTCTAGTTGCGGTGAGCGGGGGCCACTCTTCATCGTGATGCGCGGGGCTCTCACTATCGCGGCCTCTCTTGTTGCGGAGCACAGACTCCAGATGTGCAGGATCAGTAGTTGTGGCTCACGGGCCCAGTTGCTCCGCGGCATGTGGGATCTTCCCAGACCAGGGCTCAAACCCATGTCCCCTGCATTGGCAGGTGGATTCTCAACCACTGCACCACCAGGGAAGCCCATAAAATTGCTATTTCTCTTGCTGAAGGAAAACCCAGCTTTCAAGTTTTAACCATAAAAATGTTTTGCCCTTGATCTTTTTTAGTGTGGAAATATTGTAAACATAACAACAACATAGACAAATATTTCTTTTATCTACCCCTGAAGGTAGGATACATTTTGGATATGCTATAAAAAAATTGTCGTTACATTTTCTGTGTAATTGTTACCAGTGCTAATGATAAGAGGAAACAGTTGTATACCACTCTGCAAATTTCATCCATCCTTTATAATTCCTTTTATCGGATGGAGCCCATTGTCCCTGTGAGGACCTCAAAGAGGTTGTGTGTCTGGATCTCAGTGTCGATGTGAAAGTGGCTCTTTTGACACTGATTTTATTTTGTTAAACATGCACATATTAAATCAAGAGGGCAAGGCTTGGGTTCTTTATGAATATCTTGGAATTACTGCTTCCCTCCATTTCTAGGAAAAGATCTTCTCTCCCCCTGGGACTTGCCCTAACCACGACATGCTAACTTTCGTCGTTACATAAGTTCTGCAGTGCAGTTTGTAGAAAAAGCAATGAAATATTATCCAGAGGGAAAATATAATGTAAAAAAAACAAAAGTGGGGAAAAGGGAATGAGATTTTGGAATAGACCGAAAATGTAACTTCCACAATTCTGGGTTTTTTCCATGTACAGTATGTTGGAACTGATAATGTTTCAATTCGCTTGACTCTACTGGGATTGCAGGTGTAGACAGGGAAGGGCTTGGATTTAAATGCAATGTACTAGTAGGTCTGTTTACAGGGTTTTTTTTTTTTTTAGCACTAGGTACAATTACTAAGAAATTTGGATTTCAGAATATTTCCTTCTGTTCCTTTCCTTTTCCCAGAACAACTCCCATAACCCTCCCCTGGAGTGTGGACAGTGGATCCAGCCAGCCTGGGTTTGGGTTTGGCTCACTTGTGAAATGTCAGGCAAAACCCTCTCTTGAGATGTTCAAACTTCCAAGATGTAATAATGAGGATGGTAATCATCCCTATCCCATGTTGCAGCATTTAGTGAGGATTAAATGAATACAAGATGTAAAGAGTTTACTCTTTTCCTGGCACATATAGCTAAATAAATAGTAGGTAGCTTATTATTCTTTAGATTGTCTATAATTACCTTATTATTTAGAACACTGAACATGCCATCAGGAATATTTACTTATTGATTCAAGCTAAAATTACCTTAGATAATCTTCTGCAATTGAGACCATTTATTTTCATGTGTTTAATGAGGGTGAAATATTATCATGTGCTTTTCCCTCTCACGAGAAACATGAGGTTTCAAAAATTATACATTTTTACCATCACTCGGGATGAATAAATCTTGGCTCCTGGGAAATGAGGCAGTTTGTGGGTCAAATTAGGAGTTCAGTTTAGAAATCCAAGGAGAAGTGTTGAGAAGGCAATTAGAGCTGTAAGTCTGGAGTCCAGGGCTGTGGGCTGGGCTGTGAATGCACACTGAGGGGAGCCAGCAGATTGATTCAAGGCTCTGAGATTGAACTCATACACCAAGGGACCCTGACATCCAAAGACCCAGGAGAAAAGGAGATGTCAGCAAAGGTCACTAAGAAGAGTTGAATCCTGTAGCAGGTGGGGAGCTGGGCCAGGGTGGTGCTCAGAAACCCAAGTAAATAAAGAGTTTCAGAAGGAAGGCAATCAACTGTGTCCTCAAGGAGAGCAGTTCCAGCAGGTTCTAACAGGGCGGTGGCGGAGAAAGCCTCCTGGCTGCAGGTCCAGCAGAGAGAAGAGGAGAAGCATTAAAGAAACCTTTCTTTAATGTCTACTCTTTGCGGGAGTCTGGAAAGCGTGATCACCCACATATTGACATCAGTAGTCTGGATAAGTAACCTATGACGTCCTGAAATACCAAAAAGTGAGGCCGAACCTTGAGACAAGGAAATGTTCATTTAGGAAAAAAAATACGTAAATGAGTATTGCTTCCTAGCCCTAGTACCTTTCTGAAACATGTGCTTCGGAGATATTAGTGGCCAGAACATAAATGTTTCCATCAAGTTTTAGAATCACTTCTAGATCCCTGTTAGGTTTCAGACGTTAAGTCATCTAGAGACACGCGTCTGGGCTTGGGATTGACACCTCCCACAGAAGCCCTCTTGGTTGTTGTGTCAGTAGGATTCAGGGTGCCTGTTTCCTCTGCCTCAAGGCTGGAGCCAAGTGATCCCACGGTAGCTGCAAATTGATGGCCTCAGGGAGGAATTCTACTTTCTTGGCTTTTTATTGGGTTGTGTTTCTTTGTTGCTTTTATTGTTATTCCTGAATGTTTTCAGGACCCATTACTGGAACTGTAAGAAAGCCCAAACTTTAGTTCTCTGAAGCATCTACATAATTTTTATAACCTTGTTTATTATGGCTTAGGAATTGTGGGAAAAGCGAGCAAAGCCCCCTCCCACTTGTGTCCGATCGCCACGTGGGAGACGCCCTTGGAGCTACACATTCTGGGTTCAGATGCTTCCTGGCTGCCCAGGAGCTGCGTCTTATAAAAGAAGGATGGAAGACACTTAGCACAGCTCTGACCCGTAGAACGCTCTCCACAGACATGAGCTACTGTTTTCTGAAACACTTCCTTAAATGGTTTGCATTGATTATACACTGATGCTACGCTTTAAAAATTTTCAGGATTCTTTAAAACGAGATGAACCAACGGATCCAGAGTAATCAGCACGCTGAGAGAACTAATTGGGGAATATAGATTCGTTCACTAAATAATGTTCAGCACTGTATGTGGTTACCAATATTTTTAGTATCTCATGTCAAAGTGAACCTGGGACCCTCACTGTCGAGGTAGCCCTGTGGCCAAACATTCTTTCCCACCCCACAGCGCCGGGAGGACGGGATGCTGACCTCCAGATGGCAGTGTCTTGTCACTTCAGGACAAAAGCAAGATGGCGAGGCATAAGATGCAGCTCTGCCCGCTCAGGTAGATGTGAGACAGGAATCCTTCGGAAGGAGGAACAACAGAGCTCACCGGGTTCAGATATAGTGGGGAGGAGGAAACCCTGGGCATGCAGTCTTCTATGATGGAGCCGTCATATTCTGAACAGGTGATACTAACATACACTGCCCAGCGAAGTGGCGTGGAAAGCGCTAGCGCACAGTGGGACTGGATGGGCGAGAGTGGTGGGTCGTTGAAAATCAGTGAGGCTAATTGAGTATCTGCCCCCCTCATCATGGGTACTTTGCTGTAGATGTGTAGGTGAGGGTGAAGTGTTCCAGGAAGACAGGACGAGAACCGCGTGCTGTGGGGCCGTCTGCCTCCGGCACAGGCGACCAGGAGGATTGAGCAGGGTTCCGTATGTCACAGGAGGCTGCCTGTCGTTCTCCAGCCCCAGGCCATCTATGCCTTCCATCTCTGTCTGTGCTCTGCCTCTACCCCCTCACACACATGTACACACAAGGGTGTCTTTCTGATTTTTAACCCATAAGCAAAGTGCTCAACAGAACTATTCTCTTTTATTCTTTCCTCCTAAGGGTTTAACTGTTGTAGAGGGTTAATGACCTAAGTTTTTGAATCGAGGACCAACCAGTGCCCCCCACCATGCCTCTGAAATGACCCCTCACGTCAAAGCCTCTGGCAGGGGTCACAGTATCCCATCAGATGGACACAATCCAGACCTTTGCTTTTCTCTCTGCTGAAAATCAGATGCCGGAATTCCCAGCAAATAATTTTCCTTCAGTCATAAGACCCTGCAAGGGGACACCTGTGACATGGTGTGACGCAGCTGTCCAGGCCGATAGAAGGAACCACATAATGGACATGAGTGTCCCTGGCCTCAGGGCTCCGACCTACAGGTGCAGTGACAACCCTGCCTTCTTCAGACTTTTCTGAATATGGGGATTTCCGGTCAAATGCACTGAACTGGGGATTGCTTGGCAACCCGGAAGCTGGGCGGAGGGTACCATTGCCTCTCCTGGACACAAGTTACCATGCCATATGGGCCCTCTCTCTGTTCCCAGAGTTTTCTTGTGAACTGATGGATTCCCGTAACCCCTCTTCTTGAGATTTCTTTCACTCTTGGGCTATACTGTTCTTTGATATGTTCACTGTATTTTTCGCAGCAAGTTTCTGTTTTCCCTTCTCATTAGTGAGGAAATTTGTATTCACTGCAGCACTTCTGTTGAGAACACGACGCTAAGGAAATAGAATCATTAGTTTTTAATTAATCCTGAATCTATTAGTCAAGCTTCTCCAGAGAAACAGAACCAAAATGTTGTGTGTTTACATAGAAAGAGATTTGTTTTAAGAGATTGGCTTACAGAGTTATGGAGACTGGCAAGTCCAAAATCTGCAGGGTGGGTGGCAGCTGGAGACCAGAGAACAACCAGTGCAGATCAAGTCCAAGGGCCATCTGTGGCAGAATTCCTTCTTGCTTTGGGAGGACAGTCTTTTGTTCTATTCAGGCCGTCAACTGATCGGATGAGGCCCACCATGCTATGAAAAGTACTCTGCTTGACTCAAACAAAGTCCACCAATTTGAATATAAATCTGATCCCAAAACACTCTCACAGAAACACCTAGAATCACGTTTGACCACGTATCTGAGCACCATGGCTCAGCCAACTTGACCCATAAAATTAGCCACCATACTGAGTTTTCTCAGTGCTTGCATTTAAAGCACTAAGATGTATTTCATGCCAAGAATCTTTTGAAAAGCAGATATTTCAACAGGCTCATCACTCAGATTCTGAGATGAAAGAAACAAGAAATATCATCGGCTTTAACTTTGCAAGGGTTTGCTTTTCAGTATAGGTACAGTTTTTCTTATTCTGCAGCTGTTCACTCTATTCAAGGCAATACCAGTCAAACAATGTGTAAGTATGTAGCTCTTTCCAACGCGGTGTACTTTAAGATGAGGTTTGGCATAAACCAACGTGTCTCCTTTGTGTTCAGGAGGGTGTGTGTGCGTGTGTTTGTGTTCTATTCAAGAACTTCATAATACCCAGGTTACTGTACTGTGTAGGCTGTGGCATTGCTTGCCACCAGCTTTGGAATGAAAATGAAAGCAGTCTGGTAAAATTGATACCAAAATCTTTGTTGTTTGTCTGCAAACGTGCTGAAAACCTCTAGCATTTGGTGTTGAAATCCACAGCTCTGTGGTTTCTAAGAGTTACACTTGCCAGTGAGTCCTCAAATATCCATGGCTTGTAACAGGACACTTGTGGGACTGGGACATCCAGTTACTAAGGATAAATAATACCTCTGCTATGAGCCGTCTCTACCAGAGTGGTACAACTTACAGGAAACAGTTTCATTCGTCTAATCAATTTGCACGAAGTGGAACTTCCTAGGAGTACTTCGGAAGGTCCCCTTTAGAATTAGACGTGTGGCCCAGCTACACACAACTGTTCAGGTACCCATGGAGAGCCTTCATTTACAAACTACCAGCTTTCCAAACTGATGTGTGAAATTAATTGCCTATGACGGGAGGATAAGCCAGGCCTAAGTAAACACAGCGATTAAATACGGAACTAGGCATATAATTGCGGACACTTAACTTTCATGTCTCTTCACGGTAATTCTTTGCTTTTGTGTTCCTAAATCTAGACTTTTCAGCTGGGACTCAAGCAGCTATGGCAACACAGCAGCAGGTTACAGGGAGAATGGGGGTAGAATCAGGCCCTCTTCAGAAGGTCGACCTCAGCCGTTAGGATGCCACGACTGCCCACCGACATGCAGCCCCCCAGACACGCAAAGCCCTCTCTCCCCTTCTGCCTGTCATCTCTTCCTCCTTCCCTCTACTCTCCCTGACTTCCCATCAGCCTGGCTGATGCCTCAGCTGAGCCCAGGGAGGCAATCCCAAGAGCGGCAGCCGTCAGCAACTCTGCAGAGCTAGCTGCTTGCGCTCTGCACTCACAGCCTTGCCCAGGTATCCCCACGCTGACCTGTAACACCCGACATCAACCGTTGGCTGGTAAGCTGTGCCCCGTGGCCTGTGTGCTCTGTGGGCTATGAGGCGCCCAATACACAGCCCCCTCATTGCCCAGCGTGAGAGCAGAGTGAACTGAAGGATAAACAGAAGTCAGACAGATGGAGACCAGGGGTCCACCTCTATTACTGACGAAGCTGTCTTGGAGAGCTGGGCTGGGATCTGGCCTCAAGTAGCATAGGTAGGTCACTTAGCCCCAGTCCCTGGTGGAGTGAAACAGCTGCAGGAGCCCGCGCTGGACACTTGACCTGGAAAATGGAAGGCGGCAGGGAGTAGATAAGGAAACCAGTGTGCTGCCAGAAAGGAAAAGAGGGCAGGAGCTGCCCTCAATCCTTCTCCTCCGAGGAGCGAGAGGCACGGCCGGGACAAGCTGGTTGACTCTAGCTTGGCTCCCTTCCATGTGGACCAGTCAGGGTTCCCTTAGGAGATGTGCGGATACACACAGAGAAATCTGTTTAGAGGAATTATCTCATGCGTTGGTGGCTGCTTGAAAACCCGCGATTTGTAGGGCAGGCCCGCAGTCTGGAGGTTCAGGTAAGAGATGATGTTTCGATCTTGAAGCTGATGGCTGGAAGCTCATCTGCTTAAAATCAGCAGACTGTGAATGTTAATAACATCTAAAAAAAAAATCTTTCTAGCAACACCTAGACTTGTTTGGCCAAACAACTAGTTACCATAATGACACATAAAGCTAACCATCACGGCACAGAAACAGGAGAGAGTGGCAGTGAGGCAAGGTGGGCTACATCCTTCCACATGCTCTTAGGGGCAGTCTCCCCAACACCAAGCCCCATGGATCCTCAATACGTTTGCCCTGCATGGGTGACTTTGCCCACGTGTTTATTTCTTTCCACTACTTTGGAGCCAGTGAAGGGTGATTTGGGCAGGGAGGCATAGCTCTAAGGCAGAGGGCATTAAACTGGTTTTTATGGTGCAGACAGGGTTAAAAAATATTAACCATGCACCTTGGTATGTATATTTGTTTATTCATAAGATATATATGTTCATATTTTAAGTACATTATAAAACAGGTTAGCATTAGGGGTAGACAACAATGAAAATGATCTTTTAATAATTTTTTGTAGTTTGAAAATACACTAGATGCTTTTATTTAGTATTATTTTAATATTGAATACTTTTAGTAAGAGCATTATGATGGAATATGCTTCACTGCTTAAGAATTATTTCGTTAACATTTTGCAGTAGAATGCTTTTCTGTACTTAAGTTCAGTTATTTCTGACACTCTGTTTAATGATCAAATGATCCAACCGAGGAGAGGCTTGGACACTGGGTCTTTAAATCATGATACTCATTTTCCAATCATGTCCGCACTTAGGCAGAGATTTTTTGATGAAATTCAGCTCTAAATGCTCCATTGTTTCCTGATGTCAGTCAGTCCTTGCAAATCAACCAGAAGGTATTGCATTTTTATTTTTTAGCAAATGTACTGCATTTGCTCAAGATGTCCTGAATGTTCATTTGGGAGATTTTTAACTGAATTTAAAAATTCTATTTGTAAGGAATATAAATGTACAACTATGAGAGTTTTTATATTGTTTTTGTCAAGAAAATCACATAAAGAAGTAGTATTTCTAAGTGCCTGCATTTCACATGGTTTCTCCATAGCATGTGTTCTTATAGAAAGAGCAATTTGTCCCTCATGGTTAAAATGACAATCTTACTTTGAAAGAACAGGTTAATTGTACGTGTGTGTATGTGTGTGTGTGTCTAAAACTACTTCTGAGGTAGTATAATATTAGAAGTTTTGTCATGACAGGAGAGATCAACAAATTTGGACTGCTGTAATTTTGGCCAAAAAAAAAACAACCCACACACAAAAAAATAAGAGAAGTTAACACAACATTGTAAATCAACTATACGTCAATAAAAAAAAAAATTAAAAAAAACACATAATACCTATTTCAGTTTAATGTCTACGCACAAGGTAACCAGGAAGGTACTGTGTGGTATGAAAGTCCATCATATTAGGAGGTTTTATACAGATTTTACTCTCTATAGAATTAACCACACAGAATGTTCTAGAGCAGGTGCATCACCACACACTATGAGCTGATCCATCGGAGAGGCGCCAGCTCCAGCACCCTGCCCAGGAAGTCCTGTCTTCCTGCTGGTGCCCCCTCTGTTGTACGTGACACCTGTGTGTCTGGCCATCACCTAGAGAGGGTGCCACTGTCAATCAAGGTATTAAGTACCTGTATGTCTCTCACTTTTAATTTTAAAAGCTATGCATAAGTAGAAGTTCCAGTGTTTGCTTCACACACTCCATTAATCCCTGTTCTAGAGAAAGCCTTCTTTCCACACCAACCCATAAATCACCAGAGTACCCTCATCATGGGGAGCATAGTACGTCCTTCTTTTATCTATTTTGGTCTATTTTATTAATTGATCATATTAAATAAGTGTTAGTGAAGGCAACAAGACTAGAAGATGTCAAGCTCAGCACATCCCTCGGAAACTTTCCCTGGGCCTCAAGTCCATGTTTGTAACACGAGTCATGTCTCAGTGCTGCAGCCCCGTGACAAAGCACTGCAGGCTGGACAAACCCACCCACGTGCTCACAGCTGCATGGTAAGCTGTGACCCAACTCTTCCCTCCAGCCCTGCCACCCAAACCCACCACAGTGCACAGTTCACATCTGCACCCACCCACCGGTTTCCTTTCCAGGACACCCTGGTCCACTCGTCTGGTAGCCACATCCTTATACGTAGGTAGCACTTTTTCCTATTTCTGCTGTGACAAATCACTACAAATCATGGCTCAAAATAACACAAATGTATTCTCTTCCCCTTTTGAGGGTCAGAAGTCTAAGATGGGTTGGTAGGGCTTGCTCCTTCTGGAAACTCTAAGGGAGAATTTGTTTCCTTGCCTTTCCTAGTGTTAAAAAACGATAGGGCTTCCCTGGTGGCGCAGTGGTTGAGAATCTGCCTGCCAATGCAGGGGACACGGATTCGAGCCCTGGTCTGGGAAGATCCCACATGCCGCGGAGCAACTGGGCCCGTGAGCCACAACTACTGAGCCTGCACGTCTGGAGCCTGTGCTCCACCACAAGAGAGGCCGCAATAGTGAGGGGCCCGCGCACCGCGATGAAGAGTGTCCCCCACTCGCCGCAACTGGAGAAAGCCCTCGCACAGAAACGAAGACCCAATACAGCCAAAAATAAATTAATTAATTAATTTAAAAAAAACACAAAAAGCAAAACAAAACAAAAAGATAAAAGAAGACAATTCAGGTGATACAAACAAACTTCATTTAATGCTTCATGAAGCAGTCTCCATTCGGAGAACTGCAAAATGGGGCAGAAGGCAGGAGACTTTTGCAGGATAAAGAATAAGAAAGAGAAAACCTAGAAAACATCTGATTGGCTGAGGTCACATAGTCAGCCTTTTTTGGGGTGAGAAGGAACAGAGAAGTACAGTAAGTCCCCTACCTACGAACCTTCAAGTTGCTAACTTTCACAGATGTGAATGTGCATTTGCATGTCCAGTCACTTAAGTTAGTTCACGTGTCTGGCGTACATCGTCACGTGCGTGCATCCTCTACAAATTGTTGTGCTTTTGTGTACTTTACTGTGCAGTACTGTATAGAGTACAGTGGTACGGTATCTTTATTTCAAGCCCAAGATGTCCGGAAGCAAGCGTAAAAGCAGTGGACTGTGTTAGCTGGGTACCTAGACTAACTTTGTTGGACTCATGAACACATTGGACTTACGAACAAATTGGACTTACGAACACACTCTCAGAATGGAACTCGTTCACATGTAGGGGACACATTTCAAAACTAGCTTCTACAGCCTGCCCCCAACCTTGGCTCACGTCCCCTCCCCCGTCTTCAAAGCCACAGGGAACCATGTGCCATCTTCTGGTCTCTCCCTCTGCTTCTGTTCTTACGTCACCTTTTCTCTGTCTACGACCTTCTATCCCCCTCTTATAAGAGTCCTTGTGACTATACTGGGCCCGACTGGATAATCAAGAATAATCTCCTCATCCCATATCTTTATCTGAATCACATCTGCTAAGTCCCTTTTGCCTTGTAAGGTAACCTGTCCACAGCTTCTGGGATTAGCATATGGATGTCTTAGGGAGGCCATTATTCAGTCAAATACACGTAGCCTCGTCACTTTTATGAATAACCATCTCTCAAGTGGTAGTATAAAAGTTGCTGGTCCAACACACACATACACCAAAAAGAAAAAAACAAAGATTTCAGATTTTAGGGAGACGATGGGGTCAAAAGAATAATAGAACTCCTTAGGTTGGCATATAATCATTTTGCAATCAAGCAAATGTTCAAAATTTAGCATCAATTAGTATTCTGGAAGCAAGAGGCAAATATGTTTCTCCCATTCCAAGGGCAGAGGCAGAAACACAGCTGAGACTCCTTCCTCCAGCTGCTGCAAGTGCAGAAACAGCTGCCGCCCCCCGCCCCCCAGGGCTGAGCTGCTGCCAGAAGAAGCAGCCCGGTTTCCCCTCCCCAGCCATCCCAGTCGATAGATGCCCTCCTGCCTCTTGGTGCCCAGAGACCGGCTGGCAGCACCACACCACAGCTATAGTGATTTCTGTTCTATTTTTAATTTACAGTGCTGGGACCATGGTTGTTTTACTAGCATTTCACATGGTCTGGAGCACATTTTGTGTTCGATCTAGAAGAGCTTTGCCCAGAAAGCTATTCCCTTCTCTCCCGAAGTCACTTGGGTTGGAACTTCTTCTGCGGCCCCCACTTGCCTGGATGGCATCACTCATGGATACCCTCATGGACGCTGTTTCCTGGGTGTCAGCTCTGAGTAAAGAGCCTCCAGGGAGAGAAGAGTTTTATTTCAGGGTTTCTTAGAAGACAACAAGAGCTCAGAAAAGTTCTGAGTACTCTTGCCATACTCAGAAGCATGCGCAGAAAGTCAGGAAGAACCAGGACGTCGGGAGAGCGAACAGCGTTTGCCCAAACCTGCCTCTGTTTGAAGAACAGTGTGAGGTCTTTATCTCTCTTGCTTCTTTAGGTCAGCAGTGGACTTCAGGGCAGCATCTTATCACATCCCCGCATTCAGTTTGAATGAGCAAAAGATAAGCAAACGTTCTTTAGTGTATTCATATATTAAACTGGGTTAGGTAGGTGTTAGAGCCCTAACCAGTAGTCCAGAAGAGTTAGAGTCTATGAATATGTCCATCGGTTAATCTCTTGTTTTTTTTAATGTTGTTTTTTATTGTGGTAAAAGCCACATAATATAAAGCATACTCTTGTAACCATATTTAACTGTACGGTTCAGTGGCACTAAGTACATTCACACTGTTGTGCAGCTCTCACCGTCATCCGTCTCCCCAATCTTTCACCTTCCTAAACTGAAACTCTGTCCCCATTAACCACTAACTCCCCATTCCCCCGTCCTCCACCCCCCATGCCCCAGCCCCTGGCATCGACCAATGTACTCTCTGACGCTATGAATTCGACTCTTCTAGGTACCTCGTATAAGTGGAATCAAACAGTATTTGCACCTCATGTATATTGGAATGGATTTTTAAGGTTAACTTAATATATGTCCCGCAAGCAGATTAAAAACAGAGAGAAGGTATAACGTCTTTTTTTTTTTTTACATCACTGGCAGAATTATTAATCCTACTACTAATAGGCATGTATTAAATGGCTCCAGTGGACCGAGTTATGTACCTAACTTCTAGATTGATACATATTTAACCACACACAAAAAGACAGTAAATCCTAGACCAGCATCAGCTCATTGCCCGGGCATTTCACATGGTGGAAAACATAACCGGGCCTATGAAAAATGCTTTCCCCAGAGGCCCCCGGCGCTGTCACCATTCACTCTGATGTGGAGTTAGCTCGTGTCCTTGGATGCTGTCTCTGTATTTGATATCCTGCCCTTGTAGCACCTCACTTTTGGAGCCTCCGGCTTGGTACGTGGAACCCCAGGGCTCAGAACTGTGGCTTTTAACTGGGAGACCCTGAAGACATCATGGCTTCTTCATTGGTGAGCCAATGGAATCCCCTGTCAGGGGAACAAATTAAGGGTGTTTCTGCGGGATCCTTAAGAAAGGACTGGGGCGGGGCTCATTGAGGTCTGGCCCTTTTAGGGATCCTGATCCTTGAACACTGCTTCTTCTAGAAGACCATTGGGAGCCCTCCACTACCTGAGGCTGGTGGAGGGAACACATTTGGGGCAGGCCAAATGCTCTGGGTGAAAATTCTGGCGCTAGGGACCCAGGAACATCCTCCATGGAGTTTTGCATGTCCCAGAACTCTCTGGGAAGGAGCTAGGTGGTCTGCGCTATCCAGGAATTCTTTCCTGAACTGGGAATTGCAGGGGTGGGAGAGACATCTGAAGAACTCAGCAACTTGGGCTGGAAGGTGGTTTCCAAAGAATGACTCTTTGGAGAGGCCTCTGTGTGGATCTCCAATGCCTAAAACAGCCCGTCCTTTCCATTAAGTGCAAGCTGGAAGCATCCAGGTTTAGTGCCCCAAAGCCTTGTCAAGTAGAAATGTTTTTTCAAGGTAACACTGACAGTTTCTGTTTATGGAAAACATCAAAACTGAGGTTATGGGAACATTTCAAAAGAATCTCTCCATAAAGCATCTAATAAAAAACATTTACTGGCAAAAGATGGGGCAAAATAGACTAAGGGACAGAACCACAAGTTGTTCAATCTGAAAAACATGTGAGTTGTTTTTTTTTTTCTCCCACTGCTGAATGGAAAACTCATTTTAAAAATTGGACTTTGGGCTTCCCTGGTGGCGCAGTGGTTGAGAATCTGCCTGCTAATGCAGGGGACATGGGTTCGAGCCCCAGTCTGGGAAGATCCCACATGCCGCAGAGCAACTAGGCCCGTGAGCCACAACTGCTGAGCCTGCGCATCTGGAGCCTGTGCTCCGCAACAAGAGAGGACGCGATAGTGGGAGGCCCGCACACTGCAATGAAGAGTGGCCCCCGCTCACCACAACTAGAGAAAGCCCTCACACAGAAACGAAGACCCAACACAGCAAAAATAAATAAGTTAATTAATAAACTCCTACCCCTAACATCTTCTTAAAAAAAAAAAAAAACAGAAAACATTAAAAATTGGACTTCAATTGTGAAGAACTGTTTCTGCTCTCCAGTAAGACTTCCAGTTTAAAGAGGGATGATAAGAAAGGCTCTCATTTTAGGCAATTGAAATGAGAAGATGGTGCTCAGGCTACCACTTGGCCATCTGTCCTGCTCTCTTCTTTTGTTGCATTGAAAGGTACTGTGTGATCACAGGTGTCCCCTACCTGTGCTGGGTATCCACCTAGGGGCTAGTGTTTCACTTTGGAAGCTCAGCACCCCAATCTGTCGGCATCCCAAGCACGTGCTGCCCTCTTGGGAGCAGTCTCACACACACCAGCATCACAAGGGGAAGGCAGACCATTTATGCATTTACACTGAGAAATCCCACTGCTGCCTAAACAAGATGCTCATGTTTGCAGGTCAGTCTATGCCGTGTGTATTGGAGGTGCAGTTATATTTGTAATTATGTCCCAGGAGCAGGAATCAGAATGAGTGGGCCTAGAGGGACCTAATGGCTGGACCACCGGTGTCCCCAGAGTACCTCCGTCTCCCCATAGAGGCCCACACAGGTCACACTCTGGACAGTGTGGTCCTGAGCCTGTCCGGCCTCTCCCTGGACCACATCATCCCTTGCCTCTCCTACAGCCTTTTTCTTGTGTGTCATCACTGCCCATTTCTATTGCTCTCTGTTGGGTTCTGACATGCCATTCTGCAGCGTATTACTCTTTAAGATGCCTGTTCTGGGTTTATTTATGTTTGGTTTTTGGTGTAATTCTTTTTTGTTTTCCTTTTAATTTATTTATTTATTTATTTATGGCTGCATTGGGTCTTCGTTGCTGCATGCAGGCTTTCTCTAGTAGAGGAGAGCGGGAGCTACTCTTCGTTGTGGTGCGTGGGCTTCTCATTGCAGTGGCTTCTCTTGTTGTGGAGCATGGGCTCTAGGCGCACGGGCCTCAGTAGTTGTGGCTCGCGGGCTCAGTAGTTGTGTCTTGCGGGCTCTAGAGCACAGGCTCAGTAGTTGTGGTGCACGGGCTTAGTTACTCCGCAGCTTGTGAGATCTTCCTGGACCAGGGCTCGAACCCGTTTCCCCTGCACTGGCAGGCAGATTCTTAAGCACAGCGCCACCAGGGATGCCCTTGGTATAATTCTTAGAGGAAAATTTTGTATGACTTTTTCCAAGTTCCAGGAAGGAGAGGAACCACCTCCCCGTGTGCCCACGTTCCGCCCACATGTTAAAGGTGTCTTTCGGCTTCCTGGGAGGTAGGGAACTAGAGTTTACTAGGTGCCCACATCACGCCGGAGACGTTCCATGTTATTATTAGGAACTTCGATGAAAACATGCAGGGTAGGTGGAACTTTCTTATACTGTCGACGACAAAGCTAAGATTCCAATCTCCGAAGTCCAGAATCACACAGCAGTGGATAATGTCTGGACGGGGACCTTTGCCCTGGTGGTCTAGGTCTATATGCCCTGCCCTTTGCCCCACACCACGGACCTGAGAGCTGGGGCTCAGATGTGCCCTTCTGGCTTCCTGCTCCATCCACTCCCACTGTGGGTCCTGCTTACTGATTCCTTTCCCTGGACTGGTCTTCCATCCTGTCTCATCCATACCTCGAAATGTAGCTCTAGTAAAACAGCCAACAAAGTCCATTGCTGGGATCTGTTTCATAGCCGAGGTCCTCTATGCAGACTAAGAACTCCTGAGGGCAGGGTTTGTGTCATGGGTGTCCTAGCACAGTCCTGGCATTTGATGGGATAATGAGGTATCTATCAAGAGATATATGGAAGAAGGAGGAAAAGACTAAGGCTAGGATAAATAAAAGAACTGTTCAACACACATGGGCAAATAAACTGTCTCGTAAATTGTCAAAAGGGGAGGAGTTTACTTCTCTGACTCCTAGGTTTTTGTATTTCCCTAATGAGGAAAAGTGTAAATGTAAACAAAATACGGTATATTGGCAGGGATGATTGACATGGCTGAAAAGGAAGAACATTGTTCCTCTCCATTTGGTGTCCCACCTTCAGGTTCCTATATCTAGAAGATGTTTTGGCAAGGACTGTGTGATCCACTGTCATTGGGAAATATAAGTCCTAAGGAGATATCGGGGCAGGAGAACCAGTGTTTTGATAACTGTTCATCTGCTTCCAAATTCCAAAAGATTCTTCTTTTTCTGAGTAACTCTTTCTCAATATTCACTATGGGCTTCACTCATTTTTCTTAACACTGTCAACATAATATTTTTTCTTCTAAAATAATAAAATAACATGCCAAAGTCTTGTTCAGGAGGGAAGAAACCATTCCCTTGATTGGAATGAATACATTCTGTACTGATGTGGGTAGAGCAATGAAATCACCATCTTAGATGTAGAATAATTTTGTGTATTATTACTTTCACTAAAGTTAACTAAAATGTTATTGCCTTTAACTAACCAAACTAATTAAAACTAAAGCATTTCATGAATGTAAAGGACATTAAAAGTGAAACCATTGCTTACCTAACCTCCTGCCCTCCACTGAAAATAAGATGTTCTAAAGTGTTGAACAGGTAGATGTGAGGTGAGTCAACTACAGATGGTACCAGGGATGCAGGATGACGCGCTGGTGATGGGTTTGAGCTCTCCAGATTGATGCTTATCTTACCTCTTCGCTGTTGCCCACCTGTGCCATTTCTCAGTGACTCTGCTACTCCTTTGGAGAAAAAGAGAGGAAAAATTAACATATAATCCTCCTAGATTTCTACACAAACAGCTCTCGTGAAAATCTCATGAGGATGAGATGAAATACTTTTCCTATCACATATGTATTTCATTACTGAAGCTATGGAAAACCACGGTGTGATAGTTAACTTTCTGTGTAAACTTGACTAGGCCGTGGTACTCAGATGTTTGGTTAACCACCAGTCTAGATATTGCTGTGAAGGTATTTTTTAGATGAGATCAACATCTAAATCAGTAGGCTCTGAGTAAAGCAGATGACCCTCCATAATGTGGGTGAGTTTCATGCATCAGTTGAAGGTCTTAAGAAAAAACACTGAGGTTCCCTGAGAAAGAGGGTCTTTTGTCAGCAGGTTGCTTTTGGACTCAAGTCAGAAGAACATCAATTCCAGCCTGCTCGCCTGCCCTGCACAATTCAGACTTATCAGCCCCCAGAATCATGTGATCCAATTCTTTAAATTAAAGACGATAGATAGATACATACATACATAGATGATAGATAGATAGATAGATAGATGACAGATAGATAGATAATAGGTAGATAGATATACACACATTCTATGGGTTCTGTTTTCTCTGGACAAACTTGACTAAGATATGTGAGAAATCACTAGAAATCAAGAGAACACCATAGATAAATCAAAAACAATAAGCATACATTGGAAAATGATGATCTAGAAAACAAAGGTATTTTTTAATTGTAGAAAGAAAAGAATATGACATTGTGTTATCAATGGGAATTTCATCAATCAGAGCCTTTCTTGTCATTTTATTTCTTAGGCATCTGAGATCAGCTTGGCGCTGGATGAAGCCAAGTGCTCTGAGATTCTGACCCAAAGATGTGAACTGTGATGAGAGACGTGATGTTTATTCATGACTTGCTGAGTCTTTACTAATTTGGGAATAGCCCAGAATCTATCACGGCTCTACTCCTTTCCTAAAACATATGTTGAACTGTATCTGGATCTAACTGCAGCCTGGTTTAAGAGGCAGAGTAAGTAGACTTCGTGGGTCTGATGGTAGGAAATAGTGTGACTCATGATTTTTGTGAGAGTCACCCAAACTACTGGTATTTCTTAAAAGGAGGCAATGCAAAACAATCAGAGGGAATAAACACAGAAAGAGCCAAAGGAGTAAACGGTGTAGATGAGTGAAGCCCGAGCAGGATGAAAGCACTGCCACCTCCAGGCAGCGTGAGCGTGGGTCATTTTCCATAGTAACATTCCTAATGCACTGGCTTCCCGTCAGAGTTAATGGTTCGTGTATGGTGCCTGGCACAGAGCAACACCCAAGACAGATGAGCTGTTATTAATAATGTATTGTGTTTTTCATTAACTGAATGTTTGTTTTTAATGTATTTATTTTAATTCAGAGTCTAGTATGTGAAAAACACTGCACAGTTAACCTAAAGATAGACGGTGTAAACTGTGAGACGTGTAGTAAAGGAAGGTCCCACAGCACTGGGCTAGCCGTTGGCCTCCATCCCAGGGTTGCGAACATCTGAGTGATGGAAGGTCTGCCGGTTGTGAAGGATGTGGTCCTCTATCCCACCCTCCCTGTGCATGCTGCTTCTTCCTAACTAATTTGTTCTATGTTTATCCAATTTAAGAGGCTGCTGTAACCCAATGGAACTCAGATGGTATCTCAAAATAGTGGTCGTTCAGCATTTACTGAGTGCATATTATATGCAAAACATTTGATAATATTTTAAAAGAATAATTGTTATATTAATTTCTGTGACAAAATGTTCACAGACTGAAAGGCTTTATTGAAGACCTATACTATTATACTGTTATGTAACTCCCAAATAGAAAACGCAAACCTGTTTTATATACCAAGAGTATATTTCTCTTCTAGGAGTTTTATGGTGTCATGTCTTATGTTTAAGTCTTTAAGCCATTTTGAGTTTATTTTTGTGCGTGGTGTGAGGGTGTGTTCTAACTTCATTGATTTACTTTCCAACTTTCCCAGCACCACTTGCTGAAGAGACTGTCTTTTCTCAATTTTATATTCTTGCCTCCTTTGTCAAAGATTAAGTGACCGTAGGTGTGTGGGCTCATTTCTGGGCTCTCTATTCTGTTGCATTATATTAATAATGCACAAATTATTAATAATAATTATTATTATTAATTAATAATAAATTAATAAATCTATCTACAAAACAGAAACAGACTCATACACATAGAGAACAGACTTGCAGTTGCCAAGGGAGGCAGGGAGGGAGGAAGATGGACTGGGAGTTTGGGGTTGGTAGATGCAAACTATTACATTTAGAATAGATATACAACAAAGTCCTACTGTATAGCACAGGGGACTATATTCAATATCCTGTGATAAACTATAATGGAAAAGACTATAAAAAAGGAATGTATACAGCACTATTTACAATAGCCAGGACATGGAACCAACCTCAATATCCATTGACAGATGAATGGATAAAGAAGATGTGGCACATACATACAATGGAATATTACTCAGCCATAAAAAGAAACGAAACTGAATTATTTGCAGTGAGGTGGATGGACCTAGAGTCTGTCATACAGAGTGACGTGAGTCAGGAAGAGAAAAACAAATACCGTATGCTAACATACATATATGGAATCTAAAAGAAAAAAAAATGGTACTGATGAACCTAGCGGCAGGGCAGGAATAAAGACGTAGACATAGAGAATGGGCTTGAGGCCACAGGGAAGGAGGCAGAAGCTGGGGCGAAGTGAGAGTAGCATCTACATATATACACTACCAAATGTAAACTAGATAGCTAGTGGGAAGCCGCTGCATCACACAGGGAGATCAGCTCTGTGCTTTGCGATGACCTAGGGGTTAACACTTTGATTCTTCAATTATCAACGTCATACCCATTCCTTATTTTAAACCCAGTCTTATATCTCCTTGGTTTCTAAATCAAACATGGGAAAACACTTTGAGTCATATGGTTTTTGATAGAATGAAATTAATTAAAAAATTGCTACATGTTAAGGTATAGGTGAAAATGGGAGAAAAGTTGAGACATTTTTTGTTGGTGGTGGTTATTTTGCAAGTTTCACTGCTGTGTACTTATTCTGGCAATTTCCCAAAGGTTGAATGCTTGGAGCAAAACTCACTAAAAGTGAGCCTATCTTGTGGTTTTTCTCCTTAGTGTTCCACTCACAGGAGATGATGCTTCGGTGGGCACGGGATGTTCAAGAGGAAAATGGAGGAGGATTTATGTTTAGTATTAATTACACAACTGAGAAATAGTTCTCTCTGTCAAAGAGCTGCCTGAAAAACTTTGTATTGTTCACTGTGCGTGTGGTGGAGACATCCATGACAGCATACGAATCAAACTAATTGTAACTCATTTGGTTATGAGAAAAAATGACATTTGCATTCTTCTGAATTAAGTCTTTCTCACACAAATTACTGGTTGCCACTGTAAATCAAGCAACATGTGTTCTGAATTCTGACTGCTGGAGAATTAGCTATTGAGTGGGGAAATGAGATACTTTTGTTTGCAGCTAAACTCAAGTTGACTTTTTTCTTTTGCTTTATCTAAAAATAAGTGTTATAGAACTATTGCTTCACCAACTTCTATAGCAAGAAGGATTTGGGAATTGTTTCGTCCAGACTCTCCATTTTAGGGTGAGGAAAACGAGGCCCAGGGAGGTAAGAGGGTGGCCTGAAGTCTAACCCAAAGGAACGGTCAGCTCAGACACGAACTTGCATTGTCTGATTTTGTGCAGTGAACGACTCCCTGCCCCACCATCCTCCCGGTGACGTGGTGAGATGGCCACCTCTAGGGCAACCAGCCACTTAAATCCAGGATGTGGATTTAAATCCAGATCCCTGCATAAGTCAATACCATCAGAACACGAGGACATGGGGTAGCTGGGATTTGCTTCCAGACCTGAAAACACCCAAGCACGTGCTTGGAATCCCTGCCCTCTCCTCAGCTGAGAGCTCAATGAGAACTTGGGCATTAAGAGTTTCCAAGATCTATTTTATGGATTTTACTGTTAAGTTGAGCAACATATGGGAGAGAGATTATGGAAATAATAGTGATAATGCCCTTTGGTTGAAGGATATACCCTTTATTCTCACTCGTCGGTGACAGTTCTGATGTGTTTGCCCTGCCATTAAGTGTGATTTTCAAGAGAACTTTCTCTACCTCAGGAGACATCAAGCCACAGCTCGAGGGTCAGATCTGGCCGCCACCTGCTTCTGTAATGGCCTCATGAGCTAAGAAAATATTTTACATTGTTAGATGATTTTTTAAAAAATCAGGAAAAAGAAACATCAGAAGAACAATAAAGCTCCATGACACATGAAAATGACATGCAGTTAAGGTTTCCATTTCTATAAATAAAGTATTGGCTCACAGCACATTCATTCATTTTCTCCCTGTCTGTGGCTGCTTTCCTGCTACAGTGGCAGAACTGAGAAGTTGTGACAGAAGTGACTTGGCACCTAAAGCCTGAACTATTCATTTCCTGGCCCTTTACAGAAAGTTCTCCAATCCCTGCTCTAGGCTGTATGGGTGGAAGCTCTGTGCCAGGCGCTGTTTCCTCCCAGTGTTAGAATTCCGCTTCTCTCCCGAGAGGCTATGAGACTCTAGTATCCCACCCCTCCAGAGGGGAAATGACTCCTTGCCAAATGGCGAGCCTCGGAAGCCACCCAGCGGCCCGTCCTGCTGCTTAGGAGTGTAGGTGCAGCTGGGTGACAGGGGTCAAGAGAAGGCGGCAGTGTGAGGGCCAGGACAGTTAGAGAAGAGATTGGAGAACGTTTAAGGACACTTGAGAATATTTAGACAAGTAGCAGGTGAGGCATTGGAGATGAAAAGGCAGTGGGTAGCAAGACCGAGCAGGGAGTGTCTGTCCGCCCATGGATCCTAGCAGCCACTTGGGAACCCTGTGTCCTGACAACCTCCTTCTCTGTGCTGCTGATGAAGGACTCTGTTAGGGGCTGAATTGTGTCCTCCCCCAGATTCATACTTTGAAGCCATAAATCCCGGGACCTCAGAATGTGACTGTATATAGTCACAGGGTCTTTAAAGAGGGAATTACATTAAAATGAGGTCATTAGAGTGACCCTAATCCAATCTCACTGGTGTCTTTATAAGAAGAGGAGATCAGGACACAGACACACACAGAGAAAAGACCGTGTGAACAAACAAGTGGAAGGCAGCCATCTGCAAAGCCAAGGAGAAAGGCCTTGGGAGAAACCAGCAAAAGTGCCAACACTTTGATCCTGGACTTCCAGCCCCCAGAACTGTCAGGAAGTACATCTCTGTGGTTTAAGCCCCCAGACTGTGGCACCGTCTTACGACAGCCCTAGAAAACTAATACAGTGGCGTGTAGCCACCTTGACACCCTCAACATGGAAGTAGGCACAGCCCTGTCTTGCTCAGCATAAAATAGCCCACATATGCTTGTAACAATAACATGGGGTGATTCTCCAGGGTCCGTGAGTTCCACTGCTTCCCAGAGGACAAGAATTATGATATGATTTTATTGACCCAATTATTTCATCACATTCTTAAGCAAAGCCACATTTCAAGCACATGCAATGAACCGGGCAGGCGATGAAACGGATGCCTAGAGCAGATATTCTCAACCTCAGCACTGTTGACACATGGAGCTGGATCCTGCTCTGTTGTGAGGCTGCCCTGTGCGCTGTAGGATGTTAAGCAACATCCCTTCCCTCTAGCCACTCTATGCCAGTAGCATCTTCCAGGTGTGACAACGAACATCATCTCCAGGAACTGCCTGATGCTCCCTAGGGAGGTACGGAATTGTCCCCAGTTGCAACCACTGGTGTAGACTGAGACCCCTACCACTCTTCTCTTCCTCCCCCCCTTGTCAGTTGTGGTAGTAATGTTTTTCTTCCTAATTTATTTGGGGTCCAGCAGGAACACTTTTAAAGTAGCTGGGGCTCCCAGAGTGTTTCCGCCGTGCAGTGGTCTCCATTCTCCCTCAGTCAGAAATGGAGAATGCCTTGTGGTTTGCCTCTCTCTGGGTTTGTAGGGATTAGTAAGAATTCTCTGGCCTTTGTTTGCTCAGGGAGACTGCTTGAGAGGGTGGGCGGTGTTAAGAGCCACGTATAGCCATAGCCCACCTCGTGCTCAGCTCTGGAATCTTCTCTTTCTCTTCTTGGCCCTTGGTTCCTGGAGTTTATGTTACTGGGTCATGCCCTTTTGTGTTCTGTTGCTGCAGTTGGTGAATTTTCCTTGTTGCTTTTTATAAGCGTTGGCCTGTTCTCTTCGGTATCGTGAGCAGGATGTTCTGTCCTATAGTTTTAATATGACACCTACATTTGGCTGCCAATTTTATTTATATACTTATAGTCATCAACAAACACAACCATAATTACTGACCACTTAATAAGTGTAGAAAACATCTAGAATTGCAAAGGACGTGTAAATAAAATGCATTATCTCTGCGCGCTTCTCCCTCCCCCCAAAGTAATTTTGACTGTACCTGGGGAACCAATGTAAGTGAAAGAGTTAGAGAATAATTAAATGACAAGTGGGCATTCGGAGAACAGCACCATGCATGTGGGCTTGAACTAGTCTAAGGAGATTTCTGATCATCCAGGCTAATGTACAGGACTTCCTGTGTGCCAGGCATGTTCTAAGCCCTTTCTGAACATTAATCCTTTTAACCCCACAGCAATCTCATTGCAGAGGGCTCTTCTCATCCCCTTTAAGATGAGGGGCAAGGAAAAGGAAGAATGAAACAAAATGCAAAATACAACGGGAGAGAGAGTTCAAGGAGAAATTAGCAGATGCAGCTCTGGAATGTTATGAATGAAATGGCGGAAAGTTGCATAGGTGAGACTGGGTCAGATGGTGACCGCTGTGGAAACGTTTAGACCAGAAGTTTTTATTCACTGTGGTGGAAGGGATTGGTGAGTTCACTAGACCAGTGATGTCACTGATATTGTCCTTGATAATGTATTGCTGTTGTAAGCAGATTACAGGCAGCAAGTGCATCGTTGTACTGACAAAAGCATTCAGCTACGGTAGAAGATTTGTAAATATAAGTATCTAAGGTCTTGCTTATTTTTGAAATAATTATTTTGGAAATTAATAGATAATTCTATTTCACTTTCGAAATGTATGGTACTTTAAAACGTGATTTTTTATTCTGTAGCTTTGCAGTATTGAGTAAAGGATGACTGAGTCAGACATCTCATTTTATGTGAGTTTCATGATTTTGAATGCAAGTTGAGTAAGAAGTTTGAGGTCCATCAATTGAATTAAAAGTTTTGGGTGCTTCTGCTCTATTAAGTTGCCTATTCCATATGCAAAGAGCATCTTGCTTTGGGTAGTATGGTATAGTATGCTTTTATCAGCTACCAGAAACGCAGTTTAGTAAAACCACTCAACAAATAACAGAACATTCCCAGATCTTTCAATGGATCACTTAAGAGTGAATTATGAAACATATCTTAATGCCATTACATTAATTTTCCCCTTCCCTTTCAAGATGGTTTATTTTAAGAAATCTCTTCAATCCTATCTAATTTTTATTACGTTTATTTTCTTGACAAAAAAGTCAACATTAGTTTTTTAAAAAAAACATTTTTACTGAGCTAACTCATATGAATTTATGTCTAAAACAATCTTAAAATAAATTGAAAGTGACTCACAGCATTTGTAGACAGCTGCTTAATTTCCATTGTCTATCTTGTTTGCTTTAAGCCATTTCTAGGAATTATTTGCCAAGTTTTAAGTTGAGGTAGAAGCCAAAATGTGAACCTCATAGAGAGAACAAAGTAGCATTCTCCTCAATTCCTCACCAAGAGCCTGTCCTCCTGCATCTCGTCCTACGTAGTGTCAGCCCAGCCTGGAGCAAGTGTTTGGATGAGAAGGAGAAGAGAGAGAAGTTGTGTGCAGAGCTAGAGGCAAGGTAGATTCACAGAAAGTCAAGGTGAAACTTGACTTGAACTGGGCTCCTGGGGTCCCGCATGGAGAGGCCCTGGGCTTCCAGGGCCTGTAGAAATTATTTAACCCTTGGATCCACCATGCCTTTGGAACCAGGAATGTTGGAAACGTCTGTCATCCAGTCTGTATCTGATAGAAACACCGCCATTTTTCCCCATCCTTTGAATCTGGGTGTGCATGATTCTCGGTTTGCCTAATAGAATACGGGAAACTAATGCCGAGGAAGTCTGTGCCAAGGCCTTACGAGGCCCCGAGATCCCTTCTTGCTTTCTGGAATCACCACCAGGAAACCAGTCCAACCTGATGGAGGATGAGTGGCCACACAGGGAGAAGGACCAAGGCCCAGCTGCCGGCCAGGAGCAACCGCCAAACCAACAAAAGGCCTGTGCTGGGCCTTCCAGCCAGGCCAGCCCTCCCCAGTTGAAAGCAGTCATGTGACTGGCCTGCAGCAAAACCAGCAAAGGAAGCACCCAGCTGATCCACAGAATCAGAAGGGGGAAAAAAAAGAAGCATCATTGTTCTAAGCCACTAGTCTCGGGGCAGTTTGTTTTGCAGCAGCGGATAACTGAAATACATCCCTAATCCAAAGCAGGCCTGAGCTCAGGTCAGTAGGGGCCCAGGAGCTGCTTAGAATAAGATGCTATTTTCCTTAGAAATCATTGCATAGGGTTCAGTCTTGTATCAGACACCAGCCTTTCACACTTTCAAATAAGTGCTCCTAAAAATATGTTTACTGTTTGACAAATGTTTTTATGGGCATGACAAAGTTGAGAATTCCCAAGTTTACATATGCTGATGTAGTTAATTTAAATTAATTGATAAGTGTATATATATATATATATATATATATATATATATATATATTTTTTTTTTTTTAAGTGTAACATAGTGTCTTCTCATGAGCCATAGCTTTCATTCCCATGCTGATCTCAGTTTTTGTTTCCTGGCAGAAAACTTGCCCCCTTTGCACTGTGGCAGGGCTGCAGTTCATAAGTTATTCATTCCTCTTCACCTCCTCCACACTGTGCTCTGGGTTGTGCATCTTTCATCACTGAGTCAGAGACAGGAGGAGCCTTCCCAATGTAATATACATGAGCACTTGAATTTGTACCTGCAGAATAACAAAAAGGAGAGTGCCCGCTTCGTCAGCTCTAGAAAGATGAAATATTAGAACAACTTTAAGAAAAATACATGAAAGAATGTAAATGCACACATGCCAACTAATATGTATGGTGACAAGATTAAAAGACATCTATAGATCTATAGGTATATAGATATGGATATATATGCACATGTGTTACATACTTATATAATATATATACATATATTTGTTATATACATGCTCCCGTCATTTCTTCTAATGGAGAAAATCACAGGTTTTTCAAAATTACCCCCAAATTTTCAAAATATGTTTCTTTTTTGCTGCTGCACTCAAGGATGTCTTCCTATTTCTTCCTGACACCTTACAGAGTGGGAGAAAGCTCAAAGTGGAAGAGACAGCAGAACCATACTCAAACACCTCTCGGGCTACTAGGAGAACACTGGTAACCAAAGAAGTCACACATCATCCACATTTGTTACCCACCATCCACTTAATGAGAGCTGAGACCAGAATGTTCTCCTGACTTCCATCATTGAAAAAGCAGACTAGTTAATGAGCTGCCCACTTATACAAAGTGCAGTGAGGCCTTAGTCACACATCCATGCCTTCCTTCCTGTGTCCATCTGACAAATGGAGTCTCTATTGTGTTCCCAGCTCTGTGTCCCACGCCAGGGACATAATATTGAAGAAGGCACAGTGCCATCTATGGCGTCGGGCAGGAAAGTAAACAGATGATTAGAGTTTGAGGGTAAACATTGGATGCCAAAACAGCACACAACACCTAACCAGACAGCTCTCAGAGAGGAGGTGATGGAAGAGGTGGCGGGTGTGGGATTAGAAGCTTGACTGAAGAGTTAGCCGGGCTGACCTTAGTGAATGCCGGTGGTGTGGGTGGGAACGGAGTGATGGAGCCTGGGGTCCAGGTCCCAGGTCCCAGGGAAGAGGTGAGTGCAGCACCAGGCTGGGGCTGCACGTGACTCAGAAGAGCTGGACCACGGGCTCAAGGCTGAGGAAGAAGAAATGAAGGAGGTGGGGTTCACCTCTGGTGAACACAAGATACAAGATACACTACACCAGAGGTGACATCCTGGAGGGCTTAGGATTTGTCAGTAGACATTCGGAGCTGGGACTGACCTGATTTGCCTGCTTCACATTTTAGAAAGACCTCTGCTGCAGGAGAGAAAGGGGGAGGGGAAGACAGGAGGTGGGAAGCCCAGTTAGCAGATGAGCCACTCATCCGATGGGTGGCAGGGGTGACGGTGAACTGGGGAGTGGCTGTAGGGCAAGGGGAAGGGGCAAGTTCCACAGTGTGAAGGACAGGAATCGCTGCTTCACTGGATGCGGGGTGGTAAGAGGGAAGAGTAATCGAGGAGGAGAGTGGTTTCTGCTTGGGCAGCTGAGCAGATGATCAACCTTTAACTTAACTAAAGTTACAAGGGGAGGAACAGCTCTGGAAAGGAAGGTGATAGTTTCATCTTGGAAATGCAGCATTGGAGTTCTCTGCATGTGACAGAGACCACTGTTTTTTCTCTCAATATCCATTCTCTCCTTCTTCTATACTAAGAGGATCTTTTTACCTGGGCACATGCCATCCTGAACAAAGACATGTCCCATCATCTGTTAGAGGTGATTATAGCCTTATGATTACCTCTGGCCAATGGCGTGTGTGCAGAAGCCACGATATCTTCCAAGGGATGCCCTAGGGAGGTGAGCTCTTCCATTCTGGAAGGATGGAGGCAAGAAAGCGATTGGAGTGATGGACCTCGGAGTCCAGGGAGGAAAGGAATGAAGTGGGGAAAGGGAAGGAGCAACAGGGGACAAGTAGTCGGGCTAGAGGTCCAAGGGAGGAGCCTCACATTTAGAGCAATGGTTCTCAACCAGGGGAGACTCTGACTGCCACCACCCCACCAAGGAGCATTTGGCAGTGCTTGGAGGTGATTCCAGTTATCACGGCTGGGGATGGGATTTCTACTGGTATCCAGTGGGTAGGAACTCTTGAAGTCAAGTTTAGGTTTAGGTCTGTGGAGTAGAAGCTGCTAAGCATCCTGCAATGCACAGGACAGTCTCCCAGAACAAAGGACTATCCAGCCCCAGATGCCCGTAGTGCTGAAGGCGAGAAGTCAGATGCAGAGGACTGGCTGACAAGGTGAATGTGTACAATGAAATTGCATGTCCTACATAATAGCGTTCAGATTCTTTCCACACACAAACATGCATGTGTCCCTGCAAGCCAGTCAGAGCTCATCTGCCTGGCAAGGCTCAGCCCGCGGGCTGCCAGTTTGCTTTCTCCAGGCTTAAAATTTTGATGAATTCTTAAGAATGTATATGTTTAGAAAAAATAAATGAGTTAGCAAACATACCAAATCAGGGTTTCCTGCTACATTACCTGTATGATTTAAACTTGAGTTATCATCATATGTAACTAACAATTAACTCTCTTATGAGATGTTTTTCTTAAATTATAGAAGCTTCAAGCCACAATTTCTTTTTCTTTGTCAGGTAGCCAGGTGTTGGGGAGGAGGAAATTTCCCCCCTACCCTTCTTTAGTTCTTTTGGCTGGTCCAATAATGAAATTGACACAAGACAGATGAACAGGAGAAAAAATACAAATTTAGTTCATACCTTTGGAGATCTCATAGAAATAGAACATTAGAAGGGGCCAAAGCAGGCAGTTTTTATATTTTTAGACAAAGAAACAATACATTTGTGAGGAATTGACAAGACAAAGGAATTTAAGCTTTGGTGCTAAATTAGTGAAGAATCAAAACTGAATTTGGGCTTGGGTAGTAAATTAAAGGAGTAACGAGGTTTGTTTATAGGAGCTTCTTGGCCCTGAATTCCCTATCTCTGGCCATAAGGGTGTGTCTCCCTCCTGGCACTGGGAGTGTACCTTTCACAGGGGAGACTTATTTGCTGCTTTTGGGGGGCAGAGAAGGTGGGTCAGAGTATCCCTTTTGCACTGGCTGTTTCTCAAGTAACTGTAATTCAGAATAACCAGGATGTCACTGTGGTTGTGTGTGGGGTAGGGGGCTGCCCTGAGGCCCAGCAGTCGCGTCTGAGATCCTGAACCAGAGTCACTGTTTTTAGCTAATATTTGATGTCATTCTCTCCAAAGATAGAACTCTTAGTGAAATCTAGGTGGGAGAATCCTTGAAAGAAAATCTGCAGTCTGATTACAGAGAACGTATTTTTTAAAGACAAAGATAAAGCTTAAAAATCATGTGCCAACAGTATTCATTCAGAGATCGGGTGTGTAACAAGTTAACAGTCCAGCAAACTGCAGCAGAAAGAGCACCTTCATTCCTGTGTTCGAACCACAGTCCTTTCATTTGAGTTACTTTAGTACAGTTCTAGCAACGGGACTGCCCTTCTACTTTTTGCCATGGTGATTTTGCGGTCCATTTTGCTGATTGCATCTTTCATTTGTACCTGAGGAAGCTTAGGACATTGCTTAATGAGCAGAATGAGAATTAGTGCAATTCTGCTCTCTCTTTTTTCTTATTTATTGGTATCAACAGTATCAGTGCCCAAGGGGACAATTAGTGTTTAAGGGTAGGCACCATATTTAAAGGGTAGTATCTGCAAGGTTTTGCCTTTAGAGGCTTTCCTCTGGAGGCTTTAGTTTTCAGGACAAATAAGCAGAAATGTGAACATCTACCTCCCTGCTGGAGAGTCCTTGATCACCCCTCCAAGCCAGCTCCTCAGCTTTGCATT
Source organism: Aethalodelphis obliquidens (assembly GCF_003676395.1). NCBI lineage: Eukaryota > Metazoa > Chordata > Mammalia > Artiodactyla > Delphinidae > Aethalodelphis > Aethalodelphis obliquidens. The sequence continues at coordinate 6,177,433 of NW_020837973.1, forward strand.
CACAGTAGCGAAAAAGCAAATGCCCACTTCAGGATTCAGTCCTGTGTTCATGAGAGAAATGGCAAGCAGTTTCTTCCAGAAATCTCCTCGTTTCCCTCCCTGCTCAAAGAAAGCCTTCTGATATTTGCTGGCATTTGCTCTGTGCCCCAGTGTGGCTGGGGGCACACCTCTGGCAGGGGTCTGGATTGAGGGGTGGGAAGAGGTTGAGGGCTGTCAACACCATAGGAGACTGTGAGACTTACCCCAAGACCAAGTTTGCGTTGGGGTTCAAGTCTCCAAGTTGAGCACAATTAGGAAAAAGGATTATTCTCCCCACCAAAAACAGGGGTGGGGAGGGGAATCAACCACACCCAGAGACACTACCATGTAGAACAATATCCATCCCCATCACTGGCTGGAGCCGTTATTTCTTCTTGTGCCTCTTTGTATGTTGCCTCTTTTTCTGGATGGTAAGAAGAGCTCTACCCACTGACTGCCTCCACCACCTGCTTGATGTGGGATACTTAGCAAGTCTCCAAACCTCTTTTCCTTTAGTTACCTCTTTGTAAAAATGAGGAAAGTAGTAATACCTACTTTATTGGGTTGGGGAAGAATTAAGCAAGATAATGATTACAAATCACTTAGAACTGGAATTGGTACATGGAAAGTAGTCAACTAATATCTGTTGAATGGAAAAAAATATATTGAATTAAGAGCATAGCAACTGCATGGAAACAACCTAAATGTCCATCGACAGATGAATGGATAAAGACAATGTGGTACATATATACAATAGAATATTACTCAGCCATAAAAAAGAATGAAATAATGCCATTTGCAGCAGCATGGGTGGACCTAGAGATTATCATGCTAAGTGAAGTGAGTCAGACAGAGAAGACAAATATCATATATATGGAATCTAAAATATGACACAAATGAACTTATGTATGAAACAGAAATAGACTCACAGACATAGAGAACAGACTTGTGGTTTCCAAGGGGGAGGGGGTGGAGGAGGGAAGGATTGGGGGTTTGGGGTGAGCAGATGCAAACTGGTATGTTCAATATATAGAATGCATAAACAATAAGGTCCTACTGTAGAGCACAGGGAACTATATTCAATATCCTGTGAGAAAGCATAATGAAAAAGAATATGAAAAAGAATGTACATACATGTATTGATATAACTGAGTCACTTTGCTGTACACCAAGAAGCACATTATATATCAACTATACTTCAATAAAATAATTTTTTAAAACAGAGCACAGAAACTGCATTCAAGTAGAGTAGTTCTATAATTTCCCAGGAAGAATAGGAGAAAGTTCATTTCCATGTAAGATAGAGGTCTGTTCTTTGAGCAACAATTCTGAATGTTCCAAACATGAATTTATAGACCTTTTTTGAGGCCAAACTTAGTAGCAACATTGAAGGAACTGGTCTCCCCTCCAAAGCTGCATAGCCTCTGGCACCCACCCTCACCCCTCCCCACACCTCTTATACTCATCATGGTTTCGTAACATGAAACACCCAAACATCCAGCCTTAGACTGAGCAGCCCAGTCCAGGCTAGAATCCCAAGCTGCTGAGGGATTAAACAGTGAACCCGCAGTCTCACCACCATAAAGGATCTGCCCGTGCAGACACACTCCCGGGCTCTTTCTCAGTACTTTCCATGGTTGATGGTACAAACATCACTGTGCGACATGGCACTGCCAACATTCTTAAGTATGAGAGCACTTGGCTAGGTGATGAAAGCCCGTTGCTTGGCAACCAATGAGAACAAACACTTTGATTGGAGAACAGAGACAACAGGAATTTGTACATAGGATGACAGCCACAGCCAAGCAGAATGGGTAAATTCTCAAGACTTCAGCCTTTCCTTAGAACAAATCTTTTAGAGAAGTGATCCCTGTTTTTTTATAGCTGAAGAGAAACGTTTGACCCTGGGTGGGGAAATTCCTGCCCTGTATAATTCCTACACCCCTCAAAGTAACCCCAAGTGCCTGAGTGAGTAAGTGAAATTTCACCAAGTCAGAACGGCTGTGAAGATCACATGCACACAAGGATTGAGCACATGGGGTGGTGTACACACCCTTCACGGTGTTGCATCTGTCCGAATAGCTAAGGTGTGCAATGGCAAAAAGTACCCCCAAACTGAAGGGGCTGGCAACGATAATGGAAGGGAGACCTTGTATGTGTCCAGTATAGATGGGCTGCCAGGTTGCATCCTACACTGGACTCAGGCTCAGAGTAGCTTCTACCTGGGACATTACTGGTCCCCAAAGCAGAGGGAAACGAAAGCTTGGTGAGCCTCACACTGCTCTTAAGGCTTCTGCTCAGAAGAAGCACACATCGTGCCCCTCACATTCCATTGGTCACACCAGACCACGAGGCCAAGCTTATGATCAGTGGGGCAAGGAAAGGAAGGGCCAACACAGATTTCAGAACAACTATTCAGTTACAGTGTGGTGTGTATAACTACATTGTTATCTGCTCGTCTATGGCACACCGTTTCATTGAGGGATTGCGTTTGAATGTTAAAATATTCCATTTTACTCCTTGCAATATTGAGTACAATTGATCCCACATATTACATCTATACCTTATCATTTCCTTCTGTCGACGGTACTGTCAGCATCTCCACCTTCTTCTCAGAAGAAATTACCTGGCCACCTGTACGTCATGAGTTTTTCTTTTCTCTGAAATCCAGCAGTGTGGTCAGTTTTCACACATTCTCTCTTTCATCTTCTTCAACTGGCTTTACCTATTGCAGGCTGGAGAGTGTTCCTTACATATAGGCAGATGACCTTTGAGAGGCAAATCAGACCAGAATCAGTGTTACTCTGGAGTATTTTACTTTTATACTTTATAGCATGTGAGTGTGGAGGTCTGTTTGCATGGTGAGATCCCCTTCGGGTGATATAACAGAACTGGTGTTGAGCTGTATTGTCTCAGAACACGTGGGAGCAGTGGCCAGGGAGATGCGTGTGATGCCCATGGACCCTCCCACCATCTTGCTCTGGCCACCTGTACAGCCATGCGCCCTGCTGCCTGGTCCAGGGAACAGAGCTGTGCCTCTTATCCTAGGACATCCATAGTCTCCCACCCAAGGATTGAGTGCTTTTTACCTTATGAGTGATGTTTTTTTCCACTAGAGGCTCTATTTTAAAGAAAGAGTTGGATTGATGGTAAACAGTTCAAGTTTAGAAGTATCAATTTTCTGTCACCTGTGACTAGAGACATAATTTATAATTTGACTTGATTAGCTTTCTGTTCTCTAACTTCTCCGAACTGGAGAGTAATCAAATGTAAATGACTGTTTCTTTTTCCCCACCTTCTATTAATGATGTGCTCTCTAAAAGTGTCTCAGCCATCTCAATCCTCTCATTGAGCTTGCAAATCAGAGCAAGTGGGACGAGCAGTCAGTGGCTATAAAGTTGGAAGACACAAGTTTCCTCTGATCTTGACTCCCTAGTGAATACCACCTCCTTATACCCTCTCTGAGCCACACCTATACCTATTTTTCCTTTTTTTGGTCAAAAATGTTTAAATTTAAATAAAATTGAATGTGACTCAGGTTTATAAAATGAGACAACAATACATGAATGCAACCAAAGGACTTACTGTTTTGTAAAAGGGAAAAATGATTTGTTGATGTGCATATTGATTTTAATTTGCACAAAGCATTTCAGTTTTCCTAGAATGTGAAATAAACAACCTGACTTTCCCTCCACAAACAGTGGCCATTAACATGGCACACCTGAACTGTTGTTTGGGGTTTTTTTCCGCTAATTTTATTATTTGAGTCCTCTCTTTTTCTTGATGAGTCTGGCTAAAGGTTTATGAATTTTGTTTATCTTCTCAAAGAACCAACTTTTAGTTTTATTGATCTTTGCTTTTGTTTTCTTTGTTTCTATTTCATTTATTTCTGCTCTAATCTTTATGATTTCTTTCCTAATACTAACTTTGGATTTTGTTTGTTCTTCTTTCTCTAGTTCCTCTGGGTGTAAGGTTAGATTGTTTATTTGAGATTTTTCTTGTTTCTTGAGGTGTGATTGTATTGCTATAAACTTCCTTCTTAGAACTGCTTTTGCTGCATCCCATAGGTTTTGGATCATCATGTTTTCATTGTCATTTGTCTCTAGGTATTTTTTTTTTTATGTCCTCTTTGATTTCCTCCATGATCTCTTGGTTATTTAGTAAGGTTTTGGTTAGCCTCCATGTGTTTGTGTTTTTTACATTTTTTTCCCTGTAATTTATTTCTAATCTCATAGCATTGTGGTCAGAAAAGATGTTTGATATGATATCAACTTTCTTAAATTTACTGAGGCTTGATTTGGGACACAAGATGTGATCTATCCTGGAGAATGTTCCACGTGCACTTGAGAAGAAAGTGTAATCTGCTGTTTTTGGATGGAATGTCCTATAAATATCAATTAAATCTATCTGGTCTATTGTGTCATTTAAAGCTTGTGTTTCCTTATTAATTTTCTGTCTGGATGATCTGTCCATTGGTGTAAGTGAGGTGTTAAAGTCCCCTACTATTATTGTGTTACTGTCGATTTCCTCTTTTATAGCTGTTAGAATTTGCCTTATGCATTGAGGTGCTCCTATGTTGGGTGCATATATATTTACAATTGTTATAGCTTCTTCTTGGTTTGGTCCCTTGATCATTATGTAGTGACCTTCCTTGTCTCTTGTAACATTCTTTATTTTAAGGTCTATATTATCTGATATGAGTATTGCTACTCCAGCTTTCTTTTGATTTCCATTTTCATGGAATATCTTTTTCCATCCCCTCACTTTCAGTCTGTATGTGTCCCTAGATCTGAAGTGGGTCTCTTGTAGACAGCATATATATGGGTCTTGTTTTTGTATCCATTCAGCGAGCCTGTCTGTCATCACTTTCAGTCTGTATGTGTCCCTAGATCTGGAGTGGGTCTCTTGTAGACAGCATATATATGGGTCTTGTTTTTGTATCCATTCAGTGAGCCTGTCTGTGTCTTTTGGTTGGAGCATTTAATCCATTTACATTTAAGGTAATTATCGATATGTACATTCCTGTTACCATTTTCTTAATTGTTTTGGGTTTGTTTTTTGTAGGTCTTTTTCTTCTCTTGTGTTTCCCACTTAGAGAAATTCCTTTAGCATTTGTTGTAGAGCTGGTTTGGTGGTGCTGAATTCTCTTAGCTTTTTCTTGTCTGTAAAGCTTTTTATTTCTCTGTCAAATCTGAATGAGATCCTTGCCAGGTAGAGTAATCTTGGTGGTAGGTTCTTCCCTTTCATCACTTTAAATATATTGCTCCCTTTTGGCTTGTAGAGTTTCTGCTGAGAAATCAGCTGCTAACCTTATGGGAGTTCCCTTGTATGTTATTTCTCATTTTTCCCTTGTTGCTTTTAATAATTTTCCTTTGTCTTTAATTGTTGTCAGTCTGATTACTATGTGTCTTGGTGTGTTCCTCCTTGGGTTTATCCTGCCTGGGACTCTCTGTGCTTCCTGGACTTGGGTGGCTATTTCCTTTCCTGTGTTAGGGGAGTTTTCGACTATAATCTCTTCAAATATTTTTTTGGATCCATTCTCTCTCTCTTTTCCTTCTGGGAACCCTATAAGGAGAATGTTGGTGCATTTACCATTGTCCCAGAGGTCTCTTAGGCTGTCTTCCTTTCTTTTCATTCATTTTTCTTTATTCTGTTCTGCCACAGTGAATTCCACCATTCTGTCTTCCAGGTCACTTATCCATTCTTCTGCCTCAGTTATTCTGCTATTCATTCCTTCTAGTGTATTTTTAATTTCAGTTATTGTATTGTTCATCTCTTTTTATTTGTACTTTAATTCTTCTAGGTGTTTGTTCTTTAATTCTTCTAGGTCTTTGTTAAGCATTTCTTGCATCTTCTCGATTTTTGCCTCCATTCTTTTTCCGAGGTCCTGGATCATCTTCACTATCATTATTCTGAATTCTTTTCCTGGAAGGTTGCCTCTCTCCACTTCATTTTAGTTGTTTTTCTGGGGTTTTATCTTATTCCTTTATGTAGTACATAGCCCTCTGCCTTTTCATTTTGTCTGTCTTTCTGTGAATGTGGTTTTCGGTCCACGGGCTGCAGGATTGTAGTTCTTCTTGATTCTGCTTTCTGCCCTCTGGTGGATGAGGCTATCCCACACCCGAGCTCTTGACCCTTCTTCATCCTCCTCCAATTCATTGAAGTCTCTCTTCAAGAACCAGCACAGACCCAACTTCCTCCTTGTCTTCTTGGTCAAGATCTCAAGTGGCCTCTCCTTTCCCACAGTCCTTCTTATAGTCTTGGTCATGGTCTTGGGTTGTGAGCACTTGGGTCCTTTCCTCTGTGTCACTAATTGTTCAACTTTGAAACGATGAGAGGTAAATTCCAGAAAGAACCTCTTGTAGTTCCATAAAATTCTAGGAACTTACAGGGTCATGGAGACCTTCAACTCACTGAGTCCAACAGACATATATTTTAGACAACCAAACTAGGCCTCAAAGGCTGGAGTGATTTTTTTGTTGTTGTTATTGTTGTTGTTTTATGTCTTTATTGGAGTATAGTTGCTTTACAATGGTGTGTTAGTTTCTGTTTTATAACAAAATGAATCAGTTATACATATACATATGTTCCCATATCTCTTCCCTCTTGCATCTCCCTCCCTCCCACCCTCCCTATCCCACCCCTCTAGGTGGTCACAAAAAAACGAGCTGATCTCCCTGTGCTATGTGGCTGCTTCCCACTAGCTATCTATTTTACATTTGGTAGTGTATATATGTCCATGCCACTCTCTCGCTTTGTCACAGCTTACCCTTCCCCCTCCCCATATCCTCAAGTCCATTCTCTAGTAGGTCTGTGTCTTTATTCCTGTCGTACCCCTAGGTTCTTCATGACATTTATTTTCTTAAATTCCATATATATGTGTTAGCATACGGTATTTGTCTTTCTCTTTCTGACTTACTTCACTCTGTATGACAGACTCTAGGTCTATCCACCTCATTACAAATAGCTTCGTTTCTTTTTATGGGTGAGTAATATTTCATTGTATACATGTGCCACATCTTCTTTATCCATTCATCCGATGATGGACACTTAGGTTGTTTCCATCTCCAGGCTATTGTAAATGAACATTTTGCTACATGACTCTTTTTGAATTATGGTTTTCCCAGGGTATATGCCCAATAGTGGGATTGCTGGGTCATATGGTTGTTCTATTTGTAGTTTTTTAAGGAACCTCCATACTGTTCTCCATAGTGGCTGTACCAATTCACATTCCCACCAGCAGTGCAAGAGTGTTCCCTTTTCTCCACACCCTCTTCAGCATTTATTTTTTTTAGATTTTTTGATGATGGCCATTCTGACTGGTATGAGATGATATCTCATTGTAGTTTTGATTTGCATTTCCCTAATGATTAATGATGTTGAGCATTCTTTCATATGTTTGTTGGCAGTCTGTATATCTTCTTTGGAGAAATGTCTATTTAGGTCTTCTGCCCATTTTTGGATTGGGTTGTTTGTTTTTTTGTTATTGAGCTGCATGAGCTGCTTATAAATTTTGGAGATTAATCCTTTGTCTGTTGCTTCATTTGCAAATATTTTCTCCCATTCTGAGGGTTGTCTTTGGGTCTTGTTTATGGTTTCCTTTGCTGTGCAAAACTATCAAGTTTCCTTAGGTCCCATTTCTTTATTTTTGCTTTTATTTCCATTTCTCTAGGAGGTGCGTCAAAAAGGATCTTGCTGTGATTTATGTCATAGAGTGTTCTGCCTATGTTTTCCTCTAAGAGTTTGATAGTGTCTGGCCTTACATTTAAGTCTTTAATCCGTTTTGAGTTTATTTTTGTGTATGGTGTTAGGGAGTGTTCTAATTTCATTCTTTTACATGTACCTGTCCAGTTTTCCCAGCACCACTTATTGAAGAGGCTGTCTTTTCTCCACTGTATATTCTTGCCTCCTTTATCAAAGACAAGGTGACCACATGTGCATGGGTTTATCTCTGGGCTTTCTATCCTGTTCCATTGATCTATATTTCTGTTTTTGTGCCAGTACCATACTGTCTTGATTACTGTAGCTTTGTAGTATAGTCTGAAGTCAGGGAGCCTGATTCCTCCAGCTCCGTTTTCCTTTCTCAAGATATCCTTGGGTATTTGGGGTCTTTTGTGTTTCCAAACAAATTGTGAAAATTTTTTTTTCTAGTTCTGTGAAAAATACCAGTGGTAGTTTGATAAGGATTGCATTGAATCTGTAGATTGCTTTGGGTAGTATAGTCATTTTCACAATGTTGATTCTTCCAGTCCAAGAACATGGTATATCTCTCCATCTATTTGTATCATCTCTTTCATCAGTGTCTTATAATTTTCTGCATACAGGTCTTTTGTCTCCTTAGGTAGGTTTATTCCTAGATATTTTATTCTTTTTTTTGCAATGGTAAATGGGAGTGTTTTCTTGATTTCACTTTCAGATTTTTCATCATTAGTGTATAGGAATGTCAGAGATTTCTGTGCATTAATTTTGTATCCTGCTACTTTACCAAATTCATTGATTAGCTCTAGTAGTTTTCTGGTAGCATCTTTAGGATTATCTATGTATAGTATCATCTCATCTGCAAACAGTGACAGCTTTACTTCTTCTTTTCCAATTTGGATTCCTTTTATTTCCTTTTCTTCTCTCATTGCTGTGGCTAAAACTTCCAAAACTATGTTGAATAAGAGTGGTGAGAGTGGGCAACCTTGTCTTGTTCCTGATTTTAGTGGAAATGGTTTCAGTTTTTCACCATTGGGGACGATGTTGGCTGTGGGTTTGTCATATATGGCCTTTATTATGTTGAGGAAAGTTCCCTCTATGCCTACTTTCTGCAGGGTTTTTATCATAACTGGGTGTTGAATTTTGTCGAAAGCTTTCTCTGCATCTATGGAGATGATCATATGTTTTTTCTCCTTCAATTTGTTAATATGGTGTATCACGTTGATTGATTTGCGTATATTGAAGAATCCTTGCATTCCTGGAATAAACCCCACTTGATCATGGTGTATGATCCTTTTAATATGCTGTTGGATTCTGTTTGCTAGTATTTTGTTGATGATTTTTGCATCTATGTTCATCAGTGATATTGGCCTCTAGTTTTCTTTCTTTGTGACATCCTTGTCTGGTTTTGGTATCAAGATGATGGTGGCCTCATAGAATGAGTTTGGGAGTGTTCCTCCCTCTGCTATATTTTGTAAGAGTTTGAGGATAGGTGTTAGTTCTTCTCTAAATGTTTGATAGAATTCGCCTGTGAAGCCATCTGGTCCTGGGCTTCTGTTTGTTGGAAGATTTTTAATTACAGTTTCAATTTCAGTGCTTGTGATTGGTCTGTTCATATTTTCTATTTCTTCCTGATTCAGTCTTGGCAGATTGTGCATTTCTAAGAAAATGTCCATTTCTTCCAGGTTGTCCATTTTACTGGCATAGAGTTGCTTGTAGTAATCTCTCATGGTCTTTTGTATTTTTGCAGTGTCAGTTGCTGCTTCTCCTTTTTCATTTCTAATTCTATTGATTTGATTCTTCTCCCTTTTTTTCTTGATGAGTCTGGCTAATGGTTTATCTGTTTTGTTTATCTTCTCAAAGAACCAGCTTTTAGTTTTATTGATCTTTGCTATTGTTTCCTTCATTTCTTTTTCATTTATTTCTGATCTGATTTTTATGATATCTTTCCTTCTGCTAACCTTGGGTTTTTTTTGTTCTTCTTTCTTAATTGATTTTGGTGCAAGGTTAGGTTGTTTATTCGAGTTGTTTCCTGTTTCTTAAGGTAGGATTGTATTGCTATAAACTTCCCTCTTAGAACTGCTTTTGCTGCATCCCATAGGTTTTGGGTCATCGTGTCTCCATTGTCATTTGTTTCTAGGTATTTTATGTTTCCTCTTTGATTTCTTCAGTGATCACGTCGTTATTAAGTAGTGTATTGTTTAGCCTCCCTGTGTTTGTATTTATTACAGATCTTTTCCTGCAATTGATATGTAGTCTCATAGCATTGTGGTTGGAAAAGATACTTGATACAATTTTAGTTTTCTTAATTTTACCAAGGCTTTATTTGTGATCCAAGATATGATCTATCCTGGAGAATGTTTCATGAGCACTTGAGAAAAATGTGTATTCTGTTGTTTTTGGATGGAATGTCCTATAAATATCAATTAAGTCCATCTCGTTTAATGTATCATTTAAAGCTTCTGTTTCCTTATTTATTTTCATTTTGGATGATCTGTCCATTGGTGAAAGTGGGGTGTTAAAGTCCCCTACTATGAATGTGTTACTGTCGATTTCCCCTTTTATGGCCGTTAGTACTTGCCTTATGTATTGAGGTGCTCCTGTGTTGGTATAAATATTTACAATTGTTGTATCTTTTTCATGGATCGATCCCTTGATCTTTATGTAGTGTCCTTCTTTTCTCTTGAATTGTCTTTATTTTAAAGTCTATTTTGTCTAATATGAGAATTGCTACTCCAGATTTCTTTTGGTTTGCATTTGCATAGAATATGTTTTTCCATCCACTTACTTTCAGTTTGTATGTGTCTCTAGGTCTGAAGTGGGTCTCTTGTAGACAGCATATATATGGGTCTTTTTTTTTTTTTTCTTCTTCTTTAACGGTATGCGGGCCTGTCATTGTTGTGGTCTCTCCCATTGCGGAGCACAGGCTCCAGATGCACAGGCTCAGGGGCCATGGCTCATGGGCCCAGCTGCTCCACAGCACGTGGGATCTTCCCAGACCAGGGCACGAACCCGCGTCCCCTGCATCAGCAGGCGGACTCTCAACAACTGCACCACCAGGGAAGCCCTGGGTCTTGTTTTTGTATCCATTCAGCCAATCTGTGTCTTTTGGTGGGAGCATTTAGTCCATTTACATTCAAGGTAGTTATGTATGTTCCTATTACCATTTTCTTAATTGTTTTGGGTTCGTTATTGTAGGTCTTTTCCTTCTCTTGTGTTTCTTGCCTAGAGAAGTTCCTTTAGCATTTGTTGTAAAGCTGGTTTGGTGGTGCTGAACTCTCTCAGCTTTTGCTTGTCTGTAAAGGTTTTAATTTCTCCATCAAATCTGAATGAGGTCTTTGCTGGGTAGAGTGATCTTGGTTGCAGGTTTTTCTCCTTCGTCACTTTCAATATGTCCTGCCAGTCCTTTCTGGCTTGCAGAGTTTCTGCTGAAAGATCAGCTGTTAAGCTTATGGGGATTCCCTTGTGTGTTATTTGTTGTTTTTCCCTTGCTGCTTTTAATATGTTTTCTTTGTATTTAATTTTTGACAGTTTGATTAATATGTGTCTTGGCATATTTCTCCTTTGGATTTTTCCTGTATGGGACTCTCTGTGCTTCCTGGACTTAATTAACTATTTCATTTCCCGTATTAGGGTAGTTTTCAACTATAATAATCTCTTCAAATATTTTCTCAGTCCCTTTCTTTTTCTCTTCTTTATCTGGAACCCCTGTAAGTCAAATGTTGGTGCGTTTAATGTTGTCCCAGAGGTCTCTGAGACTGTCCTCAGTTCTTTTCATTCTTTTTTCTTTATTCTGCTCTGCAGTAGTTATTTCCACTATTTTATCTTCCAGGTCACTTATCCATTCTTCTGCCTCAGTTATTCTGCTATTGATCCCATCTAGAGTATTTTTAATTTCATTTATTGTGTTTTTCATTGTTGTTTGTTTCATCTTTAGTTCTTCTAGGTCCTTGTTAAATGTTTCTTGCATTTTGTCCATTCTATCTCCAAGATTTTGGATCATCTTTACTATCATTATTCTGAATTCTTTTTCAGGTAGACTGCCTATTTCCTCTTCATTTGTTAGGTCTGGTGGGTTTTTATCTTGCTCCTTCATCTGCTGTGTGTTTTTCTGTCTTCTCATTTTGCTTATCTTACTGTGTTTGTGGTCTCCTTTTTGCTGGCTGCAGGTTCGTAGTTCCCATTGTTTTTGGTGTCTGTCCCCAGTGGCTAAGGTTGGTTCAGTGGGTTGTGTAGGCTTCCTGGTGGAGGGGACTAGTGCCTGTGTTCTGGTGGATGAGGCTGGATCTTGTCTTTCTGGTGGGCAGGTCCTCATCTGGTGGTGTGTTTTGGGGTGTCTGTGGACTTATTATGATTTTAGGCAGCCTCTCTGCTAATGGGTGGCGTTGTGTTCCTGTCTTGCTAGTTGTTTGGCATAGGGTGTCCAGCACTGTAGCTTGCTGGTCTTTGAGTGAAGCTGGATGCTGGTGTTGAGATGGAGATCTCTGGGAGATTTTCGCCGTTTGTTATCTATAGAAATGATCCCTGAAAGTATAGTCTTAGGCTGGATTGATTTAATTGAGGTCTTCTATGTAGTGACAGAGAAAGGGAAGGACTCGCATATACTCTTACCTAGGTGCTGTTTCTACTCTAAAGTACTGCTACTTTCTATCATACATAAATATGACTACTCACTTTTTTGTAAAAGTCAAAGAAAGATAAAGCAAGGCCTCTCAAATAGTAAGAGTATTAAATGTGTTCTGATTTGATTGATGTAAAGCAAAGTTTCTAAAGATGGACCTAAGAGAAAGAAACTAAATTTTATAACAAGGAACAGTGGCAATAGCAGTTGTTACTAGACCTTATCTTCAGAGATGTGCAAGTGATAGAGGTTGGTGCCAGTGGAGGATGCTTCTTCTCAGAGACCTGCAAGCATGAAGCTGGCTTCAAGAGAAGATACAGCTGAGGGAAGATACTGATATATATGCACATCCCTGGCAGGTATTTTCCAAGTACAGAGTTTTCAGCATTTGACTCTGAGTGGATACCTGGTCCTTTTATACTGCAGGAAAATATTGAATAACATCATCTGTCTCCTCAGCACCACGTGTAACACAGTGGCTGCTTAGGGATCTGGTGTCTGTTTCTTCTGGTAGCTACTTTCTATTGGGAGAAGAAAAATACATAACAATATCCCTTCTGTTTATTGAATTTTTTTGGCATCCTGATGTAATTGAATTGCACTTAAAATAAGAACTAAATAGAAATAAGAATTTGGAAAGAGAAAAAAATTTTAATTCTTATAAAAAAAAAGCATGGCCCTGTCATCCTCCCTTTTGAAAAATACAGCAGGTTTAAATATTTATTACATGCATGGTTTAATGCAGGAACAAGATATAATGTACATCTCTATATCTTAACTCATAATTTAAGTACAAATTATCTTTGCTTAAATTGGATTTTCCTATCAACCAAAATAATCTCAAAAGTAGCATAAATATAAAGTTAAATATCTGCTTTGTTTCATTATATGAGAAATGCTTTGGAGTGCAGAGTGTCCTGAATTTTGAGCAGTAGTACGTTGACATTTACGAGCTCTGTAGCTTTTCTCAGAGGCACAATTTAAAAGAACAAGTTCTAGGAAAAAAAGGGTTGTGTTAAAATGGAACTCTCAAACCAAGGTCAAGCTGTTCACTGGATAACCTTTGAATAGTCTGGAATTATCCAGATTCTCTGTATGTAGACAATCTTTTGTAGCAAGAGAAAGAAATAGCAATGGTGTATATCAATCAGTTTTGTGACAGCTTGATTTTCCAAAAGTCCCCTTAAGAAATTCCTCCAATGTATTTGGAGGTAATGTAGCTAAGTCATATCCAGTATATTAAACACTGAAGTTTGTGTGTTGCTTTCAGATAATTTGGCAGAGTACACAGCCATATTAACAAAAAGCTGAAATATTAATGGAAATATTAACCTTGTCAGATTATGAACTGAGTTGAAATTTATCATGTGTCCCATAATATTGGGCTTTTCTTTCAGAGCAAAGCATTTTATAATGGAAGAAAGACATATTTAAAAGTGACTTGATTTACCACATTTGAGTACAGGCTTTTATTTAAGGCTTACCCCAATACCCAATTCTGTGATCACCAAGAGGAGATGTGCAGACCCCAGAGCATGGATCCTGTCCATGGACTCTGATCACAGGTCTTGCCATCCACCAGTGGTACCAGAATCACATGATAGTGGAGAAGCCATGGGTCCTTTCCTTAGGCTGGTTGGCTGTTACCAAAATCTTTATTCCATTCAACCTTCACACAAATTCTTAACACACACAAAAGAAGAAAAATTTGGTTTACACAGCATATGGAGTTGATTTCCTGTACTTTTCAAACTACCTATAAAAAACCAGTCATCTGTCTACATGTGGGGCTAAAATGAAGATCATGGTTTACATTTGGTTATTAAATGAAGTTATGGGCATGAAAGAGAATTACTATATTTGATTCATCTTTTTTGTTCATAAAATCTGTCTTTCAGGAAAAGCTGTCTCTGTGTGCTTTGGGGTTTAGTGTATTCTTATTACAGAATGTAGGCAGAAGAGAGAAGATGTTTAGAAATGTCTCAGTTAGGTTTGCCCCAAGCAGCCCTAAGGCAAGTATGTGGGTGTGGACATTTAGTTGGGAAGTGGTCCCAGGTGGCAGCGTGAGTGGACCAGGGAGGGTCCTTCTCCAGCTCCTGAAAGGAGCAACTGGAAACAGGGGCTCAGTGCATCTGGAGACCCTCCAAGGGAAGTGTGGAAGATGCTCAGACCTGCCCACTGAGGGGTGTGGGTGCAGAAACTGGGGTATTTATCCATCATTTTATAAATGATTTTTTTTTAATATCCACCAATTACTTTCTCATTGGTTGAGGCACAGGAAACTGTAGATTTAGAAAGGAACAGGCTTCAGATGACCTCCAAGGAAGGCAGAAGGAATATGGTTAGGACACTGACAACACCGGCTCCAGAAAGCATAACTAGAAATGAATATAAACATTGGGAGAGTCGACTGACTGCACCGAATCCACGTGGACACTCAGGTTATCATCACATGGTAATAATGCAGAACGATGTCAACTAAGCATTGTGACCTTATGCGTTTTGTTTTTTCTTAGCCCTTGACTCTTCCATCACCCATCAGAAGGTACAAAATTGGTTTTAATCTACTTAAGCTAATCATCAGACATCGCTGTAGACACAGATTCCATTGAGATTTCTAAACAGATAGCCTAGACCAGATTCATAATCTGTTATTCCTACGTGCCAACACTTCTTGTCACTCTTTTCGAAGTTAACAAATTTGTATTCAGTATCTACTTGCTTTATGACAGAGATTTGATGGCACTCCCAGTAACATGCCTCCTTTTGCTCCCATCTGCGACTGCTTTGATCATGTCTGAGAGGGTGACCAGACAGGTCTGATTTTGTTGACAGCAGCTCATACTTTCCTCAACAGGTTTCCTCTCTTTGTTTAAATAGATTTTGAACATTATGAGCCCTTTATAATATTTTGACCTCACATCCAGTGATGCAATACACTGATCAATAAACAGAAAGAGAAACAGAGATCATCCCATACAGGGTTACTCAGTACGTACAGTGTGTTCAATAGCTACCAGAATAGAGTTAAGTGAATGCAACATTAGCATAATTCAGTTCCAAACTTTAAGGGACAAAGTCTGTTGTCTTGTTGTCTAAGTAGTTCCTTGGATGTATCACATGTTTTATGACCTTCAGACTTCCCAAATGTCTAACCATCTGGTTGGTCATGGAAGCCAAAACACAGAAAAATGACAATAAGTGGCAAATAGATGTATTTGTCAGGTGGGTAGCGAAAGATGAGTAGATGATGGAACAGCTCTTTGTATTAAGATTTACAAAAGGTAGTAAAGTGCCATTGATTTTAAAAATAAATCCCACTGTCTTTCCATGGGGGTTCTGAGATCAGAGAGGGAGCAGAATTGTATAGACACTAGATCATCAACCAAATGTATTGAATTCTCAATTTGTGTGTAACAAGGACACAGCCTGTCTTCTAAGTTTTAAGATATGGACGTCTATTTTTCACGTCATTAGTAATTTCTTGGTAATCTGAGTTCTAAGTGGCTCCATATTTCTGGGGTCACTTGTTCTGTTGACAAACCAAAACATTACTTGATTTCTTACTCTATTTTTGACCTCAGTTATTTTCCATCCTCCTGCTTTTGCTTATCTTGGCCCCGTCCGCATGCAGAGAAGTCTCACACGTTTTGCTCTAGTCCAAAATTTGAACTCACCTTATCACCTTTGAGCTAACATGATGCTGCTATATTGTTAGATCATTAATGAAATTTGGAGAATAACAGAAGGGAATTCGAGCTCAGAATACAAATCAAATCAAATTTCTATTTCAAGTGGTTGCCAATGTTTACCAACCATTTTCCAACCAGGAGACACTTTGAATGTTCTCTTTTTCCTTGGATGCAGCCTGCTGATGTGAAGCTGGGGTCTCCCCTTCCCCTGAATGAGTCTTTCACACCTCTCCCATACCAACAGTATCATTGTCTGCCAGAGAGAAAAACCCAAAGTAATCACTGCGTTATTTTGCAGAGTAGTTAAATTTCCCTTTGTATGAAAATCACTGATCCAGATTTTGCCCAGGCCTGGTATTTATGACCAAGAAGGTCATTAGGGTGGAGCTTCTGATCTCAATTACAGAAGAGTAAGATGTGGTGATCACGTTCCTCCCCAGAAATGCATCTGCACGTGGAACAACTCCTACAGAACACCTACTGAACGCTGGCAGAAGACCTCAGACCTCCCAAAAGGCAACAAACTCCCCACGTACCTGGGCAGGGCAAAAGAAAAAAGAATAAACAGAGACAAAAGAATAGGGACGGGACCTGCACCAGTAGGAGGGAGCTTTGAAGGAGGAAAGGTTTCCCCGCACTAGGAAGCCCCTTCGCGGGCAGAGACTGCGGGTGGCGGAGGGGGGAAGCTTCAGAGCCGCAGAGGAGATCACAGCCACAGGGGTGCGGAGGGCAAAGCAGAGAGATTCCCTCACAGAGGATCGGTGCCGACCGGCACTCACCAGCCCGAGAGGCTTGTCTGCTCACCTGCCGGGACAGGCGGGTCTGGGAGCTGAGGCTCGGGCTTCGGTTGGATCCCAGGGTGAGGACTGGGGTTGGCGGCGTGAACACAGCCTGCAGGGGGCTAATGCACCACGGCTAGCCGGGAGGGAGTCCGGGGAAAAGTCTGGACCTGCCGAAGAGGCAAGAGACTTTTTCTTCCCTCTTTGTTTCCTGGTGCGCGAGGAGAGGGGATTAAGAGCGCTGCTTAAAGGAGCTCCAGAGACGGGCGCGAGCCGCGGCTAACAGCACAGACCTCAGAGACGGGCATGAGAAGCTAAGGCTGCTGCTGCCGTCACCAAGAAGCCTGTGTGCGAGCACAGGTCACTCTCCACACCTCCCTTCCAGGGAGCCTGTGCAGCCTGCTACTGCCAGGGTCCCGGGATCCAGGGACAGCTTCCCCGGGAGAACGCATGGCGCGCCTCAGGCTGGTGCAATGTCATGCGGGCCTCTGCCACTGCAGGCTCACCCCGCACTCCGTACCCCTCCATCCCCCCGGCCTGAGTGAGGCAGAGCCCCCGAAGCAGCTGTTCCTTTAACCCTGTCCTGTCTGAGCAAAGAACAGACGCCCTTTGGGGACCTACACGCAGAGGCGGGTCCAAATCCAAATCTGAGCCCCAGAAGCTGTACGAACAAAGAAGAGAAAGGGAAATCCCTCCCTGCAGCCTCAGGAGCAGCAGATTAAAGCTCCACAATCAACTTGATGTACCCTGCATCTGTGGAAAACCTGAATAGACAACGAATCATCCCAAACTGAGGAGGTGGACTTTGAGAACAACGATATATATATATTTTCCCCTTTTCCTCTTTTTGTGTGTATGTGGATGCTTCTGTGTGTGATTCTATCTCTATAGCATTGCTTTTGTCATTTGCCCTAGGATTCTGTCTGTCCGTTTTTGGGGTATTTTTTTAGTACAGTTTTTCACACTTGTTATCATTGGTGGATTTGGTTTTCGGTTTGGCAGCTCTCTTCGTTCCTTCTTTCCTTTTTATAAAAGTTTTTTATTACTTAAATTTAAAAAAAAATATTTTTTTATTTTAATAACTTTATTTTATTTTATTTTATCTTCTTCTTTCTTTCTTTCTTTCTTTTTCTCACTTTTGTTCTGAGCCGTGTGAATGACAGGCTCTTGGTGCTCCAGTCAGGAATCAGGGCTGTGCCTCTGAGGTGGGAGAGTCAAGTTCAGGACACTGGTCCACAAGAGACCTCCCAGCTCCACGTAATATCAAACAACGAAAATCTCCCAGAGAGCTCGATCTCAACACCAAGACCCAGCTCCACTCAATGACCAGCAAGCTACAGTGCAGGACACCCTATGCCAAACAACTAGCAAGACAGGAACACAAACCCATACATAAGCACACAGGCTGCCTAAACCCATAATAAGGCCACAGACACCCCAAAACACACCACCAGACTTGGACCTACCCACCAAAAAGACAAGATCCAGCCTCATCCACCAGAACACAGGCACTAGACCCCTCCACCCGGAAGCCTACACAACCCATTGAACAAACCTTAGCCACTGGGGACAGACACCAAAAACAACAGGAACTACGAACCTGCAGCCTGCGAAAAGGAGACCCCAAACACAGTAAGTTTAGCAAAATGAGAAGACAGAGAAACACACAGCAGATGAAGGAGCAAGGCAAAAACCCACCAGACCTAACAAATGAAGAAGAAGTAGGCAGTCTACCTGAAAAAGAATTCAGAATAATGATAGTAAAGATGATCCAAAATCTTGGAAACAGGATGGAGAAAATGCAAGAAACATTTAACATGGACCTAGAAGAACTAAAGAGCAAACAAACAGCGATGAACAACACAATAAATGAAATTAAAAATTCTCTAGAAGGGATCAATAGCAGAAAAACTGAGGCAGAAGGACAGATAAGTGACCAGGAAGATAAAATAGTGGAAATAACTACTGCAGAGCCAAATAAAGAGAAAAGAATGAAAAGACTTGAGGACAATCTCAGAGACCTCTGGGACAACATTAAACGCACCAACATTTGACTTATAGGGGTTCCAGATAAAGAAGAGAAAAAGAAAGGGACTGAGAAAAATATTTGAAGAGATTATAGTTGAAAACTTCCGTAATATGGGAAAGGAAATATTTAATCAAGTCGAGGAAGCACAGAGAGTCCAATACAGGATAAATCCAAGGAGAAGCACACCAAGACACATATTAATCAAACTTTCAAAAATTCAATACAAAGAAAACATATTAAAAGCAGCAAGGGAAAAACAACAAATAACACACAAGGGAATCCCGATAAGGTTAACAGCTATCGTTCGGCAGAAACTCTGCAAGCCAGAAGGGAGTGGCAGGACATATTTAAAGGGATGAAGGAGAAAAAGCTACACCCAAGATTACTCTACCCAGCAAGGATCTTATTCAGATTTGATGGAGAAGTTAAAACCTTTACAGACAAGCAAAAGCTAAGAGAGTTCAGCACCACCAAACCAGCTTTACAACAAATGCTAAAGGAACTTCTCTAGGCAGGAAACACAAGAAAAGGAAAAGACCTACAATAACAAACCCAAGACAATTAAGAAAATGGTAATAGAAACATACATATCGATAATTACCTTAAATGTAAATGGATTACATGCTGCAACCAAAAGACATAGACTGTCTGAATGGATACAAAAACAAGGCCTGTATATATGCTGTCTCCAAGAGACCCACTTCAGACCTAGGGACATATAAAGACTGAAAGTGAGAGTAGGGTAAAAGATATTCCATGAAAATAGAAATCAAAAGAAAGCTGAAGTAGCAATTCTCATATCAGACAAAATAGACTTTAAAACAAAGACTGTTCAAGACACAAAGAAGGACAGTACATAATGATCAAGGGATCAAGAAGAAGATATAACAACTGTAAATATCTATGCACCCAACATAGGAACACCTCAATACATAAGGCAAATACTAAGAGCCATAAAAGGGGAAATCGACAGTAACACCATCAAAGTAGGGGACTTTAACATTCCAGTTTCACCAATGGACAGTTCATCCAAAATGAAAATAAATAAGGAAACACAAGCTTTAAATGGTACATTAAACAAGATGGACTTAATTGATATTTATAGGACATTCCATCCTAAAACAACAGAATACACATTCTTCTCAAATGCTCATGGAATATTTTCCAGGGTAGATCATATCTTGGGTCACAAATCAAGCCTTGGTAAATTTATGAAAATTGAAATCGTATCTAATATCTTTTCCGACCACAATGCTATGATACTAGATCTCAATTACAGGAATAAATCTGTAAAAAATAAAAACACATTGAGCCTAAACAATACACTAATTAGTAACCAACAGATCACTGAGAAATCAAGGGGGAAATCATAAAATACCTAGAAACAAATAATAATAAAAACACGATGACCAAAAACCTATGGGATGCAGCAAAAGCAGTTCTAAGAGGGAAGTTTATAGCAATACAATCCTACCTTAAGAAACAAGAAACATCTCAAATAAACAATGTAAACTTACACCTAAAGCAATTAGAGAAAGAAGAACAAAAACCCCCAAAGTTAGCAGAAAGAAATCATAAAGATCAGATCAGAAATGAATGAAAAAGAAATGAAGGAAACAATAGCAAAGATCAATAAAAATAAAAGTGGTTCTTTGAGAAGATAAACAAAACTGATAAACCATTAGCCAGACTCATCAAGAAAAAAAGGGAGAAGACTCAAATCAATAGAATTAGAAATGAAAAAGGAGAAGTAACAACTGACACTTCAGAAATACAGAAGACCATGAGAGATTACTACAAGCAACTCTATGCCAATAAAATGGACAACCTGGAAGAAATGGACAAATTCTTACAAATGCACAACCTTCTGGGAATGAACCAGGAAGATATAGAAAATATGAACAGACCAGTCACAAGCACTGAAATTGAAACTGTGATTAAAAATCTTCGAACAAACAAAAGCCCAGGACCAGATGGCTTCACAGGCGAATTCTATCAAACATTTCGAGAAGAGCTAACAACTAATCCTTCTCAAACTCTTCCATGCTATAGCAGAGGGAGGAACATTCCCAAACCCATTCTACGAGGCCACCATACCCTGATACCAAAACCAGACAAAGATGTCACAAAGAAAGAAAACTAGAGGCCAATATCACTGATGAACATAGATGCAAAAATCCTCAGCAAAATACGAGCAAACAGAATCCAACAGCACATGAAAAAGGATCATACACCATGATCAAGTTGGATTTATCCCAGGAATGCAAGGATTCTTCAATATACGCAAAGAAATCAATGTGATACACCATATTAACAAATTGAAGGAGAAAAACCACATGATCATCTCAATAGATGCAGAGAAAGCTTTTGACAAAATTCAACACCCATTTATGATAAAAACCCTGTAGAAAGTAGGCATAGAGGGAACTTTCCTCAACATAATAAAGGCCATATATGACAAACCCACAGCCAACATCGTCCTCAATGGTGAAAAACTGAAACCATTTCCACTAAGATCAGGAACAGGACAAGGTTGCCCAATCTCACCACTCTTATTCAACATAGTTTTGGAAGTTTTAGCCACAGAAATCAGAGAAGAAAAAGAAATAAAAGGAATCCAAATTGGAAAAGAAGAAGTAAAGCTGTCACTTTTTACAGATGACATGATACTATACATGGAGAATCCTAAAGATGCTACTGGAAAACTACTAGAGCTAATCAATGAATTTGGTAAATTAGCAGGATACAAAATTAATGCACAGAAATCTTTACATTCCTATACACTAATGATGAAAAATCTGAAAGTGAAATCAAGGAAACACTCCCATTTACCATTGCAAAAAAAAGAATAAAATATCTTGGAATAAACCTACCTAAGGAGACAAAAGACCTGTATGCAGAAAATTATAAGACACTGATGAAAGAAATTAAAGATGATACAAATAGATGGAGAGATATACCATGTTCTTGGATTGGAAGAATCAACATTGTGAAAATGACTATATTACCCAAAGCAATCTACAGATTCAATGCAATCCCTATCAAACTACCACTGGCATTTTTCACAGAACTAGAACAAAAAATTTCACAATTCGTTTGGAAACACAAAAGACCCCGAATAGCCAAAGCAATCTTCAGAATGAAAAACGGAGCTGGAGGAATCAGGCTCCCTGACTTCAGACTATACTACAAAGCTACAGTAATCAAGACAGTATGGTACTGGAACAAAAACAGAAAGACAGATCAATGGAACAGGATAGAAAACCCAGAGGTAAACCTACGCACATATGGTCACCTTATCTTTGATAAAGGAGTCAGGAATGTACACTGGAGAAAGGACAGCCTCTTCAATAAGTGGTGCTGGGAAACTGGACAGGTATATATAAAAGTCTGAGATTGGATCACTCCCTAACACCATACACAAAAATAAGCTCAAAATGGATTAAAGACCTAAATGTAAGGCCAGAAACTATCAAACTCTGAGAGGAAAAACATAGGCAGAATACTCTATGACATAAATCAGGCAAGTTCCTTTTTGATGCACCTCCTAGAGAAATGGAAATAAAAACAAAAATAAACAAATGGGACCTAAGGAAACTTAAAAGCTTTTGCACAGCAAAGGAAACCATGAAAGAGACCAAAAGACAACCCTCAGATGGGAGAAAATATTTGCAAATGAAGCAACTGACAAAGGATTAATCTCCAAAATTTACAAGCAGCTCATGCAGCTCAATATCAAAAAACAAACAACCCAATCCAAAAATGGGCAGAAGACCTAAATAGACATTTCTCCAAAGAATGTATACAGATTGCCAACAAACACATGAAAGAATGGTCAACATCATTAATTATTAGAGAAATGCAAATCAAAACTACAATGAGATATCATCTCATACCAGTCAGAATGGCCATCATCAAAAAGTCTACAAACGATAAATGCTGGAGAGAGTGTGGAGAATAGGGAACCCTCTTGCACTGTTGGTGGTAATGTACAGTGATACAGCCACTGTGGAGTACAGTATGGGGGTTCCTTAAAAAACTAAAATAGAACTACCATATGACCTAGCAATCCTACTGCTGGGCATATACCCTGAGAAAACCATAGTTCAAAAAGAGTCATGTACCACAATGTTCCTTGCAGCACTATATACAATAGCCAGGACATGGAAGCAACCTAAGTGTCCATTGACAGATGAATGGATAAAGAAGTTGTGTCACATATATACAATGGAATATTACTCAGCCCTGAAAAGAAACGAAATTGAGTTATTTGTAGTGAGGTGGATGGACATAGAGTCTGTCATGCAGTGTGAAGTCAGAAAGAGAAAAACAAATACCGTATGCTAACACATATATATGGAATGTAAAAAACAGTCATGAAGAACCTAGGGGCAAGATGGGAATAAAGACACAGACCTACTAGAGAATGGACTTGAGCATACGGGGAGGGGGAAGGGTAAGCTGGGACAAAGTAAGAGAGTGGTGTGGACATATATACACTAGTAAACATAAAATAGATAGCTAGGGGGAAGCAGCCACATAGCACAGGGAGAGGAGCTCGGTGCTTTGCGACCACCTAGAGGGATGAGATAGGGAGGGTGGGAGGGAGGGAGAAGCAAGAGGGAAGAGATATGGGAACATATGTATATGTATACCTGATTCAATTTGTTATAAAGCAGAAACTAACACACCATTTTAAAGAAATTATACTCCAATAAAGATGTTTAAAAAAAAAATAAGAAGGTCATTAATCTGATTTTAAATCAGGGTTTCCCTGGTGGCACTGTGGTTGAGAGTCCGCCTGCCGATGCAGAGGACATGGATTCGTGCCCCGGTCCGGGAAGGTCCCACATGCCGCGGAGTGGCTGGGCCCATAAGCCATGGCCGCTGAGCCTGCAAAAAACCATAAGCACTGTCTACCCAGGTCTCCACTTTGAAATTAGATTTTTCTTTATTGTGCCCCAGATGAAATGCACAGCAGATCTTTCATTCATTGAACAAATAACTGCAGGGAAAATGCTACTTTCCAAGAACTCCTGCAGTAATTGAGAAATAAAGCAATAGACAAGCCCCCCACTTCACTGCCCTTCATACCACCAGTCTCTTTGAGTGGAAGGAACCACATAAGGGTTATATTGCCAATGTCCACAATAAAATCTAGTGGTATTTCCCCCACCAAAAAAAAAGTTCTAAAAAATTTGTGGACTTGTCAATATTTTCCCTTAAGGCTGGAATATCTACAGTACTTTTCTGATATTGGTATAGGTATACTGCTTTTTCTTTTATTATTAAGGTTTTTATAATTCATCTCTTTTTGGTGTATCTTTTTTAATTTCTGATAGTTCTGTATTCTTATATTTAAGATGTGTTTATTATGAGTAGTTTAGAGTTACATTTTGTCTTTTTTCAGTCCAATCTGACAGTATTAGTCAATTAATTGGAATATTTAGTCCATTAATTTCAATATAATTTCTGGCACAACAGGCTGATAACTGTCACTTTATGATTTAGTTTCTATTTGCCCCACCTGTTTTTAGTTTTCTTTGACTCTTCTTTATTGACTTATTTTGGATTAATCAAGGATTTCTTTCCCATTTTCTCTGTTAGCCTGTTAGTCATACATTTTTTCAAACTTTTTGTTGCTGATGTGGAAATTACATCCATTCTTGACTTACTACAGTCTAACATAAATTGCTTTATTTTGCCACTACTCACACAATTCTAGGACCTCAGAACATTTTTATTCCATTGACTCCCATTTCATCTTTTGTGTTATTGTCATTGTGCATTTCATTCTGTTATATTTTAGACCACACCAGACATTAGCCTCATTATTTTGTACAGTTCATATTAATTTATATTTCCCCAGATGTATATATGGACATTTACCTTATTAAAAATTTTTGATTTCTGCATTTCATTTCTTAATTTAAAGGGAAACATCAAGGGGAATTTAACAAAAAAGTGAAAAGATGATTATTAAATAAAAAGTGTTCTCTTACTTTCTTAAGTACCAGTAAAATTCCCTTTGGTGTGTGACAAGTGTTATGACAAGTGTCAGCTCCCTGCCCTTTATCTAACTGCTTCTTTTTGCCTCTGTTGCAAGGAGGTTGGTAACAATACCAGTCAGATGATGCTGTTGTTTTGATTCAATTGGTTCACGTGAAGATGGCTCCTGGGAGCATGTGGTGCATAGCAGGTCCTCCTCATCTATTAGCTCCCCCTCTTTTCCCAGATCTCAGGCACGTGGCTTCCTCCAAACACCAGCCTGTCTTTCTAGCCTCATCTAACAGCTGTGCACTGTGGGTGAGCCCCTTCCTGGATCATGAACAACATGATATTAGGGACACTGTCCCCTTCGTCTTTGCATTTACCATTAGTGCTTATCAAGGGGTCTGGCATTTAATGGGCAGTGATGGATGTTTTCTGATTGGGTTAATGAAGGACAGAAGGAATGAACAAACAGTCATCACTCAGTTATGCCAGTTCATAGAGAAATGCTCCCTACCATGCACTGAGACCTTACACAGGCACACGCTGAGTCTCCTGTTGACTTTGCACCTGTCTTCCTGGGTCAGGCTGGGGATGGGCTGTGGTGAGGGTCATTTCATCTTCATCAAGATGCACTCCTGGCCTACCCTCTGCTCCCTTGGTGGAAGTTCCCAACAGCCCCAAAGCGATGTGCACTGTGGGTGGGCCCAGGGGACAGACACCTGGACCAGTGAATCTGTGAGCAAAGCTCAGCTTCCCCATCCCTTCCTCTACTCTCTCACCACTTTGTCCACCAAAAAGAAATTTTTTTAAAGAAAAAAAGAGACAATGTGGAAGAAGGAGAAAACTTGGCATTCAACAAATGTTTGTTTATACACACTGAATACCACTAGCTAAATCCACAATGCCTGAAGAATATGGTGTTTTCTGTAATAGATTAATGTTTAAAACACTCAAGGATGAATATCAACTTGCAAAGATTGCCATCTATGATACTTTTTCTCAAAAAAATTGCATAGTTTCCTTGAAGAGAATGGAAAAGTTGCCACTCTAACTATAATAAATACAGATTAAAGTATGTGTAATATTGCATGCTATTGTGTACGAGATATACTGAATTTAAAGACTAAAAATACAAGAAAATCTCATATGTTATCATTTCTTTGTGTCCCACCTATAGTTTCTCATAGGTGATGTCTTTTTCAGAAGCTAATATTCCTGACTCTGTCTTTATAATAGTTTAGAAGCACTAAAGAGGATTGGATGGTCACCACAGAGGAAATGAAATATTTGAAAATATGTGACTCTTACTTAGGAAATGTGGAATATGCGCTGACTTTCAAAAGTGCAATAAAGCTTGTACTTTATCTCTCAAATGAACAAGCAGGTGAAAATGAGTGTTTTGTATCTTAGACTGACCACTGGTTTCTGGCATTTTAATATTATTTCTGCTTCACTACTTTAAAATCAAAATAGATAAATAATACCCTCAGGGAAATAACTATGCCTTCCTTTATTCTCCATACTGAAAAAGACATGCTTAGAACTCAATAAATAATATAACAACACACTCTGACCTTAGACAATTTGATATTTTTTTCAATATGTATTTCTAGAATCTGTATTTTAACTTGTAAAGAGTCCTCAAATTAGCCCCACTACAAATCAGTATTGATATCAGATGATACTTGGCTGTGACCTTGGTTGTGTAACATCTCTTGGTCTTCCTTCCACACCTGGTTTCAGGAGCGGCTTCTGCTGTCCCTGCTGCCAGCGCACATAGCCATGGAGATGAAAGCCGAGATCATCCAGAGGCTGCAGGGCCCCAAAGCCGGCCAAATGGAAAACACCAACAACTTTCACAACCTGTACGTCAAGCGGCACACCAACGTCAGGTACACTGCTGCTCTGTTCTCCTTCCGCAGCAAGTCTGGGGAGCCTGTATGCCAGGTGGGGGACATATTTAACTGGGAGCCCATAATCTTACAGTTTCATGTGTCCTTTGGAACTGTTTATCTTTGCGTGTAGAGTAATTATCACTCCACCTACCCATGTGCTACCTCTTGGGCCTTCACATTAAGATAAGAAAACGGGTTCCTCTACTTATTGCATTTTGTGACCATCAATTACAAAAGGGAGAGAAGTGGACAATGGGGCCCTTATTCTGGGAACTCCTTGGTCAGAGCTCACTGTGTCCCTGAAACCCAGGACTCAGTATCAGTAAGATTAAAGAGTCATGGGCTCTAGGCACAAGGACTGGTTCCTCAAGGTGGACTTGGCAAGGGCAGGGCCTTGGGAAGCCAGCACTTTCCAGGGAAGCTGGATGTTCTGCTGTCAATCAGGAATGATGGGTTTCTAGGTATGGCTGGTACCCAGCATCATAGGGCACCAACATGCACCTTAATTAAATTATAATGAAAGTTACTGCTTTTCCAAGAGTGGCACAGCCATCCATGCTTCCCAGGGAGCCATTCCTGGATTCCCAGTAACTGGAAAACTAACATGGGATTGTGGTCAGGAAGGAGGATGGTATAGGACCTCTTCTCCCCTGAGCTCTAGAGAGGAGCTGTGCAGGTCCTCACTTCAGTCTGGAGAGGGTGCTCCCTCCTGTGCTCCCCTCCATCTCTGGCTACAGTGGTGTGGGACCTCTCCACATGTGGGTGCCCTGGTCCTCACTGTTCTGCATGCCCACCCATTCCTGATACCACTTCTCTAAGGGCTGTCCTTTCATCCATTCGATTACATTGCAGTGGTGATTGCTATTCTGGCTGGGTTATCTCAATAAGTAACCTGTGCATGCCTCACTCATTATGTTATTCCTTTAGTCACCCCCCCACCCCATTCAATAGTTTAATAACAACAACCACAAACACAAACTAAAGTGTGTTTAGAATCGTCTAGAGTTGTAATAGGGCTGTTTGCCTTCAAGTCCAGACCTTTTCCATTGCGTGATGCAGCCTTCTGTCTGGTTACTTCAGGTCAAGGATTTTTGAAGTTTATTAAGAAACAAATTTAACTGTAGCTTAATTTATGCATTGCTAAGACAAATCGCATTTTAACACATGATTTTAGAAAAAGGTATGGCCCAAGCATGCAAAGAGCTAATATACAATGAGAAATGCACATTGAAAGGGAGACAAGAGAAAAAAAGTTGCATATCAAGTAAGAACTAAGGAAAAAACACTGAATAAATGAGGAATCAGGAGTAAACTTTTTTATAGTCCCCGCCTTTTTTTTCTTGGAATAATAGGAAAGAACTATGTGTGTATATATACATATATATGTATGTATGTATATATGCATATATTTATGTGTTTGTATATACATATATATATGTATATATATACACACACAGAGACAGAGAACATTCATACATGTTAAAGAGTAAAGCTGGACTTCCTTGGTGGTGCAGTGGTTAAGAATCCTACTGCCAATGCAGGGGACACAGGTTCGAGCCCTGGTCCGGGAAGATCCCACTTGCTGTGGAGCAACTAAGCCCGTGCACCACAACTACTGAGTCTGTGCTCTACAGCCTGCGAGCCACAACTACTGAACCCACACACCACAACTACTGAAGCCCATGAATCCTAGAGCCCGCATGCCACAATTACTGAGCCCATGCGCCGCAACTATTGAAGCCCATGCACTCTAGGGCCCACATGTGGCAACTACTGAGCCCACGTGCTGCAACTACCAAAGCCCGCATGCCTAGAGCCCATGCTCTACAACAAGAGAAGCCACCACAATGAGAAGCCCGCACACCACAGCAAAGAGTAGCCCCCACTCACTACAACTAGAGAAAGCCTGCACACAACAATGGAGACCCAGTGCAGCCAAAAAAAAGGAATAAAATTATTTAAAACACTAGACTGCATTTAGGTTTTTAAGCATTTTACCTACATAATTAAAGAAAAAACATTTATGGTGTCTGACAAGATATACTATAGTAGAAATTGCTCTTTCCAGCCTTAACTATATGAAAATCAGCAATGCCCCTTTCATCTCCAGAAATATTTTTATGTCACTTATTGGTATTCAAACTGTGTAAGGATAAATGTGTCTATCTAAATAGGATCACAGACTATCTTTAAATAGCTGTGATATAATCTGGGAACAATAGACCTGTAAAAATGACTGAAGACACAACCAATCTCAAGCAGTTGATAATGGTCTGCATAATATCCGTATTAGTTATCAGTTTCTGTGTAACAAATTACCCCAAAACTCAGTGGGTAATTTAAAGAACAGTAAACAATATTGTTCTTTAAAGAACAACAAACACACCAATCAGAATGGTCATCATCAAAAAGTCTATAAATAACAAATGTTGGAGAGGATGTGGAGAAAAGGGAACCCTCTTACATTGTTGGTAGGAATGTAAATTGTTGAAGCCACTATGGAAAACAGTATGGAAGTTCCTCAAAAATCTAAAAATAGAGCTACCATATAATCCAGCAATCCGACTCCTGGGCATATATCTGGAAAAAAACACAATTCAAAAAGATACATGTACCCCAATGTTCACTGCAGCACCATTTACAATAGCCAAGACATGGAAGCAATCTAAATGTGCATTGACAGATGAATGGATATAGAAGATGTGGTACATATATACAATGGAATATTACTTAGCCATAAAAAATGAAATAATGCCATTTGCAGCAACATGGATGGACCTAGAGATTATCACTAAGTGAAGTAAGTCAGAAAAAGACAACTGTCATATGATGTCACTTACATGTAGAATCTAAAATACAATACAAATCAACATATCTATGAAACAAAAACATACTCACAGACATAGAGAACAGACTTGTGATTGTTAAGGGGAAGGGGGTTGGAAGAGGGAAGGACTGGGAGTTTGAGATTAGCAGAGGCAAGCTATTATACATAGAATGGATAAACAACAAGGTCCTACGGTATAGCACAGGGAACTATATTTAATATCCTATGACAAACCATATGGAAAGAAATATGAAAAAGAATATATATATATATATATATATATATATATATAACTGTTTGATTTTTATATAAAAAAATTATTAAGAATAAAAAAATACAAAAAAAAAAAAAAGAACCATTAAAAAAAAAAAAACCCATAGAATGGGAGAAAATATTTGCAATAATATATCTGATAAGGGACTTGAATCCAGAATATATAAAGAACTTTTACAGCTCAACAATAAAAATACAAATAACCTAATTTTTAAAAAAAAAGAACAATAAACATCTCACATCTGTGGGTTGGAGTTTGGGAGCAGCTTACCCAGGTGGTTTTGGCATAGACTTTCCCATGAGGCTGCAGGCTGCTGGGCAATCTGTTCCCAATGTGACTTCCACCTGGTGGACAGGTTAACTTCCTGTTGGCTGGAGGCCTCAGTTCCTCATCATTGGGCCTCTTCACAGGTTGCTTGAGTATCCTCACAACATGGCTGCTTGCTTCCCCAGAGGGAGGGGTCCAGGTGGAAGCTTCAATATCTTTTATGATTTAACCTTGGAAGGTCATTTCTGGTCATTTCTGCAGTATCCTATTGGTTACACAAGTCAGCCCTACCCGTTATGGGAAGGGACAGTACAAGAGTGTGAGTACTGGGAGGTGAGGATCACTGGGGCCATCTTGGAAGCTGATTAACACACTTATCGAAGGCAAAGGATTGGTGAAGCACCTTCAACTGTCTTCAGAGATTGTGTAGAATATGTTTGCAGTATTAAATTTAAATTCATAAAACATATTTGGGATCCTAAAGTAACTTAAATTCTTAAAACTTAAAAATGGAAAAGCTTCAATGGCATGGAGTACCAATAAATTTTAAATGAAATATGAAAACATATGGCCTTTTCCTCCTGAAACAGGACAGGTATAATAAAAAAAGAAGCAGATAAAATACCTGGCTAATGCAGGTAGTTCAGTCAATAACTGAGGGTGTTTTTTAATGAGAATTATTAGGTTGATAGACCAAAAAGATCTGTTGATAACTTTTAGTTTTGCTTTGATGATTCATTCAATGAAATATTTATTCTCTGTTAATAACATTGACTAGCTCTTTACTAACTGATATAATAACAATAATAATAATAGTAATAAGTAGGATGAGGAGGAAGTGGAGAAGAAAAAGAATTTATAGATGTGAAGGTAGCAACTACCAGTTGCCTTCTGAATCATTGTCTTCCTCTGAATCCCTCCCACTAGTGCTGAAACATTTACAAACCCATCATGTCTTTGAAAACAAACATAAATCCCTGAATCCAGTGCCACCCTCCAACTCTGAAATTACGTCCATGAATTTCATAGCCCAGATTCTAGAACAATTTTCCACTCTCTAACTAGACTTCCTTATTTTCTCTCCCTCCTCAAATCACCACCCTCTAACATTAACCTCCCCCATGTCACAGAACTCATTCTTCCTACGTTCACCACCAGTTGTCTTGTTCCCAAATCTGAATATGACTTCCTCTGCATCCTATCTCATTGACCACATGGTTATGCTTGGTCCCATTCACCTTGTCTTTGCACTTAAATAATTCTACATCCTTAGGTTTCCATGCCATTGTTTCCCCTTTGTTTTCTCCCTGCAGTCTTCTTTATTGTTTTCTCATCCCTAAATCTAGGCTGTTCTGTAAATGAAAGCATTTCCCGGTCTCTCCTAACTCCTCTGTTCTCTCCAGCTCTCGCCCAGGACTTAATGACCATCTATCTGTATGATGCTAAGACACAGAACTCAACCGTAGTTTTCCATAAGCATCTACCTAATGGTCTTCTTCTTGGGTCTCCCACTGACACCACCCTCAGACTCAACCCAACCAAAGTGGAGCTAGTCAACTTCTCCTGCAAGCTTGATTTTATTTGTACACTAGGTACAGCCCCAGTACTCAGCCAGAAACCGGTCTTTATCTCAGCACTTTCTTTTCCTAGACACTTCCCACAACATCTAATCCCTAACAAAGCCTGGTTCAGTCTCCTTCCTACAAATCTCCCCTCTCTGTCCAGTTCTCCCCATTTCCCCCACTTATAGACTTTCCACAGGGCTCTCCGGGATGTACCGGATATGATTCTAACTGACCTGCCCACCTCCAGGTTGCTGCCGCCAGAGTGGTCTTTCTCAAGTGGTGATGTGATCCGAGTCTAGGTCGGGTTTCCTTCCTGTGTGACCCCCGAAGTGCTCTGCGTCTCCTCTTCCATAACCCTTTGTACATTGTGTCCCAGTTACTCATATACAGTCTGCATCTTCCTGCCCAGTAACCACAGGGCCAGCTTCAGACCTGTACATTCAGCCCATCTTGGGCTCCTTCACCCA
Source organism: Aethalodelphis obliquidens (assembly GCF_003676395.1). Taxonomy (NCBI): domain Eukaryota; kingdom Metazoa; phylum Chordata; class Mammalia; order Artiodactyla; family Delphinidae; genus Aethalodelphis; species Aethalodelphis obliquidens. Next base: position 6,209,559 of record NW_020837973.1, read on the forward strand.
CTACATGTCTTGATACAGGAAACACTGTGGAGGTTGTCAACAAGAAGTAGAGTCAACCACTCGTTCTCACGTTCTCCCTCCCATGCTGCCTGGATTGGGCATCTTCCTCTGAGTGAGTAATGCCTCCTCTTGGACCATGGCTCAGCATCTGTGGGTCCCTGCCTCTGCAGGAGAGCACAGGAGAAGTAGGGATGGTTTTATGGCACCATCTGAATGGAGAGCACAAAAGCCCCAGCAGCCCTGATTTCCCTGGACCAGAGGTCTCCCCCTGCTTCTGTCCATCATCAGAGGAGCAAGTCTTTCCTCCAAGGTGAAGCCACAAGCCTTGTACTTTGCCTGAGGATCAGAGTGTTGCCAGCAGCAGAGATCAAGCCATGTTCTGCCTGGGACCAGGCTGACGGCTGCCGCACATTTTTTTTTAAATTGTGGTAAAATATACATAGCAGTTACAATTTTAACCATTTTAAATTGTACAGTGCAGTGTCACTAAATACATTCATGCTGTTCTGCAACCATCACCAACATCCATGTCCAGAACGTTTTCTTCATCCCAAACCGAAGCTCCATACCCACTAAACAACAACGCCCCATCCCCAGACTCTGGCAGTCACCATACTACTCTCTGTCTCTATGGTTGGGCTAGTCTAAGTACTTCATATAAGTGAAATCATATAATATTTGTCCTTTTGAGTCTGGCTTATTTCACTCAATTTAATGTCTTCAAGGTTCATTCAGGTTGTGTTATTTGTCAGAATTTCATTTCTTTTAAAGACTGAATAATATTCCACTGTATTATACACCACAGTTTAATCCATCCATTTCTTTAAATGTCAATAGACATTTGTTTCATTTTATGAATAATACTGCTGTGAACATGGGTATATGAATATCTGTTTGAGTTCCTGCTTCCAGCTCTTTTGGGTAATACCTAAGAGTGGAATTGCTGGATCCTATATATGGTAATTTTATATTTCATAAAATTTTGTGAATTGGCAGTTATTTTTGTTTCATGGCCCATCTTAAACCGTACCATATTCACTACCTGAACCCAGAATTTTAGGCTTCTTTATTAGTCCTTTACACAAAACATAAACACATTATTGTGTAGGTAAATTTGTAATGTACACAGTGGTGCTGTAGTTTCTCTATCCTGACCCATCAAGGTTAGCTAAACACATATACAACTCTAAGGAATCTCACATTTGCCCTCCCAGCCTGTACATCCCATGAAGGGAAGCTGTACTGTCATTTCCTAAGTGACTTTCTCTGACTCTTCACCACCTCCACTGTTCTGTCTTACAGCACTCTGCTGTTTTCATTTATAGCACTTATTATCACTGTAATTGGACGTTGGTTGGTGTCCTTACTTGTTTAATGCATCCCCAAACCAAACTCTGAGCTTTAGAAAGATGTTCTGTATCTGCTCTCCTGGCAGGTAGTAAGGAAGCCAGAATTTTTTTCTTTGAATCAATAAAAACAGGATTTGACTTTTATTATTTTGCTTCTTCTACATAGGAATCCTTATAATATAAAATCATGTAACGATTCAAATAGACGCATACTCCTTTGATATCAGAATTATGACACTGTAATGTACTGTCAGGATGAAGACCACATAAATGAGAGAGGCGGGGAGGGGCTGGCCCTGAGAGAAGAAAGGTGAGCAGTAAAAATGGACTAGAATAGAGAACGTGCATCACATGACTTTTTCGTCAATGATTTTATTATAAAAAATTAACATCAAAAAAAAATTTCATGGGAAAGTTTAGCAAAATGTTTACATATTCCATACCCAGGGAAATGACATTTTGCAAAAATGTAAAAACTTATACTCTTTCAATGGGAAAAACTACCATTACTTTCTTAACGAACATCAACTTGCCAATATGGCACCCACTGGTTTGTTCCCACAGTATCCTCTATGCGGACATTGTTGGGTTCACCCGTCTGGCCAGTGACTGCTCCCCAGGAGAACTGGTCCACATGCTGAATGAACTCTTTGGAAAATTTGATCAAATTGCAAAGGTGAGTATTAGTGATTGCCTTCTATTTTGAGGATATATAAAATTTGGGCTTACTTTTTCTCTGGTCCCTTATCAATTTTTTACCTCCTCATAAAAGCATCCTTTAGGAATGTTGTTTGTAGATTTGTTGGATTTATTTGCCATCGAGTCCCGATAAATCTCTAACCTACACTGGGAATGAGAGATGTCATAGCATATAATTAGCATATTTTCATCTACTTTTAAAACTTCTGCATATATATAACTCAGCACACATATAATAAATACATTCAAGATGATGAGATTTGATTTGCACATCTCTCTCTCCTGTGCCGTTCTAAGATTCTCTTTTTAGGCATTTCGATGTCAAGGAGTTGGAAACATGATTTCCTCTCCAATTGTAACTATTACATATTCACAGTGTTAAGCGGCATCCTGGGAAAATCCCTAAAATAGGATGCATCCCTTCTTCCTAAGCCCTTTATTGACTGTTGTCCCCTTTTTATCCACTGACCCTTGTGCCACTTGCAGAGATGTAAGTTCAGTATTTGTCATTCATATGCTCATTTGTGGGAAGTTTCACAGAGAAGAAATGATGACAACTGATCTAAAACCATACTAGACCTTATTCTAGACTTATTTATTGGAACTATTAAGGTTTCTGGTGGGAACATTGATAATTTTTTTTCTTTCCTGCTAGCCCTGTACTTCTGTCTCATAAAATGTTTCTGGTCAGCTTAATTTTGTCTCTGAATTGTTCCCAACAAAAATACATTATTATGCTTATTAAAATGCATTCTTTACATAAGGAAGAGTTGGTTCTAAGTTTAGTTCATGGTGAGATTTTGAAAACAATAGGTGAGATTTTGCTCACTTTTAAACAATAAAGAAAATTCCAGCCAGGCCTCCTAGGCATAAATCTGGCTTGCAGATGTTCACAGAGTCACTCTTGCGTCAAGCTTTCCATGAGGTGTCTTATGTTGCCCAACTGACCATGACAGATCTCATTGGGAATTCTAAAAAATCACTAAGAGTATAGCTCTGTTTCCTTCCTTTACCAAACCAAAGGAAGAGGTTGAGTTTGGGGTAGAGGGGGCCTCATCTTTAGAAAACGTCTTGAAAGTTTGAGTCAGTAAAAGATCCTTTTTGTTGCACTACCTGGTCACAGTAGGAAGAAACATCCTAATCTTGGCTGATAACAACAAAGCTCCAGTGTTTACAAGGCATTTTCCCCACACGCAAGGCTCTGTGTCCAAATTACTTCTCTCTATATGGACACCAGTCAAACTGATTAGGGGCCCACCCTACTCCTGTATGACCTCATCTTAACTAATTACATCTACAGTGACCCTTTGGCCAAATAATGTCACGTTCACAGGTACCAGGGGTTAGGATTTCACATATGAATCTGAGGAAGACACAATTTATAACTCATAAGGGAGGTACTCGGTGTGACTTCCTGCTCCTCTCTGATCATTGTAACAAAGGAACGTCCAGGCAATATCAGAGACTGGCCTAGGATAGCTTGGGCCATCCATTGCTGGTCACAGGGGCAGCATGCTTTGGATATCAGTTCATGGCTCTTAGTTCAAAACATGGAGTTGGTGAGCATTATAAGCAAACAGATAGTTCAGTCCATTGAGGGAATACTACATAAAGCACATTAAGTTAAGGAACTCAACGTCACTGCTCGTTCACTGTTAGTTTTTATCCACTTTAATGAGGTATAATTGGCAGAAAGCTATACATATTTCACATACATACAACTTACTAAGCTTAGGGATACACCCTTGAAACCATCACTACAATCTATGCCATAAACATCTATCACCTACAAAAGTTTCCTTTTGCCCTTTTAATTTATCATTATCATCATCATTATTATTTTGTGATTAAAACACTTAACATAAGATCTACCTTCTTAGCCAATGTTTAGGTATACAATATAATATTATTAACTATAGACACTATGCTGTACAGTAGCTCTCTAGGACTTATTCATCATGCATTACTGAAACTTTGTGTCCTTTGACCAACACTTCCCCATTTTCCCCTCTCCCAGGCCTGGAAACCACCATTCTATACTCTGCTTCTGTGTTTGACCAATTTAGATTCCTCATATAAGTGGTATCATGTAGTATTTGTCATTCTGTATCTGGCTTATTTCACTTAACAAGTCAAATTCAACAGCACTTTAAAATGATCATATACCATGACCAACTGGGATTTATCCCTGGGATGCAAGTTGGATAGCATCGCAAATCAATTGATGGGATATACCACATTAACAGAATGAAGGGTAAAAATCATATGATCATCTCAATCAATTGATGCAGAAAAAGCATTTGACAAAATTAAACACGCTTTTATGATTAAAAACTCTCAACTAATAAGAAGGAACTTACCTCAACACAATAAAGCCATATATGAAAAACCCACAGTGAACATCATACTCAACAGTGACAAACTGAAAGCTTTTCTTCTAAGATTGGGCATAAGACAAGGATACCTACTCTCACCAGTTCTGTTCAACATAGTGCTGGAACTTCCTGACGCAGCAGTTAGGCAAGAAAAAGAAATAAAAGACATCCAACTCAAAAGAGAAGTAAAATTATCTCTGTTTGCAGATGATATGACCTTATATGTAGAAAACCCTAAAGAGTCCACAAAAATCTGTTAGAACTAATAAATAAACTCAGTAAAGTTGCAGGATAAAAAGTCAATGTACAATAATCACTTGTATACAATGAAGTATCTCAAAAGGAAATCAAGAAAACACATTTACATTATCATCAAAAATAATAAAATACTTAGGAAATAGACTTAACTAAGTAGGTGAATGACTTATACACCAAAACTATAAAATATTGATGAAAGAAATATAAAGAGACACAAATAAGTAGAAAGACATTCCATGTTCATGGGTTGAAAGAATTAATATTAAAATAGTACCCCAAACCATCTACAGATTCAATGCAATCCCTATCAAAATCCCAATGGTAGTTTTTACAGAAATAGAAAAAAAAATCCTAAAATTCATATAGAACCACAAGAGACACCAAATATCCAAAGCGATTTTGAACAAGAAAAACAAAGCTGGAGGCATCGTGCTTCCTGCTTTCAAAATATATTGCAAAACTACAGCAATCAAAACAGTCTGATACTGGTATTAAAGACAGACATACAGACCAATGGAGCAGAATAGAGACTAGAAATAAACCCATGCATATACAGTCAGCTGATCATTGATAAGAGTGCCAAGAATTCACTGTTCTTAATCTTACTGTTTTCTAGACTCAGGATACATATTTAGGAAGTATAGGAGAGAAGCCTTATTAATAAACAATGTTTTGCCTTTTTATTATTTAAAATATTGTTATCAGGAATTACTAACACGTCATCTATAATGCTATAGATAAGCATGAAAGTACACAGCTCTCTATGAGACAGGGAAAGAAATCTGCAAAATCTTCAGTAAACCTAACACATACTTAAGAACAAAAAGATCTTATGTTCGTTTTATTATTTCAAATTTGTTCGTTTTATACATAAGCCTGTGCGAGTGTTAAGAAGAAAAAAAGTCTGGGATTTCCCTGGTGGTCCAGTGGTTAAGACTCCAGGCTCCCAATGCACAGGTTTGATCCCTGATTGGGGAGCTAGCGTCCCACATGCCATGCAGCATGGCCAAAAAAAAAAAAAATCTGTGTTTGGTACATCTTCGTTTATTTATGTATTTATTATAAATTTGAGTGAAGAGTCTATAAACTAGTTGAAAAGGTTAGAAATGGATGTAGGATTAATGCATATGAATGAAGTTAATCTCAATGTTATAATATAAATACAACCCAGCCAATAAAAATAATGAGTTTGTCTAACTTTATATTAAAACAGCTTAACCTCAGATCAGAATTAAGTTTCAAATTACTTGGCAATGTTGAATGGTGGCTTATTATGTTGTAGAGATGTTTATCGGAAGCTACATGTCTGCAGGTAAGAATCTGCTTCAGCTTTAAAAGAAATGAGGAAAATCGTGAGCACAGTAGGAAATGACAAAAATTCTAATTCTAGCTGAGTTCTGCTTACCATTTTCTATCCTGCAAGATTCTGTTTTGCATAGAATGTTTCCTTTCACTGTCAATGTTTGGATTTGTTCAGACTAAAGAGAATGGTCCTATCTTTACCCTCCTCTGCTGTGTTAAGTGTAAATCATTCCAGAACTTCCTCTCAGCTTTCCCCTTCTACCCCTTACCCTGATTCTTCCTGCTTTGGTAAAGGAGCATGCAGGTGAGGGTGCCTCAATCTTGATGGGTAATTAAGGGAAACTCAACTAGTTCTCATTTCTTTCTTCCCACAAACCCTATTCACTGTGGCAATGCCAGTAGAACTAGCACTTGGTGATATTTGGTAAATCAAAATCATTATATATGTACTTAACTCAACTGAAATTCTGTGATTTCTTCTTTCAGGAGAATGAATGCATGAGAATAAAAATTCTAGGAGACTGCTACTACTGTGTTTCCGGACTCCCTATCTCTCTCCCTAACCATGCCAAGAATTGTGTGAAAATGGGACTGGATATGTGTGAAGCCATAAAGTAAGTGTAATGCTTAGTAAGAGCTTTTTTAACTGTTTGGTAAGTTTTAGTTGTAGTTCTTACAACTATTCCTATTTTTCTGTCTACTGAAACTAAATACATGATTGTACATTTAAATATAAATGGGCAGAGACTCATTTATTGGCATGTGAGAACTAAGTCCAAAGTAAGCCTTCTGTGTTTTGTATTGCTATCATTAGTCTTAGATTACAGCAACACCGAGTTAGAATCTATGGGAAGGGACCTTTGTGTTTGTTTCAAAAGTGCTTTTTTTAAAAATGTAAAGGTCTCCTCCAATCTTCAGGAAAAAGGCTGTACTCTCAGCATCTCTTGATTTCTGACAAGTACATGTAAATTGTAAGAGGGAAAGTAGTTTTTACCACCAGACTGCAATGAATATAAAAATCCAGCCCAGAATTACTCCATCTAAGTCACGCTCAGCTCTGTGAATGTAGTTTCAGTTTATATCCATAATAGTCTTCTGCCTTGTATCTATAGGTTCTTTTATTGTAATTCTAGAGAAGATTTGCTTACATAGAATAATGTTATCGTTACAGTTGACAAGTACAGGGTAAAAATGTGAGGTAAAAAATGAATTTTCACTGCCCGTACCATACTTCTTTATAAGTACCTTCATAGAAGCCACAGTATTCTTATAAATGATAAAAGCTCTTGTTTTCTGATTGTGTGATTGAAGGATTTCAGTTTGGGTTTTTTTTTGGGGGGGGGGATTGCCTATTTTTGGTCAAGTGATTTTCCCCTATCCTCCACATATTTTTTGGCTAAACAGCATGGGAACTGTGTGCTTGATGGTCTTATTCCTTGTCTCAGGGTCAGAGTAAATAGGACCTTAAGTGAGAAAGCAACAAGTCAAGTTATCACTGTGTTTAGCCCACCGTGGTGTCAGTTGTGGGCCGAAATGGACTGAGAGGTTTGTCGGTGGGTTTCCAGTGCTGGCCAGGGAAGAACAGTGAAGCCCTAGCCACAGCAGAGTCTGCAGACCTAAGTGTCCAGATCCACTAGTTCAGCCTTTGTCAGGGGCCACTGTGGGGCGGTCAGGGATTGAGAGGCAAAGGAATCGAGAGGAATCGAAGGAGGATTCAAGATGGGAGGGGTGGGCAGTGTTGCCTCAGCTTCCCACTGAAATACATTGTGTGGGAAATAACTGTCCCCCTTCTTCTCCCCATAAGTAAGTCATTTGTCTTCTCGGAGACATAAAAAAAAAAAAAAGTTTTTCAGCTTTATTTCAAGAGTCATTAACTATTCACGCCACTATGGGTCTAGATGGAAGTGAATTTAATCAATGTAGACCTAACAGATTTTCTCAAATGTATAACCCACCCCTGGAGGCCACCTCAGTGTTGGTTTCAAACATGAGGGGAAATGGATTCTATAAATGGGTTTTGTGAAGGATGATATTATGTGAATCAATAGCACATTGGATTCAACAATCCACCCTTTTACTAAAGCTTAATTTCTGCTTTGGAATCAACTGTTTTCCAGTTCTGTTAAGTTTATGTAATTCCAATATGTTGAAGAGCCTTTAGAAAAAAGATTCCCCCCACCCCCCCAAAAAAAAAAGATTCCCTACATTCTGTCCACTGGCATGTCATCAGGTCATCAGTAATACCTTCTTTTGTTGTTACATTTATTTATTGGGGTTAAATATACATACATAAATATTGCCCTTTGAACCATTTTTACATGTACAATTCAGCGGCATTAAATACATTCAAAATGTCATACAACCATCACCACTATCTACTTCCAGAACCTTCTCATTGTCCCAAACAGAAACTCTGTACCCACTAAGCAATAACTCCCCATTCCCTTCCTCCCAGCCCCCAGTAACCTCTGTTCTACTTTCTGCCTCCATAAATTTGCCTGTTCTAGATATTTCATGCAACTGGAATTGTACAATATTTGTTCTTTTGTGTGTGACTTATTTCACTTTATATAATGTTTTCAAGGTTTATTCATATTGTGGTATGTATCAGTACTTCATTCCTTTTAATGATGGAATAACATTCCATTGTATGTATGTATTGCATTTTATCCATTCATCATACATGCCTCAGTGATATCTTATGTGTCCAGCATCTCAGAAATGTCAACAGATTTGAGTGAACTTCCAGAGCTCTTCCTTATACCTAAAGTTAAGTTTCATATCTTAATGGCCATGTGTCCCCATGATCTGCTACTCCTTGACCAAGGGCTTCTGAATTCTTCCCCTGCTATGTATCAACAGTTCGGCTCATGTACAGTTGACAAAGTGATCAGTAATAGGTTGTAATCAAAAAATGGTCAGAAGACCTAAACAGACATTTCTCCAAAGAAGACATACAGATGGCCAACAGGCACATGAAAAGATGCTCAACATCACTAATTATTAGAGAAATGCAAACCAAAACTACCATGATGTATCACCTCACACCAGTCAGAATGGCCACCATTAAAAAGTCTACAAATAACAAATGCTGGAGAGTGTGTGGAGAAAAGGCAACCCTCCTACATTGTTGGTGGGAATGTAAATTGGTGCGACCACTGTGTGAAACAGTATGGAATTTCCTCAAAAAACTAAAAATAGAATTGTCAGAAGATCCAGCAATCCCACTCCTGGGCATATATCCAGACAAAACAACAATTCAAAAAGATACATACACCCGTGTGTTTGTAGCAGCACTATTCACAATAGCCAAGACATGGAAACAACCTATATGTTCACTGACAAATGAACGGATAAAGAAGATGTGGTACATACATAAAATGGAATATTAGCGATAAAAATAAATGAAATAATGCCATTTGCAGCAAAATAGACGGGCTTAGAGATTACCATACTAAGTGAAGTAAGCCAGAAAGAGAAATACAAATATCACATGATATCACTTACATGTGGAATCTAAAATGTGACACAAATGAACCTATCTATGAAACAGAAACAGACTCACAGACATAGAGAACAGACTTGTGGTTGCCAAGGGGGAGGGAGAGTGGGGGAGGGATGGATTGGGAGTTTGGGATTAGCAGATGCAAACTATTATATATAGGATGGATAAACAAGGTTCTACTGTATAGCACAGGGAACTATATTCAATATCCTGTGATAAACCATAAAGAAAAGAATATAAAAAAAGAATATATATATATGAATCATTTTGCTATACAGCAGAAATTAACACTACATTGTAAATCAACCATACTGCAATAAAAAATAATAATAGTAGGTTGTCTTGCTACACCCCCAATATAAGCCAGGAAAAGAGCAAACACCTCAGCACATTTCAGAAATTCTTTGTTCTCTCTCACACACAAAGACAAGCATTTTCATTCCCATTTCTTAAGCCAAAAGTTGAGCATGAATACAGGAATTTTAGTTTTTCAAGCTGCTGAGCAGAAAGCACACGCTTGGCACTTGGAATTTTGCCAGATTATCTCCAGTTTTGGTGGGAACCAGCAACATGGGTCCAGAAACGTTTGCCTGTGTTTTTCCTTCCAAGTTTGGACCTCCACATTTATCCTTGTTCCCCATTAGCTAAGTTCACCACTGCAGAAGCACTTCAGCTGCAGTTTGGGAATATTCCCAACGCTTAAAGAGACTTTTTTTTTCCTGTCATGAAAATGTAAACTGTTCTTAATCAAGGCAGTGATATTCAGGACCCTGATTGTGTAAGTGATTAAGGCTCCTCTTAAATTAGAAAGATTGTCTACTATTGCAAGCTCTAAGGGATCATTTCAACATTTTTCTATAGATCACACAGATTTCATCTACATGCATTAAAACGTTAGGTCAATCAGGTCATCTGAACCCTTGATCAACTCATTTCTCTAAAAAAGACATGAAGCATGTGGAGATTGTTAAAGAGTCGAACCATTAACCAGTCACTTCTGTCACGGACTGGCCTTGTGACTCCCGGGCCCTGTCAGGAAGGGGACACTCAGGGGAGTGGGGAGCAGAGAGGAACCATAGTGAGAAAAGGCCTGGAGAGACGGAGACCAGATAGGGCCCAGGCAGCTGTCCACACTCAGTGCTGATGGGGACAGAGTGGTAGGACAAGCCTCCTATGTCATGTAGATGCTCCTCGTGGGAGCAGGAATGAAGGGTTTGGATGACTTGTAAAGTACCCCAAATAGGTTGTCTTTTTTATAAAAAAAAATGAGAACAGGTAAGGAAGGTAGAGAGGAAGGGAGGGGAAAGAGACAGCCTTCTATATTCTTTTTCAGGACGTCATTTATTTTTACATCATGGACCCATTTCTTTTTATCAGTAGTATGCTCAGATGATGTCACTGCATCATTCAAGCATGCTTGTGTCATTTTGAGATGTTTCAGGTTCATTTTACCGCATCCCACACCTGGTAACCCTTCCGACTTGCTGTGTTGAAATCAGTGTCACGTTTCCTCTTGGGGTGATTCTTTCCATGTAACTAGGGATACCTTCCTGCATTCTTCTTTTACAATAAAATTTTAATTGATAAATGTATCTAACTGGCAGAAACAAATAAGCCTCGCCAAGCATTGCTATTTTTGCTTAAAGGAAGTTCTTCATTTGTCTCTTTCAATGAGTTGGCAACAGAGTCCTAAAGTATTTTTTAAATGATTTTTTTAAAATGAATTTCTTTTTAATGATACCTTATTGCATTATTAAAGCTTCTTAAAGAGTATTCTTTTCTCTTTTCTGTTAAAGAATGTGCACAATTGAAAAGCTTTCCTTTCGTGGTTATTTTTTTTTTAATTCCTACTCAGGCTAAAGTCATTATTAAGCTCACAAATAAGCCGTATTGTCTCATCAGCAGAAAATATTCCTTGGGGACATACGTTATGCTAAGCACTAGATGGCATCTAAGATTGTTTCTGACGGTACAAGGCAATGTCACACGAGTCTAGTATGAAAATTCTGAGGAGGTGTCAGCACGTGTTATGTGCGTGATACACATTGGTTGAAAAAGTAGAAACTACAACCAAAATGCTGCCTCACGACCCCTGCCATCCTGACGCTTTACCGGCCAGAGCACTGGCTTGGCGCTGGTGGTTTAGTCTGGTAGTAACCGAAGAAAAATCCCTTTCTCTTGCCTCAGAGCAGCAATCTTCTGCCACAGTAAGAATTCATGACAATATTTCCAACAATCTGAGACATTCTGAATGATAAAATGCCCAGAAAATTGGCCAGGAATTAAAGGAAGAAGAGGCTGGTCCTGGAAGGTGATGTGACTTTCCTTCCCTTTAGGAAAGTGAGGGACGCCACTGGAGTGGACATCAACATGCGCGTGGGAGTGCATTCTGGGAACGTCCTCTGTGGCGTGATCGGGCTGCAGAAGTGGCAGTATGACGTATGGTCCCATGACGTTACCCTGGCCAACCACATGGAAGCTGGAGGGGTCCCCGGGTAAGGCGGCACATTGGCTTTCTCTCGTCCAGCAGGTTACAGGGCTGGGAATAATAGGTCGACAGGTTAATAACCGACTGCTCAGTGATTTCTGTTGCCTTGGTTAGTATCACGTTACTCACGCCCAGTGGCCTTTTCCATTAACCAGATGGACATGAACTCTCAAGCCCCAATGCAACCACCCCTGGGACCCGTGGTCAAAGACTGGATGTCAGATTCTAAATTACAGACTTCTACTCATTTTCATATTTATGAATAGAAACCTAAGTTAAAGATGGTTTATAAGTCAGTGGAGATATATGACGTTTCTCTATTATTGGTAACTTCTGAAATCAGTACTATTGAAATAAGCAAACGGTACCATCTGGATAGATGACACGAGAATCTCGATGCAAGTGCTGTAATTTGGAGAAGCATGAGAACAAGCATTGAGAAAGAAAGCCCATACTTTTACAGATCAGCACACTTCCTAAAATGACTTTGGCATGCATTTCAAAAAAAAAAATATCTTCATACCCCAAAATTCGATAAGATCGAGTTTTAATTGCTGTAATTCACCATGCAGGTTTCTGTGAGTGCAGAGAAGCTCCAACTATTAGTAGCTCATGACATCTGGGAGCATCTTTCCAAAGCAGTTGTTAACAGACTATGAACCTTAATTACAGTCAATTTTACTAAGAACATATAGCCTTTCCTTCACTTGGGGCAGAAGAAATTCTCTCTGAAATCCCAAATAAATAGAAAGTCTTCTTGCACGTTCCTCCTTATATATCCTGATTGTGGTTTTAAAATGGAATTTCAGACGTGTTCACATCTCTTCCGTCACACTGGAACACTTGAATGGGGCTTATAAAGTGGAGGAAGGAGATGGTGACATCAGAGACCCATATTTAAAGCAGCACTTGGTGAAGACCTACTTTGTAATCAACCCCAAGGTCAGTATTGTAAAGAGTCTATGATTAGCCTATGACTTCTATGATTAAAAGTGAAAAGGGCAAAGTACTCATATGGAAAGTGTTTTTAGTCAAGAACTAGTGTAATTCTTCGCTCATCTTTGCCTCTAAAACTACTATAACTGCGTATGTGTTTTGTAACAATGGATTCAAATATTTATTAAAGAAACACTTGAAATGAATCGCTTGTTTATATGACAAGGGTATTATCTGCATCACGAGGTTGTATAGGTTAGTCAATGTTGATCAATGTGTGTGTTAGTACACGATGGACCCTGCCCGGCAGTTAGAAAATTAAATAAAGGTAAGGATTTTGCTCAAGGCTTTGGATGATAAAAATCGAATGAGAGAAAGTAGGATGAAGATATAAGAAAAAGGGAAAGAAGAAACTTCTGGAAGATTGGCAAGTAAATGTCATGTATACACTTGTGTGAGTACATTATGTGCAGATATGGTAGCTTTGATACAGTGAACACCATTCATCGCATGCAGACAGCTGCTGGCTCTAACTCTTCACACCACGTGTCAGGCCAGAGCAGGGGCTTAGAGTTCTCATCTCCTTTAACCCTTCCCAAATTCCTGCCAGATGGGTACTACTGCTATTTACAGATTAAGAAACTGAAGCTCTGAGGGTTTCTGTAAACTCCCTCCAAATTGCAGGCTGGTAAATAGTGCAGAGAGCAGCAAGACACACCTCTGAATTGTCAAAACCAATATCATAACATCAAGGAGATCAAGGTTATTAATGTTTACTCACAATAACCTCCCTAAAACCCCAGTTTCACCTTCAGAGACAAACTTCCAACTGACTAGAGGGTTGATCTGGAGACAAATGTATGACAAGCGGGACGAACTGTGCGGTGATGGGACAGGGACGGCACAGGGAAGAGGTTAAAAAAAATGTGTACAAAGAACACTGAGTTCAGCTCGGTGCTCTGTGGTGACCTAGATGGGCAGGATGGGGGTGGGTGGGAGGGAGGCCCGAGAGAGAGGGGATAGATGTATACTTATAGCTGATTCATTTCGTTGTACAGCAGAAACTAACACCACGTTGTAAAGCAACTATACCCCCAAATAAAAAAGAAAAAAAAAAAAGAAAGAACATTGCGTTCAGGCAAAGAACACCAAAACACCGATATTCGGGGGCATTTAGCATCAGAAAACCCCAATCGCTTTAGGAAAAAACACAACCATCAAGAACACATTGAAACAGATCAGCATATTCTGTCTAAGAATCAACTTTATAAAAACATCCCTTAAAATAGCTATTATTTTTCCCTAAGTTTCAAATACAGGTAAGTTTTGTTGTCTGAAAAAAAAAAATCATTGGGCTCCAACAGCTCATGGCGCTGAATACCAGTCACTGAAGGAAAGAGAGTAGGAACCAGGAGAGTGAAGGGCATGATGTTAGAGGAATCCGCTTACTCAAGGGAGGCTTCTTGGTGGGCAGAGCAGGAAGGCGGGAGGCTGTGCACCTGTGCCCCGCCAGGTGTAATGCTTTGTTTCTCACCCCAAGGGAGAACGACGGAGCCCCCAGCACCTCTTCAGACCTCGAGCCACCCTCGATGGAGCCAAGATGAGGGCTTCCGTCCGCATGACCCGGTACCTGGAGTCCTGGGGAGCGGCCAAGCCCTTTGCACACCTGCATCACAGAGACAGCATGACCACAGAGAACGGCAAGATCAGCACCACGGTACGCCCTCCCCATGCCCTAGCGCTGGGCGAAAGCTAGTTCCCCAAAAGGCATCTCCTGCCAAAGTAACTTTTGTCTGTAATGAGGCAAGCTTACTATCTCCGACTTCTCAGATTGGCATTCTCAGATATTCCTTACAGATATCAGGTTATCAATGAGCACCAACCCCGCATTGCTAAGGGTTTTAACCTAGAGTGATTTTGCATTATAACCTTATTACCCAAGACTCTAATTTACAACTGACAGTAGCAACTGAATACAGCTGAACTCTTTTTTTAAATCCAGGTTTGTGTTTTGCTTCTGCTATTATGAAGTACAATAGAAAGCCCGAGCATCTTAGTAAGAGAACAAATGAAGGCATGATGTCCTTGGAATTTGAGTGGCATCAATAAAGCTGTCTCTTCATCACCCAGAGGTTCAGCAGAGGTTCAGGCTGTGTCAGAAGCAATGTACATTCTATTGTTGGATATCCTTATTTACATCATCCTTACTTCCAACAGAGAATAAAGTCCCAATGCTTCTTGCAGCAGGGACATTCTCAATAAGATAGCTGAAGTGCAGAAAGACAATAGAAAAACTCATAAGAGGAGAGAAAAGTAAACACAGTTGAGCACTTAGAATAATCCCAATGGTATAGTTAGATTTTAAAACAGTCTCTGAGTAAAATTTCATGCAGAATGGCATTAATTGTATTAGGGATGCATTTGAGGTAAAGGAAGAAAATGGGATGTTACATAATTCTTATTAGCTGATGAGAAAAAGAAACATACCAGGCTGTCAGGTAACAGTGGACATTTCACAATCACACACCCAAGCCCAAAAGGCAGGGGCTCAGCATTCTTGTTTTGTCTCAGTTATATCTCTTCTCTCAACTTCCTTTGTTCTTTTTCAACTGAAAAATAAACGATCTGACAGATCGTGATCCCTCAGTCAGTCAACAAGGGAGACCACCAGGGCAAGTCCTAGAAGAGTTTGCATTCTGTTGGAAAGAGAGAGACCCTAAGTCGGACGCAAATGAACAAACAAGATCACTCCAGGTGCCTGCTCAGGGCCATGATGAAGAGAAAATGGAGTATCGTCTTTGGGAGTGAATGGTGTGGCTACTCTGGATGGGGCGGCTGGGGACATCTCGGAGAAGGGGGGAAGTCGGTGGCAAATCAAATTCTGTGGCCCTGAGATGGAAATGAATTGGCATCTTTGAGGGCAGAGAGAAGGCTGGTGTGGCTGCAGCGTCATCAGCAATAAAGCAAAGGGAGGTCATCAGGGCGAGAGGCTCTAAGTAATCATGTATAATTTATTCTGATTGTGATGGGAAGTCGTTAGAGGGTCTTACCCAAGGGGAGGGCATAGTATAATTAATGCTCTGGGTAATGGAGCAAGAATGCAGTGTTCCAAGGGAGGAGGATGGTGCCCTCTTATGCTAAGATTTTAGTAGTGGAAACAGTGAGAAGCAAACTCAAGTTATAATTTGAAAGTGGAACATATAAGACTTGGTGATGGAGTGGGTATGTGTGAAAAGGAGGATCAAGGAGGAATACACACTTTTTTGGCTGCACCCCTAGAAGAATGATGATGCCATGAACTGAGATGACAAATACTCGGGGAAAGCCAGGGGATTTCAGATGACAAAATCCAGGTTTTGCTAATGGACATCTTCAAGTCAGTATGCCTTTTAGACACCGAAGTGCAGCTAGGAAGTTGGCAGTTGGGTGTGCGAGTCCGGAACTCAGGGAAGAGGTCCCAGATGGAGATGTGGATGTGAGAAGCATCCGGCTTTAGATGATATTTGAAGCCATGGAGCTGGATGAGATCATAAGAAGAGAAAAGATCCAAGGAGGCAGGATTGGGGCAACTGGAACCTTCCAGCAACTAGACCCTGTTAGAGGAAAGGTATCCTAAGACCCTAGGATCTAGTAGTCAGGGAAAGTCGATGCTTCTATCACTCTTATGAAAAAAGTTGGATAATTTCATCTCAACACTGCATTTATTATTAGTACTAATGGCTAATATCTCTCATCGAGATTTGTTATAAACCAAGAGTTGGTCGGTCGGTCGGTCGGTTGGCTGGTCGGTTGGTTTTCAAGAAATAAGAATCAGATCTAAATATTAAAACATGATTTTCTGTGCTGTTTCATATGTGTACCTGTGAAAATAAGGCCTTGCTTTTCTGGGTGTGTGATTGATGTTGCTGTGGTTGCTAATTTCTTATCAGTCTTTATTGTCTCAGGACTTAAGAGCAACTGTCTGCCTTACTATCTCAGCAAAACACTAAAGGAGAGATTTCAGCCTGACTTTAATCTGCTATTATGTGTTAGTGAAGATGCCTCTTTCCAAAGAGTTGTTACTGGCTAGAGAGTTGAACTTCAGGAAATTGTGTATAAAAATCAGAGGGCCTCTGGGACAAACTCAGTTTTCTTGACCAGCTGGCCTCCAGTCACAGAGATGGAGCCTAGGGACTGCCTTAGTAGAGACAGAGGACATCTGAGGCTTTGGTTATTAGCACATGAAGCCCATAGGACTGTGTCTCTTACTCAGTTCCAGAAAGAGCCCACTGCCATTCTTATTAATACATCCCAGGGTTGAACAATTGTCATTGCCCAAAGTTATTTCTTTTATCTAATCCCCTATGCAGAACTTCATTGACTCTTGATTAACGTTGATAGAGCTGGTAAATAAGGCATTGTTTTACTTTATATAGTAAAACTTGGAGTTCAGTTATTTTTTTAAGACTCACCTTTCCCTAGGCTGAATACATTTCCTGATCTAACCTTGGAGATCAAACAACAAAGAACAGTTTATTTGGAGCCACTTTGTTACAAGTTTTATTTTAATTATTTTATTTTATTTAAATGTATGAAAGTGAATCTTGTGGTTTTTTAAGTCTATTATTGAACATTTGGCAGTGGAGACCCCCGCTGAGTAACTCTGACCAATGTCTGTCTCTGTCATTGACCTTTTTCAGGGACTACCAGCACTCATATGTACATTTCTTCTTTTCGATCAATGATTCTCGCTTTCACACACTTAACCAACAGTCCCATTTCTTAACAGCCCCGTCAGTGATAAGGATTGACTATAGATTTTATGATCATGTTTGTGTCTTAAAGCATTTTTTAAATTTCAGTCTGATGCCAAACTACATTTTCCCATCATTTGTCTACAGTAACTTTAATAACAGTCCTCTGCAGGCATTGTTTGAAATCATATCTGCAAATATCAGGATGGAAATTTAAAAAATTCAAACCACAATCCTGACACCAGAGTTTACAGATTACAAAAAAATTCTAAATATAAACTGAATTTTTAATCATGTTTCACACTTATAATTAAGCTCTTTTTCTCCTCATGGGTAGTTATTTGTTACCTAAATGATATTTTCCATGATAGAAGAAGAAATATACATCCTTATCACTGAAAGATTCTTAAAGTATGTTTTTAGCAACTAATACTCTTTTTTTTTACTAGGATGTACCAATGGGTCAGCATAATTTTCAAAGTCGCACCTTAAGGTATAGTATATGTGTATACATTCCACATTCTAATTTTTTAAAGGCTTAATTGTTTTTTATTTATTCCTGAAAGTAATTATCATCAATTATAGTAATTTTGAAGTCTACTTTTTCTGAAAAAAGTGCAGCTACTTGTGAAAGCCCCTACTAAATTGCTTTCAGCTTCTAAAAGTAGGATTATTGGTGTCATTTTATTAGAGTTAAAAGAGGGAAAAGGAAAACACTGCCTAGTAAACACTTTAGAACTTTAAATTGTTTTCTTAAAATGATTCTTCTTCATATTAATCTGTAGTAAAAAATTGAACTTTCTTAAAATGAGTAACTTACTTAAAATGATGTTTGTGGGGTTGAATCCTAGAAATAAAAGCAAGGTTAAGTCCAGCCTTTCTATAGTGAAAAGAAGTGCAGCCCACCCTGCTCAAAAAAAGAAAAATTGGTGCTTCCCTGGTGGCGCAGTGGTTGAGAGTCCGCCTGCCGATGCAGGGGACATGGGTTCGTGCCCCAGTCCGGGAGGATCCCACATGCCGCAGAGCGGCTGGGCCCATGAGCCATGGCCGCTGAGCCTGCGCGTCCGGAGCCTGTGCTCCGCAACGAGAGAGGCCACAACAGTGAGAGGCCTGCATACCGCAAAAAAAAAAAAGAAAAATTGCTTCCACAAAGGCCTGTAGGTCCCTGTTGCCATCTTCACAAGATCACAGACAGACACTAACCCTTTTCCTTGTCTGTGTTCCTCTAGCTTTGGGGCTCAGAGTCTTACTTTTGCATTGGTCTGGGAGCTAAGTACTTCTTATTGAAGATGTTAGGATAATTAATGAAAGGCCCCAAACTTGAGTCAGCCTTTCTTTCTCCACAGAGATGTGAGTTTATCCCTGTAGAAAACGCATTGCCTGAAAGTAGTTAGATCATTCCCTGCCAGATCTTTAGGGCACACTGTTTCAGACCCCTCTATGTCACTTTATTTTTGTTGTAATGAGCTCTAATTTGTATTTTGTGTAAAATTTGAAATTTTAACATTGACATATAACACTTAGAGCCCTATGTTATAAGGAAAATTGGGTTCTTGGGCTTTTGAAATGTTATTTTTTAAGTGGCAAATACCAAATTAAAGAGAGCTTAAGGTAATTTAAGAAATATTTGGGACCTGTGACATATCTTGAGAAGGCTTGACTCTTCAGGCCAATAAGAGACTAGCACATCTGCGAACAACTGTCTACAGAATTTCATGGTCGTCCTTTCGCCTTATATGTGCTATGTCCTCTCATCTGTCTAGTGGGAAATACCTCGTGCAGTGCCAGTATGATGTGGGCAGTGTATTTGGGGATGAGTGCTGTCTGAAAGACAGTGATCAGAAGCTGTCAGTTTTATCTGTACCAGGCATCTGGGAAACCTAATTTCATCCCTACAGGGTTACTCCAAGGTAGATGAAATTGCCATTATCATTTTAGGAGGGAAGAAACCAAGATGCTGGGTTAGGAGGTGACCAGAGTCACATGACTGTGGAGGCGAGGCCATGGTTATGCCCAGGGTCTGTGACACCAAAACCTGTGTTCGTAGCTGCTCTCCTGTCCTGCCTGCCCTCCAAAGAGCTTCCTCCACATCTACTCCACTTCCCTCCATGGTGGTTGATCTTTGGTGGCCCCAAGCCTCACAGAGAGAGCTCGGCTTTCAAATCAGCCTCACCTGGGACTTCCTGTGTACGTCCTGCCTATGTAACATGGCCAAGGTCCTAAAACCTCTCTGAGCCCACAGCCTGGCAGTGAGTAGGCATCACAGGGCAGTGAAGCATCATCTGAGATAAAGCAGGACCTCTTCCATGCCTCTTTAGATATAGTGGCCCAGGCCTGGGGGTGGGACAGGTCGGGGAAGGAGCTCAGGAGAAAGAATGGAGAGGAATTGGAAAGAGGGGTTGGGGACACTCAGTACTGGAGAAGCCAACGGTAGGGCAAGAATGAGGACAGGAAGGTCAAAAATGCTGAAACGTTGAAAGTCTGAGGAATAAAGCCCTGCTTGGTGAATTAAGAACTCCTCGTGGGGAGATGATCAGCCCCAAGGGTCTCCTATCAGTTCTGTAGCGGAGGTCACAAAACTGTGGAGACAAGGAAACTGTCTACATGTTAAGAGCTGTTAGCCAGAAAATTAGTGAATACAAAGGGTGCATAATATTGGCATTTATTGGCTACTTCATGTGCCACATTTACTGCATTGAGCACCGCACAGGCATTATCTAAGCTAATCCTAAAACAGACTCACAACGGCAATGCCATTGTTAGCACCCTGGACATATGATTGAAGGGTTAAATTTTCTTGTGAGCTCAAGGCACCGACACTGTTCCTTCTCACACTTGGAGACACTTTTTGAAAGAGAAAGCCACCAAACTGAAGTCAGGAATCTCAACACTTGGCATAGGGCTGATTAAAAGAAAAAGAAGAGTCTAAAATGAAGGTAGCACCTCAACCATAAATGAGAATGAGCCATCTTAGATGATTGCTAAGATGCCATGCTTTTTTTAAAAGAAGGATCAAAATTAGTTTGCCTTCCAATTTAGCTTGGAATTTGGCATGCTAAAACCTCTTAATTCCATTGGCTTAGTGTCTACAGGTGGATCACTTAATATCGTTCTGTTTTTGAACCAAAACTGCCCTTAGCCTGTTTAAAGAAAGCAGGACCTGAAAGTGTGAATCCACAAACAATGATATAATGTAGGTAGATTACCCATCCATCTCATTAATGATAATTCCATGAGATTTAATTACAGATAAATATGACATTGCACACTTAATACTGTTCTTATCTATATATAGAGGCAGTTCTAAACTCAGAAAAGTATTATTTTTATTCCAGAGTAGGAGGTCTATTCAGTGAGTAATTTAACCAACCACAAGACAAAGAAGCCTCGTGATCACTCCCATGGGACTAGGTGACTCGGACATCCAGACTCAGGTGCAGGCTCGGTCAGGCCAGTTCGGGAAGGGCCAGATGTGATTATACTCTTTGCAGTAGATGTTTAACTTTTAAAAACAAGTATTACTTTGATTTTCTCCTTTACATCATGCTAATTGTCAAATTAACCTTGGAGAACTCATTCTTATCTTGGCACAATTTATTTGCAAAACATTTTATATTATGACTGAAGATTATTTACTTCCAAGATCAAGTGAGCGGTCTGCACATATAAGTGGGGTTTTCTGTGAATAGCGCTTTCCAAAACTGAGGAACATTTAAATACATGCAATGAAGCTTTGACGTGTTTCAAGTAAGACTTTAGTTCTGAAAATTCTTGAAAATTGACCAAGGAAAGCATAAAATAGGAATGATTATTTTGTCAACCACACCAAATTTTTACAAGGGAATTTCCAAAGCCAGTATGTTCTGTCATAATATAAAGTTTATAAAGGCAACAATTCAAGGGCTAGTGCATCTCTTGGGACAGAAATTTCTTTTATCTCAGACACCAAGGACATATCTTTCAGTGTTGCTTTTTAATTTCACTCTGAGTAGTAAGGCAACATTTTACTGCACCAAAAACTCTAGCCAATTCATTCAATCCACAGAGTGGCTATACGTTAATAGAGAAAAGGCTGCACATAGACTGTTTCCTTTTTAAAAACGAATTCAGTTAACAGAATCAGACAGAGATTTTGGCATCATAGACACACAGGCTTACTGTTTAGTTTAGTAATAATATTCTTACCCAAAATATTTCCTCCTTCATATAGAACCAAGTCACAAAAGAAGAGATTTGAAGAGGAATTAAACGAAAGGATGATTCAAGCAATTGATGGAATCAATGCACAAAAGTGAGTACTTTTAAATTATCATTCCTCTCTTATTTCAATCCTATTATTTGAAAATAATGACATGTTTTCCAAAAGAATTTCCCCCCAAACTCTGTCATACTTATCATGACAAAGCCAAGTTTTCTGAGACAGTTCATTCATTTCACCGCAAGCATCCTTAATAATAGCTTTTGTTAGTAGTATTTCATCTTTAAAAAAATTTTTAACTCTGCCTAATCCTCCCCAAGTAAATTACTGATAAACAACATGATACATAATTATAGAGAGAAAATGAGAGCATAGTGTGTTCAGTAGCATATTTTTTAAAGATCAGTAGATTCCACATGGGATAATCATTAAGCTGTAATGTGTGACACTATTCAAAATGCATTCATCCCCCCACCCCGAAAAATCAGAGAATGTGGAGGTACCTGTGTTCTAAATCCTGGAAGAGGGTCTTGAGCATTAGAATCTGAATTCGTGGAGGCAGCAGGAGGAAGACCAATTCTTTGGAGGCCAAAATATCACTCAGTCTATAAAGCCAAGAATTGCTATTGTAGTTTTAAATGGTCCAAAAAGGCAGGAGACAAGATTTAAAGAAGGTGGTGGCTTTCATGGCTTGCACAGAATGATTACATTCACCGGCCTTGGAATTCTCCTTAGGTGTGTGTGCCATGGCTGACCTCATGAAGGGCAGGAGGTAAACAACTCAGTGTGGTTCCTGGTACTCATTAGATGCTCCATAAATGTTTATTGAATTAAACTGCAGTGAAAACCTTAGTAGATCCAAATGAAAAGGTTTTATGCGGGGCTTCCCTGGTGGCGCAGTGGTTGAGCATCCGCCTGCCAACGTAGGGGACACGGGCTCGTGCCCCGGTCCGGGAGGATCCCACGTGCCGCGGAGCGGCTGGGCACGTGAGCCATGGCCGCTGAGCCTGTGCATCCGGAGCCTATGCTCCGCAACGGGAGAGGCCACAACAGCGAGAGGCCCGCATACCGCAAAAAAAAAAAAAAAAAAAAAAAGATTTTAGGTGAAAGTTTTCATCTTTATGGAAACCTATTTAATTTTTATCAAGCAAGTTGACTCATGGAAAGTGTAAATGATTTTCACCTTGAACTGTGCCTCCAAAATTAAGTTACACAGCTTTGCAAAATGCATACCTCTTCTAGACTGTGCTTTGCAAGTGTGCATTTCAGAATATTTACAGTACTTATGGAGGAATCGTATGAGTGTATGTATGTATGTATGTGGTGTGTGTATGTGTGGCGTTCCATACATATACAATAAAATCTCTAGGGCTGGCTAGAGCTGCAATTCAGATATGCCAGCACATTGAATGCACACCTGCCTAATCCCTGCTGTATACCCCAAATAGATAAAGCCTTCCACCTGCCACAGAGCACTCAGGGCACACCAGCAGTGCCGAGATAGGTGCTCTGCTTTGCGTGATACCAGGATTGAAGTAAAAAACAGTCTCAACTCTGCCCTGATTGAAACCTCAACACCTCACAACTGAGAAAAAATGATTACCTGTAATATACTGGCAGCTAAAACCCAGGCAAGTCTGATTTCACACAATGTAGATTCATTTGACCGGAGGAAATAGCAGTTACTACTCTGTAACCCACTGGAATAAAATACAGCAGAAGAGAGAAGAAATCTTGTTCCTTGACAAAGGTTAGCCAATTACAATGCTAATAGTAATAATAAAAAACAAATGTATAAAATCAGCCTCAGCATGTCTTCATGCAGGACGCCTACCTTGTTAAACTACTTTTATGCCCACTTTTTAGAACGTTCCTACTAAAGGAATCATTAGAAAGTACAATCATTGGCTTTGCTTTATTTTTGTCAAGGTTGTTTGTGAATTGTGTGTCAGTATGGTATCGTTTTGTACTCAAATACATGTTTAGTTACCACCTTTGTGTTTTAACGTAGTTTTATGCTAAAGTCGTGGTTAACGTTGGTGTAACTGCTTATGCTGTAATTTTCCCAACATATTTCAGAAATCAAGTGGAGGAAAATGTCATGCTGTACTCAAAAATCAAAAGGGGAATTTTTTAAATGGAAGCTATTATGCACCTATTTTTTTAATTAGCTTCACTCCCATTCTGTTATGCCCTGCTCATTAAACTCTCTTCTTCTTCGATAAGAGGTTCTTCTGATCTTATTTGATTTTCCCCTTAAGGATTCAGTAGGGACTCCAGGCTTGATGTACCATTCAGTCGTTTTCTGCTATTGACATAAAACAGTGATTTATATGCAGATTTTCATGTATTCATTCATTTACTCATTTAGCAAGCATTTGTTAAAGGGTGAGCAATGTCGTCATTTGCTCAGCATCAGACATGCATACCAAGACCCCAGGCTTCGTGTTACCCCTCAAAGCCCTGAGTGAGGGGAAGAAAGATCACTGCACAGATGCCCTACAGTCGTGACAGGTAAAGAGGAGCAGGACAGCACAGATGAAAAGTCTCAAGTTTTCCGGAGGAGGTGACACCTGGGCCAAACCTTGAAGGAAACTAAGAGGGAGAGAGGGAAACCTTCATGGTGTGATAACAGGATGCGCCAGGGTCAGAGGTGTGCTCCCCAGTCTTTAGCACAATCAGGACACAGGACGCCCCTGCAGGAGTCTCTCAGGGTAAAGAGGCTTGAGTGGGAATTTGGATGCCCTGAGAAGCAACTTGGAGTCCGCCTGAGGGGGTGGGGCGTGAGCACTTTGAATGGTTCTAATCAATGACTGTGTGATCACCTCCATCCTGCTGGTATGCAGAGGATTCCTTAAGACAGGAAGACCCTAAAGTAAATGCTGCAGAGACAAACCAGAGGTGGCCAGGCCCCCGTGAGGACGGAGCTCAGAACAGGGATTTTGACTTAGTCTGGGTGGGTGATGTCAGCTGAAAAACAATGCACAACCTGAGAGTTGTGAGTTAAGTTTTACTGGGGGCAAAATGAGGACTGTAGGCCAGGAGACAGCCTCTCAGGTAGCTCTGAGGAACTGTCCAAAGAGGTGGGGAGGAGGTCAGTATATACGTGATCTTGGTGAAGGGGGCACGTGCAACCCAGCACATGTTTAGGCAGAAGGTGGCTCCTTCTCGAGGAGCAGATGTGCCCATGAATAATTTTAGTGCGTTTCTAGATGTGAGAAGAGGCAAGAAATTGGGCTCATAAAATCTCCTGAAAATATCTGAACTATCTGAAGGCCTTTTCTGCCAGTTTTCCCAGAGCACAGATGCCTCATTCATGATCTCCACCCTGAACCCCTTTGAAGGTGTGTTAAAGGTCAGCGACAGCAGTGGCCAGTGACAAAATCCTTGTAGAGGCAGGTGGCAAGTGGCAATTTTTAGTTGGCAGCGAGGTAAGAGGGAAGAAAATGTGTACCAGAGGTCTGCCCCAAAGAGGATTACCAGAAGCTTCTCCTCTCTGGAGGTGCAGAGCGGGAAAGAGGAAGCCCTGTGGGTGGACGAACCAGACCATCCCCTCCACGGCAGTATTTTTCTCTTGAGGAGCTGGGCAGTCCTGTAAGATTCATCTCAATAGAGGAGTGTGCTGTACAGTTAATACTCAGAATGAGATTGCCATGTCAGGTTCTTCCAGATTGGTTTAAAAAAAGAAAAACAGTAGGAAAGAGGTAATGTGAAAAGTTCAAAAGGGGAGAAACAGGGCCCTCTGGGGTGCAGGAAAGGAGCTGGTGAGTTAATGAAGGACACGGGACCCAGGTTTAATTATGTCTGAGTGGAGTGGAGTGCATGTATGGGTGGATGACCGGCCAACCCCAGGGCTGGGGAAGGATTGGGCTTCCACACCAAGAGACCATCTATCCAGCATCATTTATTTCAGCTGCAGGTCCATGGACCACCTTTCCCAAATGCCACAGGTCACCCACGGCCTTAGTGCGCAACTGAGGCCACTTGGACCTTTGGATTCAAGGCTGCATAGATAGGTGGTATGTTAGTCAGCTGGGACTGCCGTACAAAATGCCATGGGCTGAGTGACTTAAGCAACAAAGATTTATTTTCTCACAGCTCTGAAGGCTAGAAGTCTGAGTCAGGGTGCCAGCGTGGTTGGTTTCTGGTGAGAACTCTCTCCTTGACTTGCAAAAGGCAGTCCCCTTGCTGTGTGCTCCCGTGGCCTTTCCTCTGGGCTACGCAGAAAAAGAGAAAGAGCGAGCTCTCTGGTGTCACTTCTCATAAGTACACTCATTCTCTTGAGTCAGGTCCCCACCCTTAGGACTGCATTCAACTCTAATTACTTCCTTGGAGGCCCCATCTCCAGATACGCACACCGCAGGTTAGGCCTTCAGCGTATGAAGTGGGAGATATGAACAGTCAGTCCGTAATGAAAGGCAAGTGGTCTTCTCTGTATTTTAACATCCCCTTTGTGATAACATTCCAGAATAATTCTGCATGAGGATGTGGAAGTACTTTGTCTCTCAGCTCAAGTCAAGATCTTGTTTAGAATTTCCTTTATTGGCCTCAGCCTGGCACAAAAGCAACTTAGTATAAATTAATAATCATTTTTTTGTGTAGCGCAGGGGCGGGGTTGACTTTCTTTGTGCCAGAGACCACTTGGGTCAGGAACAGTGTCAGGAGACCGGGAATATTGCACACATTCTCCATTCTCTTCTCTGTCTGTAGTTCCAATTCCCCAAAATATTTGACCTTATTTTCCCACACAAATCTTTCTGACTCCAAATATCCATATGACATTTATAAATCTCTGAGTTTCCTGTGAATCAATATTGGGAACTGAGGCTACCTCAGAGAACCAACAGAGACGTGAGGCCTGTGGGGAGGATGTGCTTTCCTTAACTCTAAGGACAAAAGAGGAAGAATTGGGCCCATCACTTATGGCTTCAAGGAAGAAGCCTTTGGCCAAACCTGACCTGCTGTGGGAAAAGGAAGGCACAGGGTAGCTGTGGGTCTGGTAGTCTCACCATAGATATCTTTGCTGCAAGGGGATTCACCTCAGGACTAATTGGCCTAAGACAGTTTTGCCATAAAAGATAAAATAAAGAAAATAAAAGAGAAACATTGAAATGGACATCATGAAACATTAGCAACAAAATTTTGAAAGATTCGATTGCAAAAATAAAAATGCAAAAAATACTTAGATGCACTTAAAATGTGTGTAGATACATGGTTCTAGTTGTATTTGGGTGTATCTTAGAGAAAGCAATGGTACTTTCTTTCTCAAGGTCGATCACTAAGGGTTCAGTATCTAATATCAGACATACATTCTTTACGATATAAAAAAATCTGCTCTGAGCCTCTGCAGATTCCCCTGGGAGTAAAATGAACAGAGGAGGGACTCTGCTATTTCTTATCGATATGTGTAACATATATCACTGGTGATATATATCCAGACTGTACTGAAATGTCCCATCACGTGCCCAGTCCTTATATTTCACCAAATCATCTAAGCCAAATTCTGTGCCAAATACCACAATTCTGTCTAGTTCATGATCTTCACTGTCAAATGGCAAAAAAATTCACCATGTTCCTTGACAGAAGAATGGATAAAGGTGTGGCACATATATACAATGGAATATTACTCAGCCATAAAAAGAAACGAAACTGAGTTATTTGTAGTGAGGTGGATGGACCTAGAGTCTGTCATACAGAGTGAAGTAAGTCAGAAAGAGAAAAACAAATACCGTATGCTAACACATATAGATGGAATCTAAAAAAAAAAAAGGTTCTGAAGAAGCTAGGGGCAGGACAGGAATAAAGATGCAGATGTAGAGAATGGACTTGGGGACATGGGGAGGGGGAAGGGTAAGCTGGGACGAAGTGAGAGAGTGGCATGGACATATATACACTACCAAACGTAAAATAGATAGCTAGTGGGAAGCAGCCGCATAGCACAGGGAGATCAGCTCAGTGCTTTGTGACCACCTAGATGGATGAGATAGGGAGGGTGGGAGGGAGATGCAAGCGGGAGGAGATATGGGGATATATGTATATGTATAGCTGATTTACTTTGTTATAAAGCAGAAACTAACACACCATTGTAAAGCAATTATACTCCAATAAAGATGTTAAGAAAAATAAAATAAAAATTTAAAACTTTTTAAAAAGAAATGTGTACTCATCAAGAATTATACAACCATTTCTTTTGGGGGAGGATAGGACCTGGATTCTTCTTTTGCCTCCAGCTCTACTAGTGCATGATAAATTTGGTAGAGACGGCAGGAGAGAACAAGCTGTTGTATCTAGATCAGTCAAAGAGCCAATGATTAATGCTCTCGAAGACTGTTGTCAATTACTAGCTGCCCTTTATATATTTGCCATAGCTTGGTAAACTGTTGGTTTTGGTGGGTGGGAGAGATGACTGCTCACTGAAGGATGTGCAAAGATTGATATATTATCATTTTCTAGTGTAATGAATCCAAAATTGTGAATCAACAGTTATTTTATCTATTATGGCAAAACGGCCTTATGGCTAATTAGTTGTACAGCAACTCTGCTTGCAGCCAAGATTCTTATGAGCAAATACCTTGAACCAACAATTGGAATTCCGTCCTTTCCCCAAACATCCATCCAGGGATCAAGTCTTATGAACCTGTGTTAGGTGTTGGGGACACAAAGAAAGGCAGACTTTGTCTTGAGGGCTTCCTGTCCACCTGCAGGACAGACAGGTAACTAAAGCCTAGAAAGATGGGGGCCCCACTAACCAATGAGGAGCTGGTTTTATCTCCACTTTATAAATTTTGCTCGCATTTTATTTCCAAGCATATATTATCCAGGAGCATTTTTTAAATAGAAATTTCATCCGTAATAAAGAAAAAAAACTTTTTAATAAGTTACTGGCATACATTATTCATAGGATATCCATAATGAATGCACAGTTCTAAAAAATGAGTATAGTTAAAATTTATCTTAAATTTTATTTTCTGCTTCTTCTAATATTAACCAACCTTGGATTCCTCCAACTAGTGCCATAAAACAGAACAATAACCTATCTCTGCAGCTGGGGCAGTCATAATATCAAAAAAAAATTTATTTTCCTGATACCTAAAGCTTATAACCTTGAATCCAAAAGTATTTTTAAAGTTCTCACTCTTAATGGCAATCATTCTAGAATACATGACTGACTTCTGGGCCACAGTTGAAATTGCACTGTCTGTGGTTTAGTCTCCTGGGAGACTCAAGTTCATCGTGGTGCGTGTGCTGTGAGCGTCTTCAGAACTGTCCCGATGTTCCAGGCACACGGCTGTCCAGGTAGCCCTGGAGATGTTCCTCCTCAAATGAGGCAGTGTCCTGGGTTAACTGGGTCAACCCTAATGTGAAACCTCAGTGTACATTTCGACCTGAGTCTGAAATCAGGAGGTGACTGTCCCTGTTGATTATGTGATAATGTGTGACAGTTCACTTGGTCTTTGTTCCTGGATCGTCAAAGGCCTTCCCCATTTGTCTTTATCTCCCAAATACGTTGCAGTTAGTCAAAATCCATAGAGATATGACCAATGGGTTGGAAAAGTGCTATATTTAGGAATTCTTGGGAATTGATCGTTGTTTTCACAGGTATAACATTTTATCTCTAGAAGTATATATATATATATATTCTCTCTGCCTATATATAGATATATAAGTATAGATATAAATGTAGGTGTAGCTATATAGTTATATACACTTGGAAATATATACATAAATATGCAGGTATTCGTGCGTAAATACTACATGCATATACATATGCAATTCAGGTAATTATATATTTTAATTATAAAAGTCTTTTTTTAAAAAAAAATCAGAAAGTAGAAATAAAAATTCCTCAGTGTAGTGACTTAGCCTAGATGGTAATTTATTTTGTTCGTATTTATTTCTAGGTATTTTTCTTGATGCATAGATTTCAATTTTTTCTTACATTTCTGTACTCATGGCTATAAGAATGTGAAATCTCTCTGTTTTCTTAGCTTTATTTCATAAACTGTGTGTTTATTTTACTGCAAAATGTGTGACTGTACCGGGCATCATATGCCCAGCTTGCTGGGTCATATACCCAGGGTGGCCGTTTAACCTGCGATTATACACAATGTTCTAGTGAAGAAGAGTTTTGTCTTTAAGGTCTTTCTCTATCTCAACTGCTTTCCCAAAACAGATTTCTGAAAGTCAATCAATGTATAAGAATGTTACTTCCATATGCCTTTTATTTTTCAACATCTGAGAGATATATATGTATTATGTATGTGTGTGTTTATGTTGGCATCAATGTACTGTTAGTGGTCTGACCTGATTGCTTCTTATATTAGTATTTGTACCCATTTTTTGAAATCTGTATTCAAGCATGACTTTTTTTTTACTTTATAGAAATGAAAAACATGACAATGAAAGTATTTTTAGTAAGTGTGAAAGGAGTAAAATCTTCTTGCCTACATCTGGAAGCCACTCTAAATATTTCTGATGCTGTGTGATGTGTTGCTTGCTATAAGCTAAGAAAAATGGTGCTTTTCTCTGAACCAGATCCTTTAGGAGATGAAAGTAACATGTGGTTTCAGTAAGACATCAGGGAATAAATTTATTGACGTACTTGAGTCCTTTTGATGACTTATCTCCCTGATTATTTAAGTTGGATAACTTGAGTTTCAATTTGGTTTGACAGTTGGTTTGTAATATAGAATTTTCAAGGAGAGCAATATGTGAATAACAATATTATATTTGCATATCCTGTTAACAAACCTAGATTCCATATTTGGCATTATGAAGAAAGAAAAATGCAAGTCATTTTTAAAAAATAGTTCCAGATGTTTGGTTGGAGGTTTGGTTTTATAATGTGTCTGTCCTTTATATTTCCAGGCAATGGCTCAAGTCTGAAGACATTCAGAGAATCTCATTGCTTTTCTACAATAAAATACTAGAAAAAGAAGTAAGCTATTTTTTTCTTCAAAATCAATCATTTTTCCAAAATATTAGTTTTTTAAAAATTCCATCATGAAATTGTATTCATAGCATTTTACATGAAGCATTTAAACTGCCTCTAACCATATCCGATTTCTTTCTAGCTTTTCCTGTGGTTCTTCCAGGCATATATCGTTTTACCACATTTCTGGTTACCAGGTTTCTGTCTTTGGCTAGTCACCTCTTTCAACACTCCTGTTAGTAAATGATGTCTGTGTGATGTGGAGCTAAGGGAAAGGGAAGAAGTTAATATCTTGCTTTCTCAGTGAGAAATTTTCTTAGAAAAGATTTTAAAAGAAAGCAAAATCCTTTCTGACAAATTTACAGTGTCTTTACACAAATTATTTTAACTTTTTGATAAAAATATGAGATTTACATTCAACCCCTGTTTGGGAGAATTAGAAACTTTTAAGTTTTGTTGCATCTAAATACTTTCACATTTTAACTCCTAAAGTAGAGCTATTTCAGGCACAAATAAATAACCAGACATTTAGTTTATACATGTCAAGCTTAACCAGGATTTGCTAAAATGAATTAAGTAATTATTGCAGAAAGGACAACTGTTCTAGGTTGGCCTTATTCATTTGCCTTTTTTTGTGTGTTGATCTAGAAAAAGAGCAGGTTAGAGGTAATTTGCACCATCTAACCATATAATTATAGTTTTAGTTTGAACAGAAGCTACTATGTTAATGGCAACAGTCACAGCACAGGTATTAAAACTCTGTTGAGAAAATTCAGTTCATTGTTTTATGGATATTGAATGGACATAGAAAATATCAACATTCTTTCCAAAACTCATCAAGGTTGGATTTTACAATTACACCAAAGCTTTCTTTTGTACTAGTTAGTGATCAAGAAGATCAATTTTCTGCTTCTAAGTCAGGGACTTTGCAGAGAGTTTACCAAATTTATGTTTGATATAATTTATTATTATTATTATTAAGCAACTTAGACACTAATGACTACTTACTGTTTAAATGTTAAATTATTTCCTTCCTGATAGAAGTCCTTTTCTTTGATTAATACCACAAGGAAATTCCAAGTCATGTCTCTGCACAAAGCACATAAACTAAGGACATAACTGAGTGCATAAAATATAATCACATTTCAGCAATTATGGTAGCAGAGCTTCTTCATCAGCTTTGTAAATTATCCTGGCTATGAAGTCACAAAAGTCACCAGAGAAATATTCTAGTAAACAGAAAATGATCATTATTAAAACATGCAGCTTTTGCTGACATTCCCCATGTGTACATATTTGCAGAGGCAGACTTTAGACAGCATTGAGATTTAAGCTCACTTTTTGTCCTCCTATTCCCAACCTGCTCTTCAGGCCAGCAGGAGGGGTAAAAGGCAGCAAGACATAGAGGAAGAGAAGCCAGACCACCCAGAGGTCCATCATCTGCACCAAAATCCCAGAGGCTAAACCCGAGAAATACACACCTAACTTCCCATAACTTGGGACACGGTTTGTGCAGATACGCTAATGCAACCTGCCAGCATTGTCAGGAGGCTTCAATAGCATTGCCACAAAAACTTGATTTCCTTTAATTTTATCATAGAACCCTTGTCTGAGAGGCAATAGTGCCTCGTGGTTGGAAGCCTGGGTTCGGGAGCCAGTCCAGCGGGATGAAGATTCTGGTTGTACCATGTGCTGTGTGTTTCTAAGAATGTTAATCAGTTGTTCTGGTCCAAAGTTTTTTCATACAAAACTAGAGACAGCAATAGTTCCTGCCTCACGCAGTTGTTGTGAGGATTAAATGAGTTAGTCCGCAGAAAGCCTTGAGAGTGCCCGGCACACCATCACCAGAGTCAAGGGGACATGTGGCAGACTGAGTGCAGCGTTGGCTGGCTTTTCCTGCATAAGCCAAGAAGGGCAGCCCCAGGCGGGCAGCTACACTGGTCAGTTTATGATCCTGGATGTTATGGAAAGCCATGTGAAATTGCTGATCATGCTGGGCAAGTAGAAAGAGTCCAACAGCCAGGCCCAGACAGGCAAACAGATGTTTCGTAGAGGACAGAGCCTGTTGGTCTTCTGTCTTATAATTTCACTCACCACCTCTCGATAATAAAATAAAAAGCTAAAACAAATAAATAAAATGAGAATATTGCATTTCCTCAGTACTCTTCAAAAGCAAAATATGGCTATATGAAAAGTCAGTTGCTTTCCACAAGCAATCTCGGACCTTAGACCCACAAGGGAAGCAGGACACCTGCACAGTTCATTGGTCCATTCAGTTCACTCACTCGTCTTTCTGGCCAGGTGCTCTGTCTCCTTGCTGGAGGGATTCGATTGCCTCTACATGGGTTTCTGAACAGGTCGACTCACGAAAGTCATGGTCTTTGAAGTCACGCTTTCACAGCTCGTTTGGAGAGAGGAAGCTCTCGTTGCCAGAGGTGAACAGCCACTGTCCTTAGGTTGTCTTTCTCCACAGTCTGCAGGTGACGAGTGTGACGGATGAACCAGGTACAGTTAGATGTACCTGCTGGATGACTGTTTCAGCCCTTCTCTCAGACAACCTGTCATTCCTGGTTTCTTTTCCCCCCTTAGTACCGAGCCACTGCACTGCCAGCCTTCAAGTATTACGTGACCTGCGCCTGCCTCATATTCTTCTGCATCTTCATCGTGCAGATCCTGGTCTTACCCAAGTAAGTACATACGGTTCTACGTTGTCATTCTCACTGGGTGTGTATTTCTGCTGGACTCGGTTATACTAAGGGTTACGAGAGGATGCACAGTTTCCAACGGAGCACTTATGTAACATGGGTGGGCGGCAGGCAGGGTGGGGAGAGGACGGCGGGCAGGGGAGGTGATTTCAGGCTCTGTGAAGCTAAGTGGCCCCCGTGTCTTACTCAGTTTTAGTAATTTTGAATTTTCAAAGTGGACATGTTGATTGACCTTCCAGGGATTTTTTAAAAAATAAATTTAACCATTTTACTTTGATTTCCATATTATTCTGATGCTCATGTCTAAGAAATGTAACCCAGTAAGTTTACCCAGAAAGAGCAAAATCACCAGATGTTGTTTCTAATAAACAAACAACACTATTATGTATTGAAAGGACAAAACCTGCTCTGGGCTTACTTTGCCCACCCCTCCATTCTGATTTCATGTTCTCCCTGAAGCCCACCCTCTCCGCCATCTCTGAGTGTTATGAGTCACTGCCTAGCTTGCTCCTCCCAGGAGAGACCTGGGTACAGAGAACTGGGTAACCAGATTTCACATTTTTCCTCCTACTCGTGAAAACCCAATCACTCCATGATTCCTAGGTAGACGTTCTCTTATACCTTATTAAGGAGTGGAATATAAGTCAACTGACTTTCTTTAAAGAAACTGATTTTTTCTCATCCTACAATCTAAAAGAAGATGCTTGTCCTTCTTTCAATAATTGGGGATAGGAAAGAAATTTAAGAAAAATTTTCTTTCCACTCATCATTACCTCTTTTGTAAAGGCCACAGCGACCGTTCTCAATCTAGTTGGAGTTAGTTGTGTTATTGCATTTAACTTCAGCGGTGCAGCCAGCATTTGTGGGCAACCTGAATTGCTGAGTCTCATGAAGATGCTGAGCAAACCAGAAAGAAATGGTCTGCCTTTCCCTTCATACCCCAGAGGATGTTCTTCTGGACAACTAGCCAATACCAAGGCATTTAAAGATTAATAACAAGTGATCGTATTATTCGTACATGTACAATCCCAAAGCTATCTGCCCCCTTTTAGGAGAGGTTCCCACTGGCCACCCCCTTCCTCCTCTTTCCCCCCATAAATGAGCATTGAAATACATTTGCCAAATGAGTTCTTCCTCTAGACTTACACAGTCTTCAGTGAAATTTGCCAAGGTCAACCTGTCAGTTTTCCAATGGAAAAAAAAAAATGCTAACAATTAAGCTTCTTCTAAGTTCCAGGCCTCTGCCACATGGTACAGGAGAGAAACAGCTGTTCCTGCACAGACAGGGCTTATTGAATAGTAAAGCCGAAGGGCATGTAAAAAGTGATGTAGTTGAAACAAGTGTTACCAAGGGGAATGAGCCCTTATTTATACTCTAAAGTAGAGACCTTCATTCATTTTTCTACATCTTCCTATTGGATGAGTATTTTCATATTTTCTACATCACAATTAAGACAGGGTTTATCACCTACTATTTGGGAGGGGAGAAAGTGACCAGAGCGTTATAAAATACGATGCCAAAGAAGACAAAAGGACTTCTGGGGACCAGGAAAAACATTCCATGGAATTACACTTTAAAAAAAAACAAGTTGGTGTCTTTTCTGTCTTCGCTTTTATTTTTTTGTCTCTTTTCTGTTGTGTTGTTTTATGAGAACCCATCGAAGTTCATTCCCTCAGGCATCATTACCAATTATTGTGTTTCTCTTGAGCAACAAGTTGGATTTTGAGCATGAGTGTTGTGAAATAGGTACAGGTCACATTTCCCTCTCTGTGTTGGCAGTTAGAAGGCGCAGAGTAAGGTCTGCACTTTCTATACCGGCCTCACAGTATAGTATAGTATAGTATAGTATAGTCTTTTTCCTTCATTTTCTTTCACGTTAATGTCCTAATTTTTCTTTTTTTAAAAATTCTTACTCTGAAATATTTCAAAGATACAGAAAAGTACAGAACATAATATAATAAATATGCATTTGCACACAATCCAGATTTCACAAATGTTGAGCCTGTGTCATACTGACTATATATAAGTTTCTGTGCTCTTGGGGACGTTATTGGTTGGGTATGCTTCCTGTAAACAGTACCTATTGTTATGGGGTTTTTTTTGTTTATTCAATCTGATATCTTTTTGTATATTAATGTGACTTTATTCCATTTGTATTTTGATGCTTTTATTGATGCATGTGGACCCACTTCTACTCTCTTATTTTATATTTCATTTACTTTGCTTTTCTTTGGTTTTCCCCATGCCCCAAATCTCCCACCTTCTTAACCTCTAAAGGATTGATCAAGTTTTCTTTATTCTTATTTTTCCTTTACTATATATATAGAACAGGGGGGAGAGAAGGGGGATCCTATATAGTTTCTTTCAATGATTACCATTGAAATTTTAACACATATTCTTAGTTTAATAAATTATCAAGTTAATCATTATGTCTCTTCTAGGTAATTATTTCTTAGGATTTTAGTTCCAGATGGTAATTACAGTCAATATTGATTTAGACTTACTCACATTCTTTATCATTTTGTTTGTTCATCAGTGCTTTGTAAACATTATTTCTTCCTACAAGTTTATACTCCTTCTTGCTGATGTGTGTCCTTTATTAGTTCCTTTAGTTAGTATCTGTGAGTCGCAATAGCTCCTTTTTTTGTTTGTATTAAAATATCTTTAGCTGCTTTATTTCAATTTACCCTTGAATAATAGTTTAAGTGTAAAATTCTTATTTTCCCTTACTATTTTGATGATATCATTACATTGAATTTCAGCTTCTGTTGTTGCTAAGGAAATGTCTTCTGTCAATCCCATTACATTCCTTTGTAAGGAATCAATCTTTCCTATTTGTATGCATTTCAGCTTTTTTTTGCGGGGGGGTGGCCAGGATTTTTACTGTATTGTTTCTAGATATGCACTTGTTCTTATTTCCCTACGTGACTAGTTGTGATTTTTGTTCAGTCTGAGGATTCTTGTCTTTGCTTAGTTCTTAGCAATTGACTGCCTGTTTCACCTCACATATTGCTTCTCTCTTTTTCTCTGTCCTTTCCTCCTAGAACTCTTATTAATTGTACATTGTGCTGTTCATTCTGTGCTCCAGGTCCTGTAATTTTTCCTCAAAGTTTCCACCTCTTTAATTCTTTGTGCTGCATTCTGGTGAATTCCTCATCCACAATGAGTTTATAATTTCAAAGATCACTTTTTCATATCTAAGAAGTCTACTTTTTATCTGAGTTTTTCTTATAATTCTCTATTTTGCCTATGCTTTATATTTTTTTCCATTTATTTTCAGATTTTAAACATGTTGTATGAAAATATCACTTGTTTCCTTCTGTTATTTATGGTTCATAAGTGCATGAATTCTGTTATTTACTCTCACTATTGTCTCTTTTGTGGTCATGTGTCTCCTTCTGTTATCTGTAATTTCAACTGTGAGTTCATCAAAGCAAGGGTTTAGGTCCATGGTGATCTCATGTGTTCTGAGTTCTGAAGGTATCACTATGATATAGTTTTCACTGTATCTCTGCCAGGACCTCTGGGGTTCACCAGTTCAAGCCACAGTATTTTTTAAAAATACTTAGGTCATGTGAGTTTTATTAGCCCCTTAATGTGGATCAGGATTGGGGATCTCAGTTGTCAAAGATTATTCCTTTTCCACTTATGACCCTACGTAGGTACTTGGCATCCCTGAAAATTACCAGGCTGTTGGGCATAGTTTTTATGTTTCCTGATAGGACAGGCCTTTATGCCTTCTGACTTTATTCAAGAGCTCAGTTCTAGTTTTCCATTGAGAAAGTCCTGTGAGCATCACCAACCTTGTACTGACATTAAATCTCACATTCACTCCATGGCATGTATCAGCCCCTGGCCCCTCCCGGGCCATTTAGTGTCAGTGCCTCTTGGCATTCTACTTTGAATACCCTCTGTGTGTCTAGTGTGTTCTCTTCCTTGCTCTGAGTGCATCCATTTAAAAATAATAATTCTGTTATATTTTATGAAGCATGTTATTGAGATGATGCCGCGTCTCACCTTTTCTAATATGCCCTAGCTTGTTTTTAAATATGCTGAGTTACATTTTTATTTTGTTTGTTCTTTTGGTAAACTGCTTCATGTTTTGGGGGGGCGGGGAAGGAGAGAAATGATTAAATGAGTGAGTAAATGAATAAATAGTGAGTGAATGAATAACTAAGGAGGAACTTATGACCTTGAAAGGACCAGAAAGGGGAAGTGTTTCCCTGAAAGGGGGCCTTACATCATCCCTTTTGGGCCCATAATTTTCAAATCTGGCTCTAGTCTCAGGATTTGAGTAGATGTAATTAAATTATTAGTTGGCCCCTCTTTTTGGAGTTGTTCTCTCACTTCTGTCAGCTTTGTACTATAACTTTATCAGAAATGTGAGCTACCTTCAAAGACCAGAAATGAGCGAGCATGAGTTTTTACATTTTTTAGTAGTTTCATTCATATTGTCTGCCAAACTAAATAGATTATGTTAAACCATTCATGGCAATTATTAAAATAAGAATTTTTTTTTCTAATAAGGTTCAGTGAGATATCATATGTTTCATTACCCAAGCAAAATTAAGAATAATGACATTTTCCTTAAGGAAAATTAATAGCAAATTATGATATAAAATGTCTCTATTATTTCCACTGAGATTCTTTAATATGCATTCTGTTACTCATGTTAATAATCAATGCTCATTAATGATTTAATAATCATTTCGAAAGAGTTGCTTTTATTTTGTTATCTTCAAAAAGGGGAAAAAAATAGGAGAAAGTTTAATGGTAGAATCGTTCATGTCCATTGAAAGAAGGCTTGGTTTTCTAAACAGAAATGGTGGAGAACAACTTTTGTGAAGGCAGTTTTCTTTGGTGGGCAACCAAATTGGTTGGCTCCCATATTGGATACCATGAAGGTAATTTGCTCCCTGCGTACCTTGATGCAGTGGATGTGAATCTTTGGGCAAAGCAAAAAGTAAAGAAGGAAGAGAAGGGAAGGGAAGGGAAGCAAAAAATGAAGCAAGATAATTCTCACTGTCCAAGATAAATGAACCAGGTACCTTTTACTGAGATGAACAATATTCAACTCTGGATTCAGGTCACCTGAAAGTAAGGAAATGCCTCACAGTTAGTAGCTTGAATATAAGTTAGAAGTTTTATTCCTTCTCCATAATCAAAGGCCCGAGGTCCCTCAGATTCCTTGGGAGTCCTGGTTCCCTCCAGCACACAGCTCTGCTTTCCCTAGAGTTTGTTCCTCATCTTCATTTCTAAGATGGCAGCATCTGCATTCTGAGCAACAAGATGGAGGAACAGACCCAGAAGCAGAAGGCAAAAGCATTTATAACTGAGTCTCTGCGGATGCCTCCAAGAAACTACCTCATGACACTTTGGTCTATAACTCAAGACTGAGATCTTAGTCACATGTGCAAACCTAGCTGCAAGGGAGGCTGGAATGTGTAGCCTTTAGTCTGTGTAACAGGGTGCCCATCTGAAAATTCTATTATCAGGAAAAAATGGATTTCATGAAAACCAGTAATCTCTCCAAGAATGAAAGGTGATTTTAGTTGTGATTACCTATATGTCACTGATACAGTAAGATTTGAAGGACAATAACAATAAAAAGGGAGCTGAATGCGTTTTTACTCAATGAAACAGGCCATTATACTTTTACTTTGTATCTGGGCAATATTCTGAGCATTTGTAATAAAAATAGAAATCCATAAGAGAAATTCATACATACATTCTGTCCATCATTTGTGGAATCACTCTACAGCTGTTTATCAAGCTATCGTATACCAGGCATAGTTCGAGATGCTGGGGAAGCAGCAGTAAGTAACCCCCCAAAAGTCCTTTCTCTCATACAGCTTACATTCTATTAGGAGGCACAACACTAATGTAATAAACAAATACATATTAATTCAGTTGTAATAAGCTTTAAGAAAAGTTAAAAGAGTAGGCTACTATAGAGTGAGGGAAGGTGGTAATTCAGATGAGGGCTGTCAGGGAAGGCATCACTGATTGAGTGATATTGAAGAGAAGTCTGAATGAATTGAAATGAGAATTACGTGGATATCTGGCAGAAGAACATTCTAGATGATGGAAGTCACAGGTGTGTTCAAGGACCAGCAAGGAGGCAGGATGGCAGGAGCAGAGTAAGCCCTGAGAGAGTATGGAGATGGGATCACAGGAGCAGTGAGACGGGCAGGTCGTGGTGACCTTCACAGGCTACTGGAGAACTTCAGATTGAATGCTGAGTGTGATGAGAAGCCCTGGAAGGTTCTCAGCTGAGGACATGCTGTGGCTGTGCTTGGGGTATTGTTCTTGCTGTTCCGGAAGAGGGAGAGAGGAAGACCAAGGAAGATGATGGTTTGCACTTGAGTAGCAGTGGAGGTGTAAAAAGTGATCAAATTCTGAGATGTGTTATGAAGAGCGATGAGGAAACTCTTGCTATTAGATTGGAGATGAAGAATAAGAGAAAGCTAAGTTCTGTGGATTGTTTTGTTTTTTGTTTTCGGCCTGAGCAAATGGAAAAATTGGGCAGCCATTTACAGAGAGGGAGACGCCAGAGGAAGGAACAAGTCAGAGAGGAGCATGGAATGAAAGGCTCAGCTCTGAGCATCAAAGGCATGTGTGTGCATATTAAGTGTCCAGGTGGTGGGGCTTCACGGTGGGGAGGGGAGGGTGTATGTGAGCCAGTGGCTCATGGAAGGAGTCAGAGCTGGAGTCATAATTTGGAAGAATCAGCGCGTAGGTAGTATTTATATCCCTGGGAGGTGATGAGCTCACCTAAGGAGTGAGTGTAGAAAGAGAACACCGCAGACCTTCGGAAAATTCAG
The DNA here is from genome assembly GCF_003676395.1 of Aethalodelphis obliquidens. NCBI lineage: Eukaryota > Metazoa > Chordata > Mammalia > Artiodactyla > Delphinidae > Aethalodelphis > Aethalodelphis obliquidens. Next base: position 6,249,864 of record NW_020837973.1, read on the forward strand.
GTCTTCAGCCCTTATTGTTGGCATGAAGTGGAAGCTCTTATCTCTGCCAAATGTAACTCCTTTTCCCTTTCCAGCCTCACAGGACTTTCAAGTGGGCGGAACATCTCAAAGCTGCTAAGTCCTATTATCGGAGAAAGGCTGCAATAATCTGTAATGGTGATGAATATTTAAATGCCTTTTCTCCTTTTCATTCTTCGATTCTTTCATTTAACAAAGAACCTTTCATTTTGAGGTTCTATCACCTATCACTTAAAGAGGGGGGGATTTTTATTATTTCATGCTAATGTACAGTTAAAGTTTTTTTTTTCCTTTGGTTCTTATTATCCTTGCTAAATACCATGTAACAGACGTGAACAGAGCTTTGATGAGAGAATCTGCATCATTCTCAGGGGGAGGAAGCTGAGGGCACAGAGGGAGAAGGGATACGAAAGTCATCACATTAAACAGAATTCCAGAGAAAGACACCGTTACGTACCCATAGAAGTGGTTTATAATTAATATAACTCTTAGATTTGGGGGGAAGGATGTATCTCTCTGCTGCATTTTTCCTGTCATCAAAAGTGCATCCGCATCTCCATCAGGACCACCTGTAAGCGATAAACTAACCGGCAGAAAACCAGAAGGAGCAAAGACCTTGTCTCAAATCAGCCTTTTCCATATACTGTAACAATACACTGTATTAAAGTGTCCAAGTCAAAAATTACCACTAAGAAGTGTAATTTTTCTTGCCTCCTGACAGGGGAGAGTCAAGTTTGCTTTACAGTGAGTATATAAATCAATTATGCCTGTTTGTTTTTTAAAAAAAATTTTGCAACCAGAATGTTAATTAAAATTGATTGCATTACACAAACAACCAGATACTGTTCACTGTATCCATGCTTAATGAGCCTGAACACGCTTTTGATAGAACAGGCAGGATAAATGGTTATATTTAAGAGCTTTTGACCAACCATGAATTTGCCTTAGGGTAGTTCTTGTTCTCTGGGATGAAAGTTACATTCAACCAGACAAGAATGTCAATGTCTGGACTGGAGCACTGGACAGCCCACCCCGGTGGAGCAGGTCACCCCGAATGTGAGCCACTCTAGGTCTGGATCTCAGGTTGTGACATCATGTTCTGCATACAAGATCATATCAACTACACAGAGAGATAGTTGTACTTCTTCCTCTCCAATCTAATGCCTTTTATTTCATTTTCCTGCCTAATTTCCCTGGCTAGAACCTCCAGTATAACATTCCATAGAAGTAGCCATGGCACACGTACGATCTTGGGAGGAAAGCATCCAGTCTTTCATTGTTAAGTATGATGTTACCTGTGTGTTTTTCAAAGATGCCTTTTATCAGGATAAAGGAAATCCCTTTGATTATAGTCTGTTGAGTGTTTTTATAATAAAAGGGTGTTGGACTTTGTTATACTGAGCTATTGAGATGATCATGTAGGTTATCTTTCCTTTATTCTATTAATACAGTGTATCACATTAATTGATTTTCAGATATGAAACCAACCTTGCCTTTCTCAGATAAATCCCACTTGGTCACGGTATATAATCCTTTTTATATGTGACTAGATTCAGTTTGCTAATATTTTGACAAGGATTTTTGTATCTATGTTCATAAGAGATATTGGTCTCTAGTTTCGTTTTCTTGTGCTGTCCTCGTCTGGTATTAGTATCAAAGTGACACTGGCCTCATAGAACCACTTAGTAACTGTTCTGTCCCCTTTATTTTCTGGAAGAGTTTGTGAAAGGTGGTATTAATCCTTCCTTAAGTGTTTTGTTGAACTCACCAGTGAAGCCATCTGTGCATGAGCTTTTCTTTGTGAGTAGTTTTTATTTTTGTTTTATGTTTTAATTACTAATTCATTTTCTTTACTTTTATAGGCCTATTCAGATTTTCTATTTCTTATTGAGTCACGTTTGATAGTTGGTGTCATAACATACTTTTAAGAATACTCATTCCTGCTTTAATGAGCATTTGTCATCCATTCCACCAAAACACAGATAGTTCATCATATCAGGACCACTGTTTTCCCTTATCTACCTCTCGTCCCCCTTTAATGGATTCTGACGTTTGAGAAGAAGCAAAGTAGGGGTCATCAGATACATTAAGGAAAATATATCACCAGATACTGTTCACTGTATCCAGTGGATTATTATAAAATGTGGGAGTCAAATTTTAACACGCTTATTGTTTTCTTAGGCTCTAATATAGCTGTTTGACCCAATTCCAGAATGTCCAGGATTTCTATCAAGCATCTTCATGGTGGAATAATTATTCCTAACAACGAACATTGAAATGCACTTTAGAAAACAAGAGCCTATGAAACTCACTATAGTACATGAATCTTTTATTTAAATTCTGATTCACAAAATAAGTCATATGATTTGAATATAGATTAAACCATGATAACTGTCATTAAATCTGTTGAGATTTGTGTAATTAAAGGCCAGTATAATCCATTATCACTTATCCATTCGTAAGGAAATTCAGCTATGGCATATCCTATGGAATATATAGATATTGTCTCCATACTTCTAATTAAAACTGAATGGTTGGCTCTTTTTCAAAGGGAAAAGGAAGAAAGTTGAAGTAACTGATTTTAATTATTCCTAAGTTTCCATCTAACCACTAATGCTATCATAATACCTAGAAAAAAAACTTGAGTTAATGGATTAGAGTCCTGTAAAGAGAACAGAAATGGCCTCAGGTATTTCACCATGGGAATTTAATAAAGTGAAGTGCTTACAGAATGAGGGGAAAGCTGAGAAACGAAACAGGAAAGCAACCAAGTGGTGAGCAAGGGAGGAATCTGCTACCACCCTAGGTTTGAAAGGACACAGGAGGGACGTGGTATCACCAGAAATGCAGGATCCTGGACTTGCCTGCAGAGGCTAGAACCATGACCATGCAGGATTTTTCCCCGACAGGGATCTGGAACCTCAGAGACAGCAGGAGTTGCAGCCCGTTCAGAGAATGGCTGCTACATAGAGAGTAAGGAGAGATACCCATGCTTCCTCCTTCCCCCTTCCAGTCATTCCCTGCTACTTCCCATTGGCCAAACCTTGTTAGAACCAGTTGGCAAAGAGTCTGGAAAATGGAGTTTGTAGGAGATGGAATGGAAAAGTGTTTGAAAACAAACAGGAAATTACCAGCACACTTAGTGATGAATTTTCCCAAATTTGTTGAAATGCATTAGCCTCCAAAGGCAAGAACCTCTGTGAACAGCAAGGGGAATAAATATAAATAGCACTACATGTGGTGTGTTATACTCAAACTGTTGAAGCCAAAGAAAAAAAGAAAGAAAAAAAAAAAACTGTAAATGAAGCCAGAGGAAAAAAGACATTTCATACAAGGCATCAGTGATGGAAATATTGGCTGACTTCTTATCAGAACCACTGATATAAGCATAGTCAATCCTGAATTAAATATTCAGTAAAAATATTCCTTTTCTTAAAAATGAGATGAAAGATATTTTGCAAATGAAAGAAAGCTAGAGGAATTCATTACCAGCAAACCTATAGTATAAGAAGTGCTAATGGAAGTTCTTCAAGCTGAACTGAGATGATACCAGAGGCAAACTTGAATCTACAGGAGGGAATGAAGAGCAGAACATGCTTAATATGTAAGAGTATAAAAGACTCGACCCTTATATTGTATTATTTTTTCTAAAAGACTGCTGATCATTTAATGCAAAAATAAGAACTACACTAAGAATTAAGATGCAGAGAAGAGCGGGATTGTATTGTTGTCAGGACCTTATGTATTTTCAAAGTGATGCAATATTAATGCTAAGTAACTTCTGATAAATTAATCATGTATATTTTATTTCTTGAGCAATCACTAAAAAGTACAAAAAGGTATAGCTAAAAAATCAATAGAAGAAATTAAAAGTCCTATGAAAATATTAGATTAATGAAAAACGGCAATAAAGGAGAAACAGAACCAGAAACAGAAACAGAAACACTCCAAATAAAAGCATGACAAAGCCACATACTGTCTACAAGAGATGCTCTTTAAATACAGAAGGAAGTTAGGTTAGAGTTAAAAAGATGGAAAATAGAGATCATATAGACAGTAAGCATAAGAAAGTTACTGTACCTATGTTGATATCAGACAAAGTAGACATGAAGGCAAGAAGTGTTAACAGAGATAAAGAGCAACAATTGAAAATTGAGGAAAAGTTCAGTTTGTCAGAAAACATAAAATCATTAAATGGCCTATACTTAAAACACAGCTATAAAATACTTGAAAGGAAAAAAACCTGAAAAAAAAAGATAGAATTAGACAAATCAATAATCAGATTTAGATATTTAGTATCCCTTTTATATCTTACTATATATAAGGATATTGAAAAGCTGAGCAAGATTGTCAACCTATGAATTGGCATTCATAGAACACTAAGTCCAACAGTAAAATACATGTTATTTTAAACTGTACATGGAACATTGACCAAGATATAAAATAAAATCATCTCAACAAATTTGAAAAGATTGAAATAAATATGAAAAGATGAAAAACTTACAGACATACCTAACTATACCAACGCCAGCTTAGAAATTGAAAACAATGGAATATCTAAAAATAATCCCAACTATTTCAATGTTAAACTATATACTTCTGAATAACCTATGAGTCAAATTAAAAAATCAAGACAAAGTAGAAAATGTTTGGTATATCAAAGTAAAATGTGTGGACTGTATCTATAACACTAATTTAGAGAGGATTTAGAGAGCTTTAAAACACTTATATGTGAAATAAAAGAAAGTTAAAGTCAGTTGTTTACATTTCCAACATAGGAAGCCAGAAAAAGATGAACAAATCCAGTGACTAGAAGGGAATATATACTAAAGAAGAAATCAGTAAAACAGAAAACAACCAACAGAAAAAACAACCAACTTTTGGCTAAAAGTTGGTTCTTTAAAATTTATTTTACATGCCTAACCACTAGCAAGACTGATCAAGAAGAAAAGAAAAGAAATCACAAACCACCCAAGCTAATAATATAAGGAATAAAGTGGGATTTACTACAGATCCTACAGATTTTAACAAGATAAATATGGAATGTTACGAACTACTCAAGGCCAAAAATATCTACAATTTAGATAAAATGGGAAAATTCATTCAATATACAACTTATCAAAACTGATGTGCATGTAATCAAAATTTAAATGGGTATTTATCTATTAACTGTATTAATTTTTTTTTTTTACTCAAGTGATTTCTGTGTGAATTTTACCAAACATTTTAAGAAAATAAGATAGAAAGAACTGGTCAAATACTAGCAAATTTCATAATTGTGAATGGATGAAAGTGTCCTGTTCTTGGAAAGACACTCAAAGATTGAGGCTACAAGCCAAAGGCCACTTCTGTGCCACCTTTAAAAGATCTAGCTAAAATTAAAAGATAGAGAAATGTTGGAAATAAAGGATGGAAAAGAGTTATTTCAGGAACCAGCTTACAGAAATAGGAAAGCTGCAATAATATAAATTTCTGACAATATAGAGTTCAAGTGAAAGGCATTTAGCATGAAAAAAGAGACATATTACAGTACAGTCACCAAGTTAAGAATCATAAATCTTTATGCACTCCAGCATCTCTCTGAAATAAACAGACACTATTAAAATGTTCAGATGTATTTACAAACTCACAATCTTAGTTGGAAATATTAATACATTCTAAAATTGACAGACCAAATTGAGACAGTAAGTCAGCCCACTGGGGATCTAACTAACTCATCAGGCTCTGACAATAGATATATTGAAAGAACATGCTTTGTTTCCAGCAAAAAGAGAATATAAATGTATATCATTTTTAGACATTCATAAGACATAATAGAAATAGAACGTATTTATCACATCACAGAAGAAAAAGAAATTGTCAATGTAGAAATAACAGAGACCACAGTCTCTGATCAAACCTAATGAAATTAGAAATAACAAGGACAGACCAAAAATAAGCTCCTTGTGGAATTACTCTTGTATTAAAAGGAAATGGAAATTGAAATTATAGGCTTTTTAGAAAATAATGGCAATGAGTAGCTATAAATCAAAAACTGTGGGATTTGGCTAAAGCAGTAATTACAGGAATATTTATGTCCTTAAATGCATTTATTAGAAAATACAAAATACTGGCAGTAAATGACAGTCAAGAAAAAAGAACAATGAAAGTTTAAATAAAGAAGGAGGAAGGGTTTTTTTATGTTAAATCAGAAACCAATAACATAGAAAATGATCAGAAAGCAAAGACCTTAATTATAAACCAAAAGTTCATTCTTTGAGAAGTTCAACAAACATGCAAAGCTTCAAAAGTTTGATCTAGAGAGAATAAGAAAAATAACCTTAAGGACAAGAAGAAATCGCTTCAAATATGGCTACTTCTAAAATTATAAGAGAATATTAAGGAGATTATTTCATATTCAAAAATCTAATGAAATGGATAATTTTCCGGGAAAGTTGAACCAGTAAACATGACAGAAATGTGACATGTCTACTCCTAAAAACAGAGAGGGGGTCAGGAATACAACTATGTGGATTAGAAAACTAATCAACTGTGTGCACCCTGACTGTACCACTTGGTAGGGGTGTAACTGTAGGCAAGTTTCTCAACTTCTCTGGGCATCTGTTTCTCTTTGGTAAAATGAGGTAATAACAATAACTGCTGTCCAGGATTACACATACATATAAAGCCTTTAAAACAGTGCTTGACACATACATAGTCAATATCCTGTCATCATATTATCATGTCATCACCCCATCACCATCACCCTCACTATCACCAGATGGTTTTATAGCTGAGACTTACCAAACCTTCAAGAAGAGATCAGTCGTATTTAAGCAGTTTCAGACCTGAATTCCCTGGCGGTCCAGTGGTTAGGACTCCGTACTTTCACTGCAGGGGGCACAGGTTCGAACTAAGATCCTGCAAGCCGCAAGGTGTGTCCAAAAAATAAAAAATAAACAGTTTCAGACCTAAGAGAAAGCTATAATGTTTCTGAAGTCAACCTTATGCAGCTGGCATCACCTTGACACCAACAAGGAACCAAGAGAGCACAGAGTCAAAGAAAACCCATCAGAGCTCTCTTATAAAGATGCATGAGAAAGACGGCAAATGGGAGTTTAGCAGATGAGTTCCTGTGTCTCTCCTGGGTCACAGGAGTAACGAGAGCCCTCCGTACACTCCCTCCCTCCACACTGCCTGGCTAATAGGAAGCTCTGAGAGTCTGTGATGGGGAGATGCTGAGATTTTGGCTTCTAAGGAGTGATGTCTGAAAAAAAGGGGTGTTTGGGATAGGGAAATAAGGAGGCATATGGTGCTTCCCTTTCCTAGGCTGTGAACCACTCAAAACAGGGATGACATTGTACTCGTCTTTGCACCATTCCAGCCCAGCGTGGGCCTGGCCATGAGACTAGTCAACAAACAGGTGTATTTGGTATATATACACCTTCCTAGCAGACACTTATTGTTACTCATAAGATGTGAACAAATGTCATCATCAGGCCAGGTATTAGAAAGCATTGTGCACCACGTCTAGGAGCTAACTCAGTACCTCATAAATATATCATTAGGTCAGGTTCAAGTGCATAGTGGTTTGAAGTCCAGGTTTTGTAGATCTTGCTTGATGTGTAATCATCTCTCAAGATAGAGTAGGTGTCTGAGCGTGAGCTGAGTGGACCCTTCCCATCCTGATGGCTTGAGGGGATTACTCAGTTCACTGATTACCTGCCTCTTTTCCCTCCCCGAGGGGCTCACAGCTGTGCACTCACTGGGCATTTCAGCTTGTTGCTGGTTTGCATCTGAGTCTTCCTTTCAGTGGATTTACTTTCAGAGTGCCCGTACTCTTCTCAGTGCCAGTTTTTCTGTCTCTTCGGTATCTCTAGCCAACCTCATCAGCAAGAGCTTCCATTGTGGCTTCAGGTATCACTGACCTCTCTTTGGATGCTGCATCTGAATTTCATCCAATTATTCATTATGGCTCATCTTTTTTAATACCCCAAACACTGCTTCCTTTGGATTACATGACGTTTTAAGAGGCCTTGAATTTTTTAATTATTTAAAGGACCTCTCGGAAATGCATACAATTCTTATGGCCACATTTATCTACCTGTAACCTGTCGGTGGCAGAACCTGTAACTCAGTGGGCACATTTTTCACATGATGACAGGAAGCTTGTGTGTTCATTGGCTCATGCAAGATTGTAAAGGTCACGGCCTGTGAAATCTTTGGGCAACCTCAGTAAACATTTAGCTGCATCAGTCTTGAAGGAAATTGTATCTGGTTGGATTGTCCTGGGGAGGGTGAGGACTCAGTGTTTCCAAGCAAACCAGATGAGGCTCTCCTGGAGGTAGCAGCTGCCATCAACAGAAGGGAAAAGGGCACCGAGATGGACGTGATCAGGTGTGGGCATGAGAGGGCTGGTCGCAGAGACAAGTCATAAAAAGATGTTTTTTCCTTAATGAAGAACTGATGATTGTAGGGCAGTTTTAATGGGTCATAGCAAGTTGATCAGACACAACCATAGATGTTTTTCTATGGACGTATCTTTGGTTTGTTTTTAGCTCCATTTTCATTTCTCAAGAAATTAGGGAGGTTTGAAGTCCTCATTTAATGAAACCCTAATTAAACCAAAAGTATTCATGATGGCTTTCCAGAAAAATCGAAGCTATCCCCACACTAACCTGTTCCTTTTTGTTTCCTGGTAGAACGTCCATTCTCGGGATTTCCTTTGGAGCTGCATTTCTCTCGCTTGCCTTTATCCTTTTCGTCTGCTTTGCTGGACAGCTTTTGGTAGGTACTTCAAATATGGAACTTCTTTGAAAAGTGTGCTCATTGAATGAAAACTGATTTCTTCCTCAAGACAGGGAGCTTGTTGATTTACTGTTTCAGGAGATATACATCCAGGTAGAGAAATATGGACGCTTCATGCCAACAGCCCAGAGTATAAACTGAGGCAGCCCATGCACAGCTCATCTGAAGGCTACTTGAGCTGTTGACTACCATGCTATAAGATTGTATTTGTGTTTATTTGTTTCTGTCACCATTTTTTTTATCTCCTCTAAGTTTTCAGAGTATTTATAGCAGCAAATACTAGTGTAATAGGAGGCTTTTAATGACCGGGAGAATTAAAATGTAAACCAAATGTTCTTTCATGTCAACTTTTAAGGTATAAAGTTTTGGAAAATATGAAAATAGCAAATGTAAAAATATCTCTTAGTGTTTTAATTTAAAACTAGTCATTGTCAGCACTTATGGTTTAAATGCTAGGTCAGGATATAAGAATTAAATCTCACTGTATTCTCGAGTCTAAAGCAACTGTTGCTGGGCGGCCCTAGCTCCATGAGAGCGCCCTACGAAAGCCAACACTGAGGGCTTCCCTGGCGGCGCAGTGGTTGAGAGTCCGCCTGCCGATGCAGGGGACGCGGGTTCGTGCCCCGGTCCGGGAGGATCCCACGTGCCGCGGAGCGGCTGGGCCCGGGAGCCATGGCCGCTGAGCCTGCGCGTCCCGAGCCTGTGCTCCGCAGCGGGAGGGGCCACAACAGCGAGAGGCCCGTGTACAGCAAAAAAAAAAATTAAAAAAAGCCAACAATGAGATAGGAGTGCCAAAAGACAGTCAAGGTTTCATTTTGTTCATCCGAGGTGAGTTGAAACAGGAGAGGCCACTATGAACCAGACTCCAAGCATTGGGTGCATTCTAGTTGGTTATGTGAAATCACTTGGCCAAAAAGGGTTGAGATTCCAAAGCATGTCCCTACCTCTGGACAGTAGACACTGCCTCCTCTGCCTTGTACCTTTGCAAACTTTTGTGGGTTTTGTTTGCTATATCATAGTTTAGATGTTTCCAATTGGATTGGAAACTCTTCCAAAAGTGAAACTGTTGTTTCTGATTTCCTCGATGCACACATGGTATCTTGAGTCTCTTAAAAATCCCCTGAGGACCTTGTAGGTTGTAGTGAAGATTGAGTAACTGTTGACCACGGGAATCCTTGTCAAGTTCTAAGATACAAGGAATTCTTAACATACAAGGGAGCCTGACTTTCTATGTTCAGATTTTCCTTGGGTGGAAAAGCACACAGACTCCACCCTTTCTCTTCCTGTCTCCCAAAAGACTTCTGCAGCCGTTTCTCAGGTTTTCAGAAGAGGAACGGTCATTTGTGGTTCCATTGGAAATCCAAACCCTGTTCTAATTAAAGCATATTCTACCACTGTGTCTAAGTAGCCATCCTTCTCTTTTTCTGTTCCAAGGAATCCAGTCTTGGGGGTGGCGGGAATATAGTGTATATTTAGGGTTTCAAACTGACATTTCTTTCCACTCTCTAAGTTGCTATAGGAAAGAAACAGAGCCAGAGGAGGGAGAAAGAATCTCCTGAGCAACTTTGCTGCCTTGGTGGGAATGCTTTGCTCTTATATAACGTCTCCCCTCTCAGCCTTGGTATAATCTGACCTCACTGTTGAACCTTTCGTGGCTTTTGGTCCCTCCTGTACCTGCCAGTGGTGCCTCAGGGTGTTCAAGGTCCAACATTCCTGGCTCCTGTTTCCTCCCACTCCCCGAGGGCTTCCCAAGACTCTGACACCCACACACCAGATGCTAGGAAGTTCTTAACTCTGTGTTGTCTCAAAGAGAAAAGTTCAAGACTGCAAATGAACTAGTGTTTCATCTCCTCCTCACAGGAAGCCTGTACTTTGCCAAAGTGGTCAGGAAGACCAAACTTGAAGACATCTGGTCTTTCTAAACTTGAATCAATAGGATCTGTGAATGAGTCTGCCCCCAGAGGCCAGCTGTGATGCTTGGTCCAGATGTAATCCTGGTAAAATTCAAAGAGGAATTCTTCTCATTCCAGTAATAGGTTCTTTTCACTCTTTAAAACATTCTGAAAGGATTTTTTTTTTAATCTTTCAACGTCAAACATAGTCATGCAGAAGGCTTTAAGTGTGCTTTCTAGTCTACCCTCCAAATTCGGTCAAAAACTACATATATCACCTTTGAGACTTTGGTTAAGTCTCTTCCAAGCCACAGTTTCCTCACATGGAAATTGGACATCAACCATCCTCACAGCTTCTCGGGATGATTGGAGATATTAAATGGTAAGGACCTAGCAGGATACCAACAGATTTTCAACAAACAGCTAGCATTATTTTCCATCACTGCATATTTTAGAGTGCCTATTCTTAGAGCACTTAAGACAAACCCATTTTTAGGCAACAAACAACAGCATTAACTTTTTAAAAATTAATATGAGTTCTCATAGTGTTTTGAACAAAGATCAAAATGATAAATGCTTGCTTCTGTCTCTTAAAAAAAAATTTACAGTTCTTACATGTGACATTTAATGTAATACTTGTGTCACTCTACAAACAGCAAATTTAAATTGAAGAAGAAAAGAAACCTATGTATATCACAAATATTCCACAGTGGTCATAGAGAAGTATGAGGTTTTATTTTAATTTGCACTTACTTATGGATTAAATACTGAGTTTATGAAAGAATGCTGAATATCCCAGACTCATCTTCTATTAACTGTTATTCACCTTCTGAAAACTTAAATGCCAAAGGCAGTATCAATGCTAATATCGGTATTAAATTCTCCGTATGAAGAAAGAAATTAAAATACATCTATGAAGGAGGTTGAGAAAAGGTAGGCCTGACAGATATTTTTCCTCCAAGACCTTTACCTTTATTATCCTCTGTTGCACAAAAAGTGCAACACAGTAGATACAATCGATGGGTCATTGTTCAGCTGGGTGTGATAAAAAGGTAGAGAAACATCAAAGTGGGCAGAAAATAAGAGTGATAAGGAAATGCAATATTTTTCCCATTGATTAAAAAGATATGTGTTCAGTGATACATTCAGAGAAAACTGCCAGGGAATCTGTTTGTTATAATCATGATTGCTGTGGGAAGCCCGGCCTCTCCTCTCCCTCTGGTCACCCTAGCCCACACCTTCCCCGAGGCTCTCCCAGCAGTGCTGGCCCTCCCCTCCCCCCCATTGCCCACTTCTTAGTTCTTGCCCATGGGGGTGGGCTCTGCACCTGCTCGCCTTCCTAGAAACTTTCTCAGGAGCATCACCAGCCCTTGTGATGTGTCCTTCTTTGAGCACCATGGGACTCAGGATCTGCACCATGTAATTTAACACTCGATCATATAACATCTGTCTGACCCCCATTTTTTTTTTACTTTTTGGTGAGTGTGACTGCGGTTTCTCCTTGTACATAGTAGGTTCCTTAAGGCCAGGGTTGTTTCCTACACTTGCTTTCTATCTCCCAGGGAATCCAGCAGAATGCCAACTTCATAAACGAGTTTGTAATGAGCATATGCTAAGTAAGCGCTACTGGACTTCTCTGATTTCCATGAGGTTCTTTTTCCTTTCTCCACTCATCGGGCTCCATGGAGCACCTCCCTTGTCTCACCAACCCTCCCCCATTCATCCTCAGGCAGAGTTATGTGCCCTGAGAGCCCGTGTTCATCCTTCTTTCTCCAGATGCCCTGGCGTGGGGATGGGCTCTGTGTGTAAATGAATGTACGAAGGACTGAATGGTGGTCCATGGCCCTCATCTCACTGCACTGAAATTCCTTCTCACGCACCGTGATTCCTTGACTCTGACGTGCTTCGGGCTGACTTCTCCTTTGGAAATAATCTCCTAACCTTCATAAACTAATTCTGAAGAGCCCTCCTTTTCCACCACTGGCTTCCCTAGTGCCAGCTGTTTGGGTTTCCTATTTTCTATTCTGATTTGTATTCTTTCAGGTGAAAAAAATTATCAGTGAGTTCACCTCAGCCCTGTTTTTTTCATTGAGTATTTCAGGCACCTGAAACACAAGATAAATATTTAATGTCGGTTACCTTAAAGGCAACGTCCTGGCACCACTGCTCAGAGAACATCCCACACCCACCCTCGCCCAGACTTGACTTCCCCCAAGCTCGCGGCTCTGAATTCAGCTCGCAGTCACCGCATCCCTGCTCCCAGTTCTGGCAAGCTCCTGGCTTGCCTGCATCCCGGACCATCATCCCGTGTTCTCACTTGTCAGACCTCCTTCACCGCCTGTGCATCGGTCCCCTTATGAGGTGCTTAGCTTTCTACAACAGACACTGGTTAGCATTTCACAATTGTAAACTTGAGAGCTGAAAGGGCCCCAAGAGATAACCTTGATCAGCCCCGCATTTTGTGGATGAGGAATCCAGGACTCGAGATGCCGTTCACTTCAATGAGTTCCCGTTTCTACATACTTAAAAGTTTCCCTCCGTGAAAAATAATGCAGGAGTTGTAAGCAGATCTCTTGAGGTTGGAGACGGAGGCTTTGGATCAGGATCAGGGATGTGATCACTATAAGATCTGCAAAGGTTTCCTGTCCTTGGATGAGAACCTTCAGAACCAATGTAAACTGCTTATGACGGGCAAGATCCCATGAACAGTTCTGTATCTGACCTCACTGCAGTTTAGAAATAATAAATGTTATATTATATTAAAATTACTCTGCTAAGCATGTTATATAGGCTGGCTCATTTAACCACACAAGAGTCCTTGGAGGGAATGCTTATTCTCAATTAATGAAACAAACAGAAGCCCACAGAGGCTACAGAATTTGCCCTGTAGTGTAGAGCAAGTAGGTTTTGGAGCCATCGGAAGCAGGTTCCAGAGGGTGCTAGGCTGTGTGCAGAGAGTCACTGGCAGACAGGTGCTCAGAACTAAGCAGGGATGACCACATTGTTGGTCATGGGCCATCATGGCCCTGAGGTTGTCTCTGGTGACTGCTAAGCATCAGTTGGTCAGAGTCACATAAGTCAGTCAAGATAACCTCACATAGAACCTAATTCATAGTCTAGTTTTCCAATATATGCAGCTGTTGACCCAGTTTCCATAAAACTGGATTCTGGGCAAGGTATAACTCCATCTTAAGAGTCATTCAGTAAAATGGAGGAAAAATGTTAATTTATAAGCGGATTTAAACTCAAAAATATTCTAGTAAGAAAGCATCCTTAATAATAATACTTTGCAAAAATGTTTTTACATATGTGAGAGCCCTTTAAAGTGCATTCAATGTATATTATTTTATTTGATAATCCAAAGAATCCATTTTATCTAAGTAGAAACTAAGATGTAGAATAAGAGATTGTATTTTCATGACACTAAGCAATAAAAAATAATAATAGCCGTCATCATCGTAGTAGTAATGATAATAAGTGCATACTTACTGCCAAATTTAACTTTCTAAACTACCTGAAGTAGACTTACATCTCTGGAAGAAATACAAGAGATATAACTATAAATAACACACACAGCAAAAAAAAAAAAAAAAACCTCCTTGATGAAATGTATTTTAGAAGGAGTATGCCAGATTCAGCAAATGAAAATGTTAGAAAATGTCAGGAGAATTTTTTTCTCTCAGTGTGGTTTTCTTGTGCTTTGTATAGCAGAGATAATATGATATCAGCCCACCAACGTTGTTCCAGGCAGAGATGAAAGCACAAACACAGAGATTGTCTTGGGGAAGGAAAGTAGGTCACACACCAGCTGATAAAAAAGCTTTCTACCCACAGGAGTGTTTTTTCCTTGAAGTCTATTTTCTCTAATGTCAACATAATCAGCTTTCTCATGGTTAGTATTTTCCCAGTGTCCCTCTTCCCATCTTCTTATTCAGCTTTTCCTTGCTATATAGGTGTGTCTCTTGTAAACAACATCTAAGTGTATGTTACATTCTCTGATCCAAGAGTCTCTTTCTTTTACCTGACAAGTGTAATACATTTATGTGTATTATAATTACTGCTAGTCTCATTTTGCTTTTTTTATCCATCATGTATGTTCTTTGCTTCTGCTTATTTTTCCTCCTCTCCTGCCTTCTCTTGGACGAATGGAGTTTACTCTCCTTTATTCCCTCTAGTGACTTGGCAGTTGCTTTATCCAAGTCTTTTCTTTTAGCAGTTAACGTAAAATATGTAACATGCACATGATTAACAGGGTCCATTATTGTCTGCATCTTCTTGTGAAGAATACAAGGACCATGATCTAAATCTCTAAATCTGATCATCCTTTTCCATCATCCATGCTAGTGCTGTTTAGATTTTTAAAATTTAAACTATTTTTATTGTTCATTGTTATCACTATTCTTGTTTAACAATCTCTTTGTTCACCGTTCTTCTGAATGCCATTCCTTCCTCCAGATGCAGTGTCCATATTTCCATAGGATTATTCCTTTTGTAATCCCTTCCATGAAAGCCTGTGCATAATATACTCAATCAGCTTTTATATTAAAAAATAGCCTTTTTTCCTCACTGACTAATAATTTAGTCAATAATTTTTCTAACATTTTGAAGACATGAGTCCATATTTTCCTGGATTTTAATGTACTGAGGAGAAATCTACTCTAATTGTTCTTCCTTGGTAGATGTCTTTTCTCTAATTGTTTTTGTAGGATTTCTTCTTTGTCTGTCTTGGTCAACTGACTCCTTGTGTTAAGGAATAGGTTTACTTTCATTTTTCCTGGTTGCGACTCAGTGCATTAACTCAGCCACAGAGTTCATATTGTGTTCCAGGTCCACAAAGCTGTCATCCCATATTTCCTTGTATTTTGCCTCTTTCCCTGTCTTTCGGTTCTATTTTTCTCAAACTTTCATTCCAAGTATGTTGAACCTTTTTATTGTACCTTCTGTGCCTCAACATCATACTTTTTATCTCTTTATATTTCTGTGCTGTTTTACAGGTTGTTTCCTTAAAGCTATCTTACCCTCTTCAGCATAACTATTGAGTATTTAATCTCAATATCTACATGTTTGTCTCTAGAGAGTCTATGGAGCTCATTTTTAAAATATGCCTGTTGCTTTCTCTTAACTGATTATTCATTATGAACTCTAATCCATCTTTTATTAATTTAATCTTATTTTACAGGCTATTTCAGATTGATATAATAATTACAGATCTTGTGATACTAATTCTACTATCTGTTATTTCTGTTTATTCTTCCTTGTAAGGTCTTCTTATGTAGTTCATAATTTTTGTTTATTATGAGATCATTCAGTAGGGACTGTCCCCTTCCCAACTGGGACGTGCCCTGCACCCTGCGATGTGAAGTATTTTTCATAAGCAGTGTTGTTCTTGCTGCAGCTGGAGCCCCAAGGACTTTCTCTGGTTTTCGGTCTGATTGATAACCACTCACCTTGGAATTCTCATTATGAAGCAGATAATGTGATTTCAAAACCAACACCCATATTTACAGTTTGAATTATCATTGGAAGTTTATTGGTACTTCCTTGATCTAGTGTATGGAGTTCTTCTAGACTTCTCCACATGGAGAGAATAGCCTTCTGAGGCTTCTGGTTTTATTCAGGGGTCTTGGTCCCAGCTGCCCACCTTTGGCAGACCCAAGGCAACATCTTTTCCCTGTGGGCATTAAAAGCCCAGCCCTAGGTAATGTCCAGTTTCAGGACACTCCTAGGCTAGTCCCACAGCCTCAGTCCCGCTAGCAGTGATCTCCTTCTTTGTTCCCAGCCCACAGGAATTTCTCTTTGGGTCCATCGTTAGGATAGGGAGCTTATTGAGCAAGCATCAATTACGTGCTGACTGTTTGCCAAACACCATGCTGCCTCTGGGAATACAAAGATGGGTTATGGGAGTTCCCTGGAGGTCCAGTGGTAAGGACTCGTCACTTTCACTGCCATGGGCCCAGGTTTGATCCCTGGTCAGGGAACTAAGGTCCCGCAAACTGCACAGCGTGGCCAAAAAAAAAAAAAAAAAAAAACACAGATGGGCGTGAGGAGGCCACTGTCCCCCATCATGTCTCCACATGGCCAGAGACAAGCGTGTCGGCAAAGATGACACAAGGTGGGCAGTGCTATGAGGAGCACACAGTGGATGAATGACAGAGGAATATGGCTCGGCCAAGGCGTACCAAAGAAACAGGTTGATTTGGTAAAATATGATTGGGTGAAATAAAAGTCTGTGGGAAATCCAAGGACAATAAATAATTAAAGTAGACACATCAGTCTCTGTGATATTAAATGTTTTAAGTACTTATTGCTGCAACTTGTTGCTGCCATTCAAAAAGATAGTCCCTGCCCAACTAAAATGCCAAAGTAGGAAAGGCAAAGTGTTCCTTTAGACAACTACACAAAAGTGCATGTTTATATGATAAACTTCACCAAAGCTTTCAGGAAAGATTTTAGGATGAGTTCTAATAATAAAAATTTGTTACTCAGCCACTGTGATATATTTATAACCTTCTGAAATGTTTCTCATTGTATTAAACTTCACCTATATAAGGACCTACTTCTTTTCAGGTACATCGTTTTATTTTAAAAAGGAACACTAATGAGACTGCAAACACAACCTGCTTTAATAATTATAACATTAAATTATGAGGAATTTTAGAAAGAGAGACTGCCAGTCGTTTCCAGTGCAAAAGTTTCAAAAAGAAGAAAAGGAAGGGAGGAAGGAAGAAATGGAAAATATTTTTGGTGGAGATAGTTTTTTCTTTTTTTAAAATCCAAAACACAGATTAAGAGCATTTTATTTTTACATGGAGAATCTCTGCCTCTTCTGGATGAAGAACATTAACATTCATCCACACCCTTTCTAGCAACCCACACTGCTCACCGTCCCAAGTACTAACTCCACCATAGGTTGTTTTTGTTTTTGTTTTTCCTGGCTGCGTTGAGTCTTCGTTGCAGTGTGTGGGCTTCTCATTGCAGTGGCTTCTCTTTGTTGCAGAGCACGGGCTCTAGACGCTCAGGCTTCACTAGTTGTGGCACATAGGGTCAGTAGTTGCAGCTCGCAGGCTCTAGAGCACGGGCTCAGTAGTTGTGACTCATGGGCTTAGGTGCTCCACAGCATGTGGGATCTTACCAGACCAGGGATGGAACCCATGTCCCCTGCATTAGCAGGCAGATTATTAACCACTGCGCAATCAGCGAAGTCCCCACCATAGGGTTTTCATATAAATTTATATTCTTTCTCCTTACATCTCCCACTACAGTTAGTACCAATTCCATATTTATCAGTGGATGCATGTGGCATTACCAGCCAAGAGCATTTCTAGAAGGATTTCTAACATTTCTTACTTACAGTGAGCTCTCTGTAAGTAAGAAGAGGCAATCATAGGATACAGTGAGCCTCACTGATGATCACAGCAGGGAGGAAACAGATTTGGCTGAAACGATGCCAGTGATTAAAGCAAAGATCAAATAGAACGACTACCCTGAGTACAGAACAGGCATGATCTCATTTTCATATGCATAGCATCTTCTGAATAAACACCACAATATTCTTTGAGATGTTATCATTTATAATGTCTCATTAGGACGGTGTAAATTTTGATAAACTTTATCTTTCCATCAGGGACTCTGTTTGAATACTTAACCCAAAACAGAATAAACTGAACTAAATTATCATGTTAAGATCCAAGTTGTAATTTTTATTCAGAGCTACAAATGGAATCAATGTTCCCATTTTTCCTTAATCGGATTCCTTCTATCTTAACTTCTTAGTCTTTTTTCTCCTTTCCTCCCATCGTTGGTTTCTTCTCTTCCCCCTAAGGTCTGTGTCTTCCTCCTCTTCTTCCCGCACTGTCTTTGTAGTTCAGGGTCCCCATCTCCATCATCATCTTCTGTTTCCTCATCCTTGCCACCAGCAGTGTTACCAGTTTTCATATTTCAGAACAGTTGTATTTATTTTGCCTCTACCTGGTGACAGGATGCAAAGACAGGGGAGGCTGCCTGTCTCCGTGAGCTGGAGAACAATGAGTATTTGGCTTGATAGGTTTAAAAACAATTTCACAGGTGGGACTTGGAGTCACATAGGAAGACTAAACGGAGAAGGAATTGAACCTACCGCATCCTGAATCTGGTGTCCTGAGCCCAACACACGCCAACCCCACGCATCCTTAGTGAGCAGTTCCAAGAAGGGTGCTCTTCACTGGGCTGAGTAGGAACAGGACAGATTTCCAGGACATTCTGCCACATGTACAGTAGGCACACAGAGGCAGTAGTTTCTAGGGCCACCAGTTTGTAATTTTGCCCAGCGTGTCACGGGAGCAGAAAAAACTCACATGTGTCTGCCCACATCTGCTTCAGCAAATGGCTAGTCTGTAAGCAGAATATAACATATTCCTATTAGATGGCCTATTTGGCAATATTATCACCATGCATTATTCTAAAAATTCAAACAGTAATTTTTTAAATTTCATAATTTCAATAGTATGTCTGTGTAATAACCAGATCATATTTTACCTAATTGACTGTGACATGGAATCTGTAATGTAATATTTAGATTTAAATATTCTCCTAAAATAGCAGTTTTGTGTTTTCTGCTCTTAAAATGTTTATCATATCTATTGACAATTTCTGTGTACAGACACAAAAGCATCCATTTTAATAATTTTCTTTTAAATAAAAACACTAATCCTAGTCACTTAGGATGAAATACATAAATATTGCCTTAATTTGCCAGAATCCAGCCAAATGTCATCACCTCCTACTGGAATGTGAGCCGGATGACTATGATATTCTATTTGAATCTCTGCTCTTTACTCTATTATAGCTTCTCCTCCAGAATGCAGATCTGACTGTGGTCTGTGGTGTTAATATTATTCCAAGTAGCATGCATTGAACAATAGTGGTACACTTTCAGGTGGGTGTCCTCCAGCCGCGTGACCCTGAAAGATACTGCACGTTCACAGCATTAAAGGGCATCTCACTGGAAAACAGACTTAACGCCACCACCAACCCCCGTCCACACCCTGCTTTGGGGAAGAAGCTTACAGCATAAATCTGGCTCCCCCTGAGTTGCTGGTGGGAAGGTGCTCTGCAGAGCCTGGCTGCCAGCCAGTGATTCAGCTCCTGGCAGCCCCTGGAATCCAGGGCAGCACTGCCCCATTCTCCCAGACAGGCTGTAGGAGAAACCAGAGACAGACCCAGGAGAATCTGCCCAAGGAGTGAGCCCTAAACGCTGTCCTGGGATTCTACATCAGTGGGGGATGTATGCTGTAGACAAATGTTCTGCATCTCCTTATATCAGGATCTGAAGGGGAAAAAAAAGACTATAGTGGAATGGAAGGGAAAAAATGTTTTTTGTTCATCTAGATGTAGAGCAAATAGATTTTTAGTCACTAAAATATTTCTGAGAAATATTATGTTTTCTTCACAAATATAAGAAGAGTTAACACATATGTCCTGTTCTGGGCACCTTACGTAGCTCATTTAAACTTCGAGGCAGGCACTATTATTCTCATTTTAGAGATGAAGAAACTGAGGCCAGAGAGGGTAATTGACTTGCGGAAAGTTTAACAGCTATAGGGACTTGATGCCGAGACACAGGGCCGGTTACCTTTCTCACTACCTCTCATCCAGCATCACACAGTCTCATTTACTTGTTGTATCAACAGTTAACAAATTGCAGTGCTTACGTCAACAATACTTTAAAGAATAAAGCAGAAAGAAAATGTGAAAGAGGTGAGAAATAAAAGCACTGTTTATTAGTGCTACTGAGGAATATTCTCTATTTGAATTTTATTGATGTTGCAACAGTTTTATCATTTATATTAACTCACTAGCGCAAGTCAAACGTGTATAAGTGTATATTTATCCCTCCTTCTGAATTTTTTCAAAATTATACCTTTTTTTAAATGGTTCCAGGACACGTGGCCTCGGATCCACAGTCCCTTTTGGGTGAAGTTAAAATTTAGATCCCTAGAGAACTCTTAAGAATGCCTGTCAGATCAGATAACATATGTAAATACCCACTCCGGTGGGAACCGGGATACCCGGCACTGGCCAGGTTTGTGTTACCCACAGGTTAGGATTCTCCCTACTCTGCTCTCTCACCACTGGGCCGAAGGTGAACATCACAGTGCTGCTTCCCCAGGAAGGTGGCCTCGAGGCCTCAGTGAGGTTAGCCCATCACTGAGTTCCCACAGAGCAGAGTCTGGCCCACAGAAGATGGCCAGGGAAAGCTGGCTGTCATTCTATAAAGACCTCAGTTCCTTCCACACAAAAAGAGCTTCTTAGAAACTGTAATGCCGCTCAGTGCAGCATTATTCACTGTAGCCAACGCCAGTGTCCAACCAGAGATGAATGGATAAACAAAATGTGGCCTATACGTAGAAGGTTATTCAGCCTTAGAAAAAGAAAGAAGTCCTGTCACAGGCTGCAGCGTGGATGAACCCAGAGGACATTATGCCAACGGAAGTAAGCCAGGCACAGAAAGACAAATACTGCATGATTCCACTTACATGAGTACTTAGACTGGTCAGAGGCTTAGAGACAGAAAGTAGCATAGTGTTGCCGGGGGAAAGGGGAGTTGTTTCGTGGGTATGGAGTCTCAGTTGTGCAAGGTAACAGCTCTAGAGATCTGTAACACAGCAGTGCAGGTGCAGTAACACTACTGAACCGTGCACTTAAAAATAGTTTAGAGGGTCCATTTTACATTTTTTAACACAATCAAAAATAAAATGTTTTATAATTAAAAGTAGAGCTTCTCCACGTGGAGGAAGCCCTAGCAGGATGGGATGAGGGCGAGCCATTGCCACAAGCCTCAGCTGAGAACGCTGGGTGTTGTCTTCACAGGTACAGGCACCAAACTATTTTATGGTCCGGTTGTATTCTTAGGATTAGCTGTGTGTTGATCGCTTTCTGTGTCAATCACCTGAACTTATGAAACCTGCCTCCTCACAGCTGTGATCTGAGACCCGACACATCCCCCAGAGTGGTTTAATTACCTGGCATATTTTTCCTTTACCAGAAGAATTTTGAAACATAATTTCAGGTCTCTTTTTTTTTTTTTTTTTTTTTGCGGTACGCGGGCCTCTCACTGTTGTGACCTCTCCCGTTGCGGAGCACAGGCTCCGGACGCGCAGCCTCAGCGGCCATGGCTCACGGGCCCAGCCGCTCCGCGTCATGTGGGATCTTCCCGGACCGGGGCACGAACCCGTGTCCCCTGCATCGGCAGGCGGACTCTCAACCACCGCGCCACCAGGGAAGCCCTCAGGTCTCTTTTAAAGGACGTACAAGCACATCCTAAGTTGTCATAGAAACGTAATTTGTTCCTAATTTGTAACAATGATGCCAACATAGTCTACTTCTTCAATCTGTGAAGAGTATCGAGGCATCCTGTGGTTTTAAACATCCTTGAGAAACTTGAGAAAATACATAAAAGAGCAACGCCTTTCTTTTTCTTTCTCCTCCCAGCAATGCAGCAAAAAAGCGTCTGCCTCTCTCCTGTGGCTTTTGAAGTCGTCGGGCATCATCGCCAAGCGCCCCTGGCCTCGGATCTCCCTGACGGCCATCACCACGGCCATCATACTAACCATGGCCGTGTTCAACATGGTGAGTCAGGGCCCCGCCAGGCGGTGCCTGTCTCACGGGATTTGGAAACCTTTCCCACAGCTCCTTCAGTGACACCAATTGCCGCCTGTCAAATTCAGCCCTCAACCGCTGCAGCAGCGGCTTCGCTAAGGGGAAGGCTGCAGACTGGGGAAACCACCGCGAGGGAGGGAGGCTCCTTCCAGCGGTTTCCTACCTCCTAGCTCGTCTTGGCTCCGGCTACAGAAATGCCACCAAATGTCAGCAGGATGATCCGCCAGGGGTAACAGAACCAGCACATTAAGGAGAGCGCAGTGGGAAAGGTGTCCTGCTCTGGGGTTTCAAGGGCCTGATTTCAAACATCAGCTCCCACCTCACCAGCTGTTCGATTTTGGAGAATTTTCATTACACACTTCCACAGGCTCCACTTCACTTCTCATGAGAAATCTGAGAACTTCTTTCAGTTCTCAGTGAGAACTCACACTTCTCTGCCAAGGTGGATGTTTAAGGTATGAACCGATACTCCGAGCACACTCAAGGCGGCATGAGGTATGTGGTAAATATTGAACCAGTGGCCGCTCTCACTGTATCAATATTATTACTGGTATAGCCCTAAAAATAGACACGTAAGTAATCAGTGCACATTGAGACACAACTTTATTATTATTCTGACATCATCACCATCAACCATAAGGCGTTAATTTCCTTCACACGTTGGGTGTTTTACTAGTGTTGGAACTGCAGTGTCCTGAGTATACTCCTTGCCTTCCGGAAACACAAATCCAGGTTGTGGAGAAGAGGCGCATGTGTTACAAAATAAAGACATAGTTTTCATAGGTGAGACTAATGAGCATTCATTCAGCAAAATATATATATATTTATTGAGCATAGATATGCACCTGGTACATCACTAGATCCTCAGAACCCAAAGAGAGTTTGCCCCCCAGGAGTTCCCGGTGGAGTTTAGGAGACCGGCAGCTGGGAAAACTTATAAAAGTGTCTGAGAGCCAACCATGGAAGTGTGTAGGGGGCAAGGACAGGGGAGCCAGGCTGCGGGACAGGATTCTGAAGGATGGGCAGAAGGAGTTCCACCAGATGGTGGATGGAAGATGAGAAGGAAGGGAGGCATTTGGCATCTAGGACAAAGAAGAGAGAGAAATTTGTACCAAGTAGCAGCAAAAAAATAAGGCTGAAGGAGTAGGTGAGGACCTTGAATATTTGCTTGGGGTTTGTCCTCAATGTTGTACTATGGGTCGTACAGTTTCTCCAGACACACCTGGAGATTCAGGTGAGGGTCATGCCAGCTGGAAGGCAGATGGGCTGAGGTGCTAGCTGCAGAGGTGGGAGGGCCCCTTCCTCCACTTCACTTTGCCTCGAAGTCCATCTTAAGGGCACCTGGAAAGGAGGTGGCAGAGAAGCCTTAGCTTGCCCTCCTTCCTCCCACTTCCTGCCCATCAGGAGGTTGGGTATGGATTCCTGAGTGTCCTTCCGTGTGCTTAACTGGAGGACAAGTGAGCTGGCTTCTCCCACCTCACTTAACTACATGCCCCAGCTCCCTGTAGGAGCTCCCCTGAGAAAGGACATGAGGTCGGGCCCTACTGTAGGTCTTCCCAGGCACAGGCCAGTGAGAGGTGTCACCATGGCTTTGCCTTCCTCTACCCACCTGCTCAGCCTCAGAGGTCAGCTCAGGAAGGGGCTGCTCCCACTTGCCCCTGTGCAGTTAGAACTAATGGTGTCTGTTGCGGGAAGAGGGCTCAGCAGTCAAGCCCACGCAGCCAGCGGGCTTCCCCAGGGCCAGCTTGTGTTCCTATGTGGAGCTGTCTTGCTGTGTCAAGTTCACCATGACAACTCCACCATCCTGGCCCCTCCTCCCGGACTTCTCCCCAGGCTCATCAGCCTCCTCCTGGACATTCACAGCATCTGAGGCTGTCTTTCTGCTCCAGGGATGATGAGACCTTCCCTCCAGGGATGGAGGCCTCCTCTTCTAGGTCTCAGGCATACCTAGACCGTGACATCATTTATTTCCAACAAGGGCTTCGTCAGGACTGACTGGGGAAGAGCTGGGAAATGGTGCCCTGTCTGGACAGGTAATTCCCTCAAGAATACCCTGCTCAGGAGGGACTTCAGATCGCAAGGGCTCCAGGGGAGGTTGGCAGCAGTCAACCTGAGGCACGTGCTCACGAGGGCCCCAGACCGTGGGCCAAGGGCTCTCTGCGTGACGACCCAAGGATATTGTGACTGTGGCCCCAGAGCTGTCACCAGAGCAGGGGAGCCCTCAGGGTGAGGAATGTGACATGAGGGACTGGAGACTAGACAAGAGGGCCTTTCCTGGAAGAGCCCTTCAGCAAGTATCTCACTAGCCATTAGGACCCCTAGGTTTCCTGCACAGGCAGTATCGTGGCTATTGCATGAGCATATGAATCTATCACCACAGAGGAAGATGGACAGAGACACAAAGGGCAGTGGTGAAAGACTGGAGAAGCATGAGCATTTCCTGAAATGGGTTCCTCGTGCTGGACTTTGTAACAGGCATGCGTGTATTAGTCCTGCTGCCCTGAGACCCAACTGTCCAGGAGAAAGTGCCAGCAAGCTCTGAGAAGAGCTCAGTAAATCAAGCTGTGGGAGACATCTGGGACAGAAGTGAGCTCCACCGTGAAGGAGGAGGGGATGGGGCTGGGAGAAACAGAGCGCCCTTGAAGGACAGCAGTAGCTAGAGTTCTGAGCGGTTCCAACAAACACCGAGTGTGTTCCGTTGCCCTGACGAGTGTTGACCCCCTGTGCCCTTATAATCGTCTCCTCATCCCTCAAGAGTGTGTTCACTCACCTGTATGCTCATTTACCTGTGCACTCACCTGTGCACCCATTTACCTGTGCACTCACCTGTGCACCCATTTACCTGTGCACTCACCTGTGCGCTCATTTACCGGTGCCCTCACCTGTGCACTCATTTACCGGTGCACTCACCTGTGCACCCATTTACCTGTGCACTCACCTGTGCACACATCCTGAGCAGTGACACATGTAACACAACATCCACACACCTAAGAGCAAGGGGTGTTTTACTTATTTATTTTTTCACGTGTCCTGGGAAAGCACCCTCTATATAGGGAGGGGCCGTTCCGTAGTTACTAAGTGAGAGAATGAATGAATGAATGTGTAAGCAGGCAACCCTTTAAAAAAGAAAAAATATTTCATGAAATCCAATTTGACCTTATAAAGCCAGGATTTATCACCTAGTTTTTAAAAGACAGACTCGAAATGGGAAAGAAATCTTATTCGAAGCTGGTTGTATTTCTCCTAGGATAATTAGTGATTGACGGGCAGTTCAATCACTGTCTATAAATGTTGCATGAGCTTAGCATTTAGGAGTAGATATTTTTACAGTAACTGCAATCCCTTTGGAGAGAAGAAATATATCTTCTGTACCGGAAACACATCTTCCAATGTCATTTTCCTTCCTCAGAGAGAAGGAAGTGCATTGCCCAGTGAGGTCGAGAAGTCTATGGAAGACACATTAAAAGTATGATGGGTGAGCTTTGAGAAAGAATGAAATAAGGCTCCACGCACTGAGCTGCCCCTTGGTATCAGAGGCTGCGGGACAAGGAACAAGCTAAATTAATTTGTTTCTGTCCATTATTTTTCTTGATACCTGGTGAAATTAGTGGTTCCCTCCCATGCAGATGTTCTCCTTGTATTTATTTCAAAGAAACATCACAAAACAGTATGAAATGCAGCATTAGGTAGACAAAGGAAATCACTTTCCCTAGATCTTGAGCTTTCTTGTCATTTCTTAATTCATCACAGAAGGGGAAGGACTGGTCCATCAGGGTGCCACCTTTGAACGCATCTGATGATTTACAGAGAAATGCTCTCCAGCTATTCGGATCCCCGACCTCCTGCATTTTGACTGCATAAGGCAGACACAGGGTCCTGTGTCCCCAGCCACACTGCACGGTGCTGTGAAGTCCCTTGGGTCACTCACATCACCAGGGGGTGCCAGTGCAGCACTGAGACCTGGGCTGGTAGAATTGAGCATCTTTGGGGTGCCACCCCAGGGAAGTGGGCTCCAGGTCCCTCACTCACATTCTGGGAAGATGGCCCCCCCTGCTGGGGATGCGGGTACAGTCTTTACCTGCACGCGGTCGAATGCTCCTAGCGGTGTTTCTGTGCCTTTTCTCCTAGCCCCACTTCAAACCTCCATCCAGGAGAGGTTTCTATTTAATGTAGTACCTGTATAGCTTTTAAACTTATCTTGGTACTTCTTCTAAGAATACAGTTCCTAGACTAACTGAGCCCTATCCCCACGTTGTAGTTTTGCTCTTTCTTAGCAGTGATTAACCCATGAGGCTAATCCAGGTGCTGGACTCACATTCCAGGGAAGAGCAGCTCTTTCGTGTGGGAGTTAGGCGAGGGGCTGCCTTCATGAGCGAGCTGTGCTTAAGTCACTGGGAGGATAATTCTCTGTCAGGAAACTTCATCTTTCTAAAGTCACAGCACATTCACATCCTCTTCTGTAGCCCCTGTGATTTTGAAGCATTCTTTTAGAGACAAGGCAAAAATGCTTTCTTCCTTTTTTTTTTTTTTTCTGTTTTCAATGTTTGTTATTTTTCCTTTGGGGAAAATATATATAACATAAAGTTTATCGTTTTAACCATTTTTAAGTGTACAATTCAGGGGCATTCAGTACCTTTGCAGTATTATGCAAGCCATCACCACTATCTATTTCCAGAACTTGTTCATTATCTCAGACTCTGTACCCATGAACAATAACTCCCCACTTCCCTGGCCTCTGGTAACCTCTACTCTGCTTTCTGTTACGATAAACTTACCTATTCTAGAATACCTCGTCTATGTGAGATTACATGATATTTGTCTTTTTTGTGTGTGGTTTATTTCACTTCCAATAATGTTTTTAAGGTTCTCATTTTCCCTTTGATGCCCAGTCCCTCCACAGCGGGGGAACCTCTCAGTTTGCCGTGGATTTTTCCAGCCAGTGGCAAACAGCCCTTATTAACTACTTTTCTATCATCACCACCATCACTCTCTTTACCTCAGAGAGGAGAGAAGCCTTAGGGATGATGTGAGGGCTGAGGCCACCCACGAGCTCCCTCTGCCACTGACCGTGTGGATGGACCCTTCCACACTGACCCTCCGCATGGATTTTTAGTCCCTAATGTTTATCCCGAGGCTGAATTTTCACAGCCCTTACAAGAGCTGGGATCAACAGGGATGGTGTTCCTTTAACTCTCATTACACACTAATATAAATGACGAAATGTCCAGGTCAGGTTTATTTAAAATGAATTGTGAGACTTTACCAGGACATTTAAAATACCTGGTGTTCACCAAACACCCCAATAAAAAGTGGAAAAAAACAGCCAGTTATCCAGACATTTTTTTTCAGATAGAGGGTTTCGGGTAGCAAATTGCAAAAAGCCTGTGTGTTTTGTTCCATTTTAGTTTCCAGCTGACTGTTTAGAACCATGTCTGAGAAGCTCAAATCCTCTGCCTTTTTTTTTCTGACATTTTGACAGTGTCGTCATGTGATGCCTCACACCATTTTGCAACTTTTCCGAGAAACTTCCCAGAGAATATTATAAATAGCCCAGCTTTGTGAGGCACATAGACAAGGAGTTAGCCGTGGTTAACTAGTAGTTAATTGGTAATCTAATTCTAATTAGTTAATTTCTTCTGTTTCCAACCAAATGACAAGCAATGATGTTATCAGGCTATTAACACGGTATTAAATCACATGTTCACAATTTAATATTATTTGAAAAACATAATTCTGAGATGTTTCACATTGCCTGGGAAATGTAAAATTTGGAAGGAGGGCTAAAAATAGGCACTTAGTTAGGATATCTTGTCCAGGATGAGGGTATCGTTTTCCCAATTCTGACAAAGGTTGTAGAATATTAAAATAGATCGAGAGGCGTTCCCCCAAATAATTATGTTACTAGAAATTCATTCTGTGCAGAAGATTGTGGCACTTTAACACGGAAGGGAGAGGGATGTGGATTGATAACCCTCGAGCTTGGACTGGCTATAATCAGGAGTTTGTTATTTTAAAGTGACTAAGGGGACAGAAGAGGAAAATTGATTCCAAACTGCAGTGTGATGCCACATAGAATGAAGAGGTTCTTGATTTTAGGGGTAGTTAATTAAACACTAGAAAAAAGTAGCAGAAGGGGGTTAATGAAGCATTCCTGATGTATTGCTTCAAGTTCTCCACTGTTTTTCAAGTTCGAGCCATCTTATCATTGCCGCGCGTCCTTGCAAGACAAAACTTTCACAGGACATATTTCTACTCCTTGTACAGCAATAATTTAGTTTCTTCTTTATACGCTGGTATAATCAAGAAGGATTTTTAAAATTATTTTAAGATCTCAGGTGCCTGAGGCTAGTAACCTATCAAGCTAAACAGTCTCCTTCTATTTGTTGTACCTTGATTCTTTAATATTTAAATCAATTGTATGTTGGGTCTGTCAAATCTAAATTGTTAACATTTTGGAACCTTATGTTTGCCAAGCAATTCCTTCATTTCTTTTCCTGATATACTTTTTTCCAAATAATTAGCACATTTATCTTTCAGCCAGGGGTTGGGACATTTCTGATAAATTCTTTAGTAGTAAATAAAGAAATCGACTACATTTATTTGACTTTTCAATCAGCGTTTTGCAGCATTTTATCAAATGGGCAAAAACACTGTACCTAGTATCATTCTTGGAATCTCAGAGGAAACGTTCTCAAGAATATACTATTTAGTATATTTAAATATATCCATATATTTATTTAAATGCCTTCGTATTTACCTCAGTAAATTACTGTAGGTATTTGACAGAAACTCTGCCATCAAAGGAAACAAACCAAAGAAAGGAAGGAAACAAAAGCAACCATTGAAACGCTACAGGGAAGTTTTACTTTTTAGACCTGGAATATAGATGGTTAGCCCTGTGCCGAAGACCTAGCCTGGTTTCATGGATGGGATGAATCTCTTTCATAAGGGAACCTGGCCTGAGTGATTCTCTAGTTTACCTTCACTGAACACTTCTCTGACCCGCAGCCGTGGTGTGGAAAGTAACTGATCCTTGGTTACCTAACAGTTTGTGCTGCAGCTCGTCTAGGAAAGAGACAGAAAGGGAGAGAAACAGAGATAGAGACAGAGAAGGAGAGCGAGAGAGTGACACTTTCCTTCTGGGTGCTGGTATTGGTGACCATTACATAAGAGCTAATCATTTTTATTTTCTCAGGATGACTTCTTTCCTTTTGAAATCGGGACCCCCTTTCCAATAGTCCTAAGAGCATCCTTCCTTTCCAAATTCAATCCCTCGTGATCCTGAGATGCCAAGCACTCACAAATAATAGAGACAATGCCAGTTACTGCATTTTTCCCATAAAATTATTTTCTTAATATAAAAAAAAACTCATATAACTGCATTGACTCATTTAACGTTTGAGCCATGATGGTGAAGATCCTGCAAAAACACATTGTGAAGACTCCGATCTCCTGCTGCAGAATTGAAAGTGTGAGGGTTGTGATGTCAGGTCATAATTCTAACCAAACCCTCTGCCCTGTCCTTGGTTCATTTTAAAATTTATATTTAACAAGGTGCTTCTGTTGTCTTTAACGTCAACTCGGGAGTTCTGGAATTCACTATGAAGTGCAGAGCACAACAAGAGTTATTTACTTATTCAATAGGAATTCTGAAAGCCTCAAAGAGAAGATGAAGGGATTAGCCCCAGAAGTAAAGATGCTGAATTGCCCACACAATCCTGCTCACGGAGGTGACAAAACACGTCATTAATAAACTTGGCACCCACCTGCTAACTCTTTACTCTCCTTTGCACTAATTCATTGTAAAAACACTTTCCTTGCAGTTTTTCCTGAGCGAGTCAGAGGAGACAATTCTTCCAACTGCCAATGCGTCAAACACAAGTCTTCCTGCCTTATACAGTCAGGTAGCAATGCTGCGTGCACAAAATTTGTTTTTCCTGCCGGTAAGAACATCTCCCTCGTTATTATCGCTTTTGTTGTTTTCCTGTATGCTGTTACGTATTGAATGGCATGGCCTGCACCTCATGTGTTGTAGACTTGACTTTTCTTCTTCAGATTCCATATCTGAGTATGTCCTGAACGAGTAAAAATTGCCAGGCTTCAGCAGAAAGTCGCAGCCAACGGGCACCGATTAGACCACATGTGGAAACTTCCAATGGCATTTTGAGGCTCTCACGGATGACTCGTGCCTTTATTCTCTTAATGCTACATTTTAATTTTTTTTTATTGAAGTATAGCTGATTTACAATGTTGTGTTAATTTCTGCTTTATAGCAAAGTGATTCAGTTATACATATATATATATTCTTTTTCATATTCTTTTCCATCATGATTTATCACAGGGTATTGAATATAGTTCCCTGTGCTATGCCCTAGGACCTTGTTGTTTATCCCTTCTGTATATACTAGTTTGCATCTGCTGACCCCAAACTCCCACTCCATCCCTCCCCCCACCTTGGCAACCACAAGTCTGTTCTCTATGTCTGTGTCTATTTCTTTTTCATAGATAAGTTCATTTGTGTCATATTTTAGATTCCACATATAAGTGATATCATATGATATTTGTCTTTCTCTGTCTGACTTACTTCACTTAGTATGATAATCTCTAGTTGCATCCATGTTGCTGCTGCAAATGGCATTATTTCATTTTTCTTTACGGCTGAATAATATTCCATGGTGTATCTGTACCACATCGTCTTCATCCATTCATCTGTCGATGGACATTTAGGTTGCTTCCATGTCTTGGCTGTTGAGCATAGTGCTGTGATAGGGGTTCATGTATCTTTTTGAATTATAGTTTTCTCTGGGTGTATGCCCAGGAGTGGGATTGCTGGATCATATAGTAACTCTATTTTTAGCTTTCTGAGGAGCCTCCATACTGTTTTCCGTAGTGGCTGCACCAATTTATCTTAATGCTACATTTTATAGAATGTATCCCAACATGTAGCATTCGATTGTATGTCACTGAATTGTTGCTTACAGATTTTGCTAATTGTTCCAGTGAATTAGCGTTAGCTTCCTGACTCTGTGATGGCAGGGACCACAGTTCATATTTCTCCCTCTCCTTTGGCTGCAAATGCTGTCCAGTAATTGTATCTTCAAATTCTCCTTACTAACTGACCCTTACTAAGGGCCTAGATTGAAATTTCAAAACTTACTAACACATCAGTCATTTAAATGAAAGGAATTAAATCAATTATTTACTGCTTAATAACTTCTTTCTTCCATGAATTGTTTGTGCAAAAACAAATGATTTTGATACTCTCCTTTCCATTTTCTGAATAATCGTCTAAAGGTAGCATAGATTCTTCCCATTTTGTTTGTGTCACATATTCCAGGCCCTGAAATTGGTCATTTAATATGTATATTTTAAAATTTTTCTACCAGTTTTTTAAAACTCCATTAGCTCTGGTGATAAAGGAAACTTCCTTTCTTTCTCCCTTTGATATTAGGCTTTGATCCTTTTTCCCATCTCATCATTTCAATTTCCTGGGATGCTCACAGCTCTGTGTACAGAGAGTAGGGGCATCTGGTGTTCCTTTAAGGCATGACAGCTAACCGGAGTCCATAGCAATGTCCCCACAGACTCAGGAAGAGAGGATGGCATAAGCTTCGTCCCATATCCACGGGGTCCTGGCCTTCATGTTAGGCATTATTGTGAACCCCAGGGAGGACTGGACACCATCTTTTCTATTTCAGTTATGTGAAACATGAGGGATGGGATTCATGATGAGGGTTTATTGGCTGTGACCTCACTGTGGGCAGTTTGGAACCCCGTTCTTTAGAGAATGATTCAAACTACCTGTGTGGTCTGGCTCTTCCTCCTTGGATGGATGGTGTTAGCACACACATGGTCCATCGGCCCCTGGAGGGAGGACGAGCCTCCAAACCATCCCCATGCTGCATCCATAAGGCACTTTAACAACTTACAGGAAACATGCATCTTCATAGGAAAGGAAAGTATAGCTGGCAAATCATCTTTTTAAGAAAATCTCTCTATCCAATATTTTTGGGTTGAACAGCTCACCGTCCTTGGCCCCCCTAACAGCAATAAGGTCATCAACCTGAATTTCATTTTAGTAAGTCTGCACATGATATCTTATTTTCAGAAGAAGCAAATCATTAGAAACCCAAAATGGCAAAAAAGAACATTTCCTCCACCTTCAACGATTCTGAAAAAGCACACGGTAGACTTTTCAAAATCTAGGTCAGACTTAGTCAGTAGGCTACTATTGTTCCAATAATAAGTCCTCAGAAAGAGGATTATGATGGGCTTTGCCAAGGAAGCCCCTCATGCTCATGTACTGTCTGTACAGAAACGACATTATTAACTCATGAGTTTAGGGGTCCCAGAGGAGCCTGCAGACATCCTGGCTTCCCTCTTAATAGATCGGAAGGAACATTGGGAAAGCCGTCTGTGGATGTGCATGATGTCTGCATTTTTACTCTCAAACCCCATCATAGATGACGCCTGAGGTTGACAGTGGATGTGAAGGAGCATCCGCAGGCACTGATGCAGGAGGTAAACAGTGATATAGCTCTTCCTAATGGCCATTTATAGCAGTCATCCAAAAGCATAGAAGTAGACACAGTTTGCACCCTGCAATACTGACTTTAATGGCCGTTTATAACAGGCATCAAGAAGCATAGAAACAGACAGTTTGCACCCTGCAATGCTGACTTTAATGGCCGTTTATAACAGTCATCAAGAAGCATAGAAACAGACATAGTTTTCACCCTGCAATACTGACTTTAATGGCCATTTATAACAGTCATCAAGAAGCATAGAAACAGACAGTTTGCACCCTGCAATACTAACTTTAATGGCCATTTATAGTAGTCATCAAAAAGCATAGAGGGCTTCCCTGGTGGCAGAGTGGTTGAGAATCTGCCTGCTAATGCAGGGGACATGGGTTCGAGCCCTGGTCTGGGAGGATCCCACATGCCGCGGAGCAACTAGGCCCGTGAGCCACAACTACTGAGCCTGAGCGTCTGGAGCCTGTGCTCCACAACACGAGAGGCCGCGATAGTGAGAGGCCTGCGCACCGCGATGAAGAGGGGCCCCCTCTTGCCACAACTAGAGAAAGCCCTCGCACAGAAATGAAGACACAACACAGCAAAAATAAATTAAGTAATTTATAAACTCCTACCCCCAACATCTTAAAAAAAAAAAAAAAGCATAGAAACAGACATAGTTTTCACCCTGCAATACTAACTTTAGAAAGTAATTTTAAAGGTGCAAAAATTTAGCTACCAGGGTGTTCGTCAACAGGTTTATGTAACAATAACAACAAAGAAAGGAAAAGAAAGCAAACACCCTAAAAGTTAGAATAAATTTAACTGTTTAAACAAATTTTGTTATGAACATACAATAAGATTATATCCAGCCGCCACAAAAGATGTTGTAGAAAACTATTTAATGACATAGAAATATATACTTATAAGCTATTAAGTGAGAAGTATCATTTAAAAACATTCCAAACAATCCGTTCCCAATTTTCTAAAATAATAATACCAATAACAAGTAGCACACACACCAAAAATAAAAGCTGGAAAGATATACAAAACAATTAATCATGGGGCAAGTTGGATGTTGGATTATAGGAGATGCTTACTTTTTATACGTGTCCTTTGTATATTTCCTAATTTTTAACCTCAGGTGTATTATTTCTGTAGCAGAAGAGAAAGTCATTTAAAAATGTCCAACAGAATCAACCAGAAAGAATCTTTGCCATGTAGGCAGTTCACACTATATCAGGCATGTATATCATTTCATCCACAAAACTATCCTGTGAGTTAGATATTGGAATAACTGTTTTCCAGGTGAGGAAACTGAAACCAAAAGATACTTAAGTAAATTGCCAAAGAGGACAGTGGCTGCTCCCTTGGTGTCAAAATGCAAGTTGATTTCATTGATTAATATATGAAAAGTATTAATAACTATATGAACCAATTTTAACTTAGTTACCTAATATTAAGTAATAGTAATATATTATATTTAAATAATATTAACAAATAATACTTAATAAAAATATTAACTAATAATTATATCAACTATTAAAACTATATAAAAATAAGGTTCTTAGTAATAGTGTCCTAATAGAACTCAGCTCAGGAGCCTACAGCCAGAGCTCTTGACATCCAGCGACCTCCCTGTAGGGCTACCTTATGTAGGAGAGGCAGCTGATCTTCAGAGCTCCCAGCCTGGCCGCCTTCCGTTATTCTTCCTTATTCACACATTCCCTCTGTCGCTACCTTCAGGGTCCCAACCTACCTTTAATGAATTCCCACATCACCTTGCACATGGCCTCCAAGCCTTCTAGAAAGGCTTATTTAATAGAAAAGGGACTAAAAGGCTACTTCCCATAACATATGTATTTTAGTAACCCTAACCTTAACCCTAACCCTGAAATGTGAAAACGTTTTAAAAGCCTAAGAATGAATTTTAAAATGTGAAATCATAGACATATTTTATAGGTATTGGCACATATTTCAAACTAGGGGTGTTTCAGAAAACTTTTAGAATCCTACTGCCCCCAATCCCCTGAAATGCACATGCACACATTGACACACACACACACACACACACACACACACACTCACTCATGTAAAGGGCTCATTATTCTGCTTCTCATTCACTTAGGCTGAACTGTTGATAACATTCATTCTAATAATGATTTTCAGCAGAATTTTAGCAGCAGAATCCTTTTTAAAATCAAATTTTAGGGTGGGGTGGGGGGACAGATTGGGAGTTTGGGACTGACGTGTACACACTGCTGTATTTAAAATAGATGACCAACAAGGACCTACTGTACTGCACAGGGAACGCTGCTCAGTATTCTGTAATAACCTAAATGGGAAAAGAATTTGAAAAAGAAGAGATACATGTATAAGTGAATCACTTTGCTGCACACCTGAAACTAACACAACATTGTTAATCAACTATACTCCAATATAAAATAATTTTTTTAAAAAAAAGAAGAAAAATAAAATAAGAAGTCTTACAAAGAGCTCCAGTTTAGAACAATAATAGCAGAATTTATATGGCTTCCCATGGGCCAGGCACTGCTCTGTGCACTTGACTTTTATCATCTTCTTTAATCTTCACAAGAATTCGTCAAGGTGGGCTTTAGCATCCTCCTTACCTTGGGTCACCTGTGCAGGGGACAGGCATGCCTTTATTTGTACCAGCGAGCCGCTTTATGAGTCGAAGGGCGAGACGCTGAGTGGGGACCTCGCCCGCTGCGCATTCCCAAGGCGATTTCGTGGCTTTTACGGAGCAGTTGTGTAAGACAGTGACTGCTGACTAAAGAGCTGGTTAAAAACCAGGGATTCTCAGACTCTTGGTGGGATTGGATACTTGTGAAAAATCTAATAGTGGATGAGCCCCAAAATGAACTAAAGAAAGAAGACATACAAAGTGCAAGCCCGTGTTTTATTCGATTCACCAGAAAGAAGCCTGCCCTGTCAGGTTGCTGTGCACATGCCCACAGGAATGCAGGGACCCCCAGACAGTTTGCGGGGCTCCCTGGGCTGCTTTCAGAAGCTGTCCCAGCACCGATGGCCGCTGAATCACTGAGCCTCACACCTGCCCTCTGAGGGCAATACTTAGTCATTAAGTATTTAAGTAATTAAGTAATTAATTTAAGTCATTAAGGTAATAATGCAAAGTCCCCTATACGTGAGGGCTGGTTTCAAAGCACAGGCTATCTCTCCCTCACCCTCGACTTTAGGGAGACTGAGTCGGTGGTGCCCATCCACTCTCTCCCAGACGTCTTGATTCTGTCCTTCCTCTCCGCCAGCAAGATGGTCCCATCAGGACACATTTCCTCTCCTCTTTTCCTCTTCCTATTCTCTGTCGTGGGGTTATCAGTGGTCAGAATAGTAGAGAACTGACCTCAGGGAATTGTGGCCAAAGAAGTTGCACTTGCAAACTCTCAGCATTCCCTAAGCCGCCACCACCCATCATGCTCCTTGCCTAGGGATGCTTTACTTCCCGAGGACTGACCCAATGCTTGTCGGACCCAAGGGAGTTAATTGCTGGTCTTCCTCTGAAGCTGAGATGCCAGGTCGCAGTCCTCACTGGTGAGGATCTGCATTGATCCCTGTGTGGGTGCCTCTCACAGGGAAGAAGGTGCCTGCTAGGACCACCATAGTTCATCTTCCGACTTTCCTTTCTCCCCCAAGAACAGGACTGATGCACTAATATTAGTAGCCCTCCCCATGGCTGACTGTAGATGACCTTAGCTGGGGAAATAAAAGGAAGGGCTAGAGGGCTTCCCTGGTGGCGCAGTGGTTGAGAGTCCGCCTGCCGATGCAGGGGACAGGGGTTCGTGCCCCGGTCCGGGAAGATCCCACGTGCCGCGGAGTGGCTGGGCCCGTGAGCCATGGCTGCTGGGCCTGCACGTCCGGAGCCTGTGCTCCACAGCGGGAGAGGCTGCAACAGTGAGAGGCCCGCGTACCGCAAAAAAAAAAAAAAAAAAAAAAAAAAAAAGGAAGAGCTAGAATGACAAAAATAAGTAGTTTATACGTGGCTTATCACATATAATGTAACTAAAATGGAATAGCTTACACACTGAGCTATTTTTTAAAGGCAGGATTTATCAAACATCAGTGAGATCTATGTTTTATTAAAATGATTAAACTTTACCGACTGCTGCTTCTGCTGCAGACACGCCGAGATAGTAGCTAACCCTTGTTATTAAAACCCCATTATCCAGCAAACAAATGCTTTGTGAGAATGACAACTGTTTCCACTTAGCGGGCACCTCCTGGCCTGCAGGGCCGTGGACTCCAAGCTTTACGTGCTCTTCTCAGTGACCTAGAAGGAGGACATTATTACCCTCATTTTACAGATGAGGACACTGTGACACATGCATGTTAGGGCACTGGCCTAAAGTAAATCCACTAACGAGTGATTGGAGCAAAACTGAATCCAGGGCTATCCTGTCTTGACGATGTCCATTGTGGTAAACGGAAAAGTGCTAACACAGGGCAGGCCTGCCAGCTGCTTCCCATGGACCACAAAAGATGGACCGTGCCGGCCTGCTTCCTCACACTGGGGTCTTTGATGTCTTTGGTGCCTGTCCACTTCCAGGGCAGTCCTGACTCACCCAGGTCAAAGCTTTTAGGGTTTTTTGTTGTTTTTGTTTTGTTTTGATTTTCAGTTTCAAAATTTACTATCAAACGGCAGTACCCAAGACAACGTGGAACTAGCATAAGTAAAAACATATAGACCAATGGAACAGGATTAATAGTTCAGAAGTAAACCTTCGCATTTATGGCCACTTGATTTTCAACCAATGTTAAATCTTGCTGTTTTTCTTCTTCTTTTTCTTTTTTTTTTTTTAACTTTATACGGTGCTACAGTTTATTTTCAATCATATTCTTGTTGCTGATGTTGAAGACTCCACACTGGATTCCTCTCATGTCCTCCAGTTTTCTTAATTGATTTTTTATCTGGGATAAAGACCCGTTAGTAGTCTGGTGAAGCCTGGGAACCCTTAGGATGTTGTGGGTTTTTTTAAGTTTATTGGAGTATAGCTGATTTACAGTGTTGTGTTAGTTTCAGGAGTACAGCAAAGGGATTCAGTTATACATATATATATATATTCATCCTTTTTTAGATTCTTTTTTCATATAGGTTATCACAGAATATTGGGTAGAGTTCCCTGTGCTATACAGTAGGTCCTTGTTGGTTATCTATCTTATATAGAGTTCAAAGCTTTTAGTCTTTTTAAATCCTTTCTGTTCTAGGTAATCCCTCTGACACACAACTGCTTTTTAAGTAAAATGTCTATGCTTTCTTATACCTTTAATAGAACTACCTGTAATGACTTGTATCCTCTTAATGAATTAAATCATTGAAAGCCCACAAAAGATTCTGTGCACTGTCATTTTGTTTTAATCTGTAAATGGGTAGGGAGCCATATTGTTTTCATTTTCAAGAAGCAAAGGACATTGGCTGATAATGCCCTAGCTTCAGTATAGATTTCTGAAAATTATTTCTGAAGAGTATTTGGCCACATGCACGATTATTTTTTTAAACATGCTACGCTGGGTGAGCAAGCCATGTCATGAGTAATTCTTTTCTAAATGCAGTGTGTTTAGTCATGCATCACTGAATCAAAGAGCAGACGAATGCATCTGCTTTCACAGGCAGCCTGGGAGTTGACCAAGTGAGCTTGATGGGGGTCCCCAATTTTAATTCTCATGTTGGCATTCCTCAGAAGAGATCCCAAGTATTCACCTGACATATTTCCCTGTTCCAGTACTTTATATACAGCTGCATCCTGGGATTGATATCCTGTTCGGTTTTCCTGCGCGTGAATTATGAGCTAAAGATGCTGATCATGATGGTGGCATTGGTGGGCTACAACACCATCTTTCTCCACACTCACGCCCACCTCCTGGATGACTACAGCCAGGTCTTATTTGAGAGGTAACCTGCTTCCTCTTCCTTCTCTTTAGTTCTTTCATGGGATGTTGGTAACATAAGTGTGTGTGGAGTGAATGCAAATTAGCAATAGCACTGTCATTGGGAATCACTGTGTGAGTGTTTCTTTGAAATGATGATTCAGGAAGAGAATGTGTGTTTTTTATTACAGATTACACAGAATAGGTATTATCACATATGATCAGCAGATATGAAATGGTTTAGAGAGAGGATTTGTGTTATAATCTGTACTATATCGGTAAGAATATCTTTTCTTTCACGTTCAGCTTTATTGATATTTTGGACTGAAGGATTCTCAGGGCGTTATCCTGTGCATTAAAGGTTATTGAGCAGCATCCCTGGCCTCTACCCGCTAGATGCCACAAAATCCACCCCCCCCACACAAGTCATGACAATTGAAAATGCCTCCGGACACTGAGGAATGTGCCCTACAGGGCAGTGCGGCCCCCAGGTCAGAACAACTGAATCCATATACACAAAAGTACAGGGACAGTGAGTGGTTCCATTCACAAGTTATAGTGACTGGAAGTATAACTTGTTGGAGATAAGATCAAATTTCTTATTGGAGATTTCCTAAAACATCCTGGTGTGGATGGAATCCTATTGGTTGTGTTTACTCTGCCAGCCTTAGGACTAGATGTTTCAAGAATGATTCTCCCAGATCCACTCCCTTGGACTTATGAAACATTTCCTGTTATCAAATTACTTCTATAAGCTAATCATAAGTATGTATTCCCTGCTTGAAAAAGAAGTTTTCATCATGATATTCTCCATCTCACATCTTAACAGCAAAAACACATTTTGTATCAAGTGTCAGGTTTATTTCTGGACACACCAGACTTCAAGTTTTTCTATGAATGTTTTGCATAATCCCCCATAATATTTCTATATTTCTTTTAACATAAAATAAATGCCTTAAATACTTGCATAGATTTTTTTTCCAATCTTTATTGGAGTATAATTGCTTTACGATGGTGTGTTAGTTTCTGCTTTATAACAAAGTGAATCAGTTATACATATACATATGTTCCCATATCTCTTCCCTCTTGCGTCTCCCTCCCTCCCACCCTCCCTATCCCACCCCTCCAGGTGGTCACAAAGCACGAGCTGATCTCCCTGTGCTATGTGGCTGCTTCCCACTAGCTATCTATTTTACGTTTGGTAGTGTATATATGTCCATGCCACTCTCTCACTTTGTCCCAGCTTACCCTTCCCCAACCCCGTGTCCTCAACTCCATTCTCTAGTAGGTCTGTGTCTTTATTCCCGTCTTACCCCTAGGTTCTTCATGACATTTTATTTTCTTAAATTCTATATATATGTGTTAGCATACGGTATTTGTCTTTCTCTTTCTGACTTACTTCATCTGTATGATAGACTCTAGGTCTATCCACCTCATTACAAATAGCTCAATTTTGTTTCTTTTCATGGATGAGTAATATTCCATTGTATGTATGTGCCACATCTTCTTTATCCATTCATCTGATGATGGACACTTAGGTTGTTTCCATCTCCGGGCTCTTGTAAATAGAGCTGCAATGAACATTTTGGTACATGACTCTTGTTGAATTATGGTTTTCTCAGGGCATATGCCCAGTAGTGGGATTGCTGGATCATATGGTAGTTCTATTTGTAGTTTTTTAAGGAACCTCCATACTGTTCTCCATAGTGGCTGTACCAATTCACATTCCCACCGGCAGTGCAAGAGTGTTCCCTTTTCTCCACACCCTCTCCAGCATTTATTGTTTCTAGAGTTTTTGATGATGGCCATTCTGACTGGTGTGAGATGATATCTCATTGTAGTTTTGATTTGCATTTCTCTAATGATTAATGATGTTGATCATTCTTTCATGCTCAGACACATCAAACACTTGCATAGATTTGTTGCTCCGGAAAGATGGTTTGTGTTGGCTGCTTCACCGATAGAGGCCCAGTGTCAGGAACATGGGCATCTCACTGTGTAAACGTTTCTTCCCAATAAGAATGCTTTTAGAAACACAACTGCACCACATTCTCCTCACCAAATTTAATTTTCGTCATCCTCCACGCCATGAAACCCTAACAATCTGTAGTCAGGATGAGGATAGTGGAGTTGCAAAAATACAGAATTGTATTAAGGAAATAATATGATTCCTTAGCCAGGATAAAAATGAAATTGAAGTTAATTTTCCAATAACTTCTCAAAATTGCCAACCAAACACACTTTAACGTTTCCCTACGATATCCAGAGAGCCCGTATTGAATCCCTAAGGAAATGTAGCATCGCTGATCTTGACACACAGCTGAGAACACTGCTCAGTTTCCCTTTATTAAATTTAAAGCTCTTGCATACGCTGCACATCCGAAGCAAAAGTAGAAATTAGATTAGCAAGTTTCTGATGGGGAGGGAAATACTTTGGGGATCTGAGGGAAACAGGCCATCTCTTATTAGAACCCCAGCAGCAGGGAAGTAGCTATTTGGTTAAAGAAAAGGAGTTTTACTTTCAGAGCCCTTTTGTTTCATTCAAGGTCTTCTGTGTGTGTTCTCTTGGCTTTGTCTTTATAATCACCTTAAAGCTAGGTAGGGCTCATGGGACAAGCCTCAGGCACCTGCCTTCACTGCCAACGGTAAGCCAGCATCCTCTCTAGGATGGGTGCAACTGCCGTACCATGTTTAAGCCCTGCAAACTTCCGCAGAAATATTAACAGGAATTAATTTCCTTTTGTATTGAAATGTAAATTCAGTGAACTTTACTCTTAAGTGGGAAGTCTTAACTCTCTCCTAATTAAGGAACTTTTGCATATATTGATCTGCTATACATACTTATAGTCTTTTGTTCTTAAAGAGATAGCATTATGTCCTTCAAATATTATTAATGACTCCTTGACTAATCACAGAAAGAATAAGCAACGCTTTTGGTTACCTTCCTTATCATTCTATCTATTTCCCATTTCATTATTAATAGGACAGTTCCCAGAATGTGAGCAGAAAAAAAGGAAAGGAAATTAAACATAATTATAGGAATTTTACGAAGGAGTTTGACTAAGGTTTCTGCGTGAGCTGCCACAATACTCCCGGAAGCATTCCTCTGCCAGAAGATGACTATTACTGACATAATAGCATAATACCTCAAAATTAACAAGTGTTCTCTAATAGCAGTTTACAACGAACACCAAAGGAGAGACCTTTGAGTGGCAGCTTGGAATCCCCTCTGATTTCCCCAACCTCGGTGTGTGTGTGATTTAACCATGTGACTTGTGTCAGTGCTAAAACCCATTGAGGTCAATGTTTCCTTTGCCTTTTCTGAGATTCAAGATATTCCACCATGAAAGAACTGATAAAGGTTTTTTCCTCCTATATCTGGCTTGTTATTGCTGACACAACCCTTTCAGATATGAAACTAGGATCCTTAAAAAAAAAAAAAAAGCTAGTCTGAGATGTTGCTTTGAGAATGTACGTCCCTCCCTCCCAAAGCCATAGATGCCCTTCAAGGAAAATGCTGGCTTAACACAAGGCCAGGCAGCACCTCCTGTCCTGATCGAGTTGGTCTGTGCCGTTGAAGTCACACGCTTGGTGCCATCCCTTTTCCGACCTGTTTTTGGTCACTGTTGATGCCGAAAACTCGGCCTCTGTGCACCGGTGTCAAATCAAATCTCGGAGACAGAGTTTTAAGTGAAGTAGAAAAGAATAGCTTTATCGCTTTGCCAGGCAGAGGGGGACACACCGGGCTCCTGTGTGTCCCAACCGGGGATGATTTGGGGAGGAGCTTTATAGCAATAGTTCAAGGGCTGGGTTGCTAATAAGGATCAGGGGTGTGCAGGGTCTGCAGTCCTTTAATCTGGCCTCAGGTGGTCTCCTGATGAGGTTCTCTGGTTCCTGTGATCTGCCCTCAGGGGGTCTCCTCCCTTGTCTCTGCATCCCCTCCCTTCCTGGATTAGCAACTGTTCGAATCTGCCCTTTGGAACTCAGGGAAGTTCATAGAGGCTGGAGTCTATTCCCTACAAACAAGAAATGGGGGACAAAGAAAAGCTTCCGTGCCCAGGAGCC
Organism: Aethalodelphis obliquidens; assembly: GCF_003676395.1. Classification (NCBI taxonomy): domain Eukaryota; kingdom Metazoa; phylum Chordata; class Mammalia; order Artiodactyla; family Delphinidae; genus Aethalodelphis; species Aethalodelphis obliquidens. The sequence continues at coordinate 6,292,678 of NW_020837973.1, forward strand.
CCACAGGGTCCTGTTTGGTTTCAGCATCTCTGTTTACAGGGGACTGCTGGGCCATCTTCTGAATACACAGTTTGGACTGTGTTGTTGTCCTATATGTGAGTTCACCATGTTTCAGGGGCCTTTTCCAAGCCAAATTTGACATTGATCACAGACAAGCCAACAGGGAGTTTTTTGCCAGCAGAGTCAGCAAAGAAAACAAAAGTATGCACTAGAAAGACTCCAGATCAATGAATAATTCAGAAAAGGATACCAATCTGTAAGATTCATGAGTGCGGAAAGCCAACTTTACAGGAGAAAAAAATAGTCTACTCGAGAGGGTGTGCCATTAAAAATCCATACGAACGGAGGCCAGCAAGGTCCCTGTACTTCACCTGCCATCATGTGACTGTGATCTATCACCTCTTGGTGGAGAAAGCTCAGAAGTGTCTGATATTTAGGAGGTCCAGGAAAATCCATGTCCTAATTCTTTGGCATTTACAACAGTCTTCCATATTCTCTGTGAGTACAAGATGCTTTGCTGAATCAATCAATCACCGATCCCGATTCTGGTCCATGACACCAACTCCCAAAGCCCTCAGCCAGCGCCACTGAGGATGCTTTACAGGTGATGGTGGTGGTGATCGTGATAAACCATTGATATTGCTGGAAGCTGTTTTTGTTTCAAGGACACATTCCCTTCCCTTGACAAAGGCTCGTTACAGAGTCTGAAAGACGTTATCAGATCTTTCCTGCGAGTTCTTTCCTTGCAGAACTGAAGAGTATCAAAGGGTGAATATTATCATTTCACGGTGGACCCAGCCATTATGTTAATTCACCTGAAAGCTAGAAATATGCTTTCTATTCTGAAGATGTGTGGAGGATGGAGAGCTTGAACAGAGGGGTTAACCAGGAGTCCAGCACATTAACCAGCTCTGTGTGGGCACTTAGCCTAATAAAATAAATACTGTGTGGGCTTCCCTGGTGGCTCAGTGGTTGAGAGTCCGCCTGCCGATGCAGGGCACCCGGGTTCCTGCCGCGGTCCGGGAAGATCCCACATGCCATGGAGCGGCTGGGCCCGTGAGCCATGGCCGCTGAGCCTGCGCGTCCGGAGCCTGTGCTCCACAACCAGAGAGGCCGCAAGAGTGAGAGGCCCGCATACCGCAAAATAAATCAATAAATAAATACTTTCTGGGCAGCATATAAAGTGTATACATAAGCAGCAATTATATCGAGTACCCAGCCTCATTCAGAAGCTCTGGATTATTGCTGGTAGAAATGTCTGCATAATTTTAACTTCCTGACCTTAGCAACAGCTCCATACCAAGGATAGCCATGGAGATGCTCCATAGCGATGGAGCCATGAGTCAAGCACCTTCAACATGGTTCTGCATTCTCTGTTTCTTCTGTGTCTCATGGAAAACCCAATGGCTAGAATTCAGCATATTGTAACATTTTGACAGTGTCCCAGCTAGGGATCCGCTGATGATGAGCTCACTGAAAGCCTGGAGGAAGAACTGCAGCATTAATCATGCTCAGGAGGAAGGCAGGAGCAGTGTGCATGCACCTCTGGGAGAGATGGTCCAGAGGTGTTCCTAGGGAGGGTGGAACCACTGCATCTTTCAAACCAGAAAGCGATTAGTGACTAGAGCAAGGTGAGCAGTAGGTGCCCTGAAGTACGTACTGCCACAGGTCAGGGCAACACACACAGAGGTGCCAGGAACAGTTCTCTGGACTGGAGGAATTCTTTGAAAGCATAAAAGCCACAACTACCAGAAACTGCCCTCTGAACGGCTCAAAGGAGTCAGGTGGACATGCCGAGACAGGTTGGAGACGGGCCTGGGTTCAGGAGCTGGGAGGAAGAACACCTGACATTTCTTTAAAGTCTCCTCTTTTAAATGAAAACCGTATTCCAAATCTGTAGTCAAACCCATAATATATCCAAGTTCATACTGAAAAGATTTTAAATTACTTTCAAATTTAATATCTCAGTTTCTCTTCCCCTTCCTAATTCCCCTCCTCCCCTGCAGTGCCATCTCCAGAAAGTATGGAATACACACGTTTGTTTCTCTGTAGCTGACACCACTAGTAGCAGAGCTGGGAGGTAGAGTAAGGAGGTCAGTAATCTGAATTGCCTAAGTTAACAAGAACAACAAAAAAAGGTGTCCTAGGGCTGCTCGAATTCTACCAATCTTTCTTTTCTTCTATAAAAAGCAACCATTAGTGAGCTCCTTTGTTATCTAACCTAAAAAAGAAAATGCCCTGTGATTTTGACCCACTTGTAGGAAGATACTCAGTTTTTAGGCTGTTTTTTGTTTTGTTTGATTTTCGAATGAGCGGAAGAAGGAGACTTCAGAGGGCCTGGGCCCCCAGACTAGATAGGGTACGTACTTCTTATCATCAGCTCTCCAATGTATGAGGCTAAAGCCCAGTGCACAGACCCACGATATCAGATGCACCAACTGCTTCCCATTTAAAATCACTCTTCTCCAAAGGATGAAACCATGACTGCATTAATCAGGGTGCATCTTTTCTCCATAGCAAAAGGCCAGCACTACCTCTCCAGCCCCACTTTTATCATTTCTCCTGACCTGCAGCTGCCGCCAGGGCTCTTTCTTAAACATGAGCTTATCCCTTATTATGTTAGTCGTTTGCAGTCCCAGAATTTGTTTGCAGTCCTTAGCATTTGTGAATAACTCGGAAAAAGCATGAGACTTCGATCCATCTGTCCTTGGATGACACTGGGTCACCTTCTTTGGAAGATTGCATAGGATTTCCGTGCATCTGTGTCCAGCCACAGGAGGAAAAGTGTCTATAAATGAAACCCCTTAGATTTCAAACCAACACAGTTATTTGTCCACTCATTCCTTTGTCTTCACAGCACAGTTTCATTGAATACCCTGTATATTACAGGCCTGACTGCTGGAGTCCAAGCACAAAGAGATGAATAAAATATAGTCTGTGCTCTCAAGAATTTACAAAATCTCCTATTAGAAAATTGTGTCTCACAAGAAGGCCAAAAGGAGACTTGCAGGTTAAGTTCCTATAGCCTACCTAGGGAATGAGTGAACCTGTTGGCTGGAAACTGGTTAAGTGACCCAGAGTTGACTGTGATATTGGAAAGGTCTTGAAGAAGTGTGGAGATCCAAAAAGATAGGGGAGGAGTGTTGTCAACATCATGGCAGAATAAGACATCCCTTATGTTTGTCCCCAACAATAATTTGTAATCTATCCTTGGAGAAAAGTGCCTTTGTAGGAGCTGTGGGACCCAGCACCATATAGGATCCAGAAGGAGTCTCGTCCACCCATGTGTTGGATAGTAGGCATACAGACCTTGATCCTGGCTGTGGACCCTGCAGTGACATGTAATCCAGCTTCAGCAGCTCTTAGCCACGGAGCCCCCTGGAAAACAGTCTTAGCCAGTGACCCATGGAAGAGAGAGACTTTGCAGAAGTCCAGGTTTTCAGAGGAGAAGTTCTAGCACACCATTGGAGAAAAAAACATGAGTTTGGACAAGCTGAAGTGGGTAAGAGAAACAGTCTGACTCTATCCACACCACCCTTCCCCCAAGATGGCACAGCTTAAGTCCAAGAGAGATGTTCTCACTCTATGACTTCTCCTTGTGAGCACCCGGCTTTCCAGCTGTGCAGGATGCTACCAAGCTGGGAGAGGAGCAGATAGGACTCTCAGAGGGCTTTAAGAGAACACAGATGCTACTAACTGCATTACTGCCTTTGTCAAGAAGCCCACCCACAAGCCGCTGGGAACACTTCACCCACAGATCTCCCCAGCTGGCTCATGGGCACCCTCATTGTTCCACATGCCTCATGCACACCCCTACCCTGTGGCCAGCTCCCTGTGCATATTCCCTCCCGATGGCAGCATCGAGAGGGAGCTTGGACCAACGGCTGGTGGGCATGCACAGAAAGCTGACTAAAATCTGAGGGCCAGAGAGAGACCACAAACTTGAGCTTTAGCGAGTTTTGTTTGGGAAAACAAAAGGAAGACTGTCAGCAGTCGGCCTGGTGCATTGTAGGATGGAGAGGAGGCATACAAGCTTAGAATTCTGTCATAAGAGGGAGCAAGAAAGGTGGAGAGATGTATCCACAGAAAATCCCGAAAGCCTCAGAAGCACTAGCAGGGCTGGAGGAAGATATTTATGCCCTGAAGACAGTTAGTAAAGGGTGCAGGAAGTGAGTGCTACTTCATATACGAAGACAGCAATGCAAAACTTTACGGAACATGAAATCAAGGAAGAAAGGAAGAAAGGAACTAAAAAACAGCTAGAAAACAATTCATTATTAAGCCCTTACCTATCAATTTAACTCTAAGTGTAAATGGATTGAATTGTCCATTTAAAAGGCATAGAGTGGCTATACAGATAAAAAAAAACAGGATCCAACTATATGCTGCCTACAAGGAACTCACCTCAGCTTTAAGGACACACATAGGATCAAAGTAAAGGAATGGAAAAAGATATTCCATGCAAGTGGAAACAAAAAGAGAGTAAGGGTAGCTATACTTATATCCGATAAATATACTTTCATCCAAAAACAGTAACAAAAAACAAAGAAAGTCATTATGTATTGACAAAGGGGTCAATTCATCTAGAAGATATAAAAATCATAAATATATATGCATCCAACATCAGAACACCTAAATAAATTAAGCAAATGCTAGTAGATATGATAGGAGAAATAGATGACAATGGACCAATAGTAGAGAACATCAATACATCACATTCAACAATAGATCATCCAGACAGAAAGCCAAATAGGAAACATTGGACTTGAACTAAACTGTTAGGTAAAATGGACCTAATAGACATATTTGGAACACTCCATCTAACAGCAACAGAATACATTCTTCACAAGCACACATGGAACATTCCAGAATAGGTCATATGTTAGGTCATAAAACATGTCTTAGCAAAATTAAGGTTGAAATTATACCATGTATCTTTTCCAATCACAATGGTATGAAATTAGAAATCAGTAACAGTAGGAAAACTGGGAATTTCACAAATATATAGAAATTAAACCACGTACTCCTAAACAATCAATGGTCAAAGAAGAATACAAAAGGAAAAACAAAATATAACTTGAAACAAATGAAAATGGAAACACAAGGTACCAGAACCTATAGTATGCTGCAAAAGCAGTTTTTAAAGGGAAGTTTATAATTACAAATGCCTACATTAAGAAAAAGAAAGATCTCAAATAAAAACCCTAACATTACACCTCAAAGAAATAGAAAAAGAAGAACAAACTAAGCCCAAAGTTAGAAGAAGGAAGGAAATAACAAAGATCAGAGCAGAAATTAATGAAATACAAACTAAGAAGACAATAGAAAAGATCAGTGAAGCTAAGAGCTGCTTTTTGAAAAGATAAACAAAATAAACAAACCTTTAGGTAGACTAACCATAGGGAAAAAAGAGAGAGGACTGGAATAAATAAAATTAGAAATGAAATAGAAGACATTGCAGTTGATACTACCCAAATTCAAAGGACCATAAGAGACTACTATGAAAATTATACACCAACAAATTGGACAACAGAGAAGAAATGGATAACTTCTTGGAAACATACAACCTACCAAGACTGAATGATGAAGAAATAGAAAGTCCTAACAGACCAATAATGAGGAAGGAGATTGAATCAGTAATCAAAATCTCCAACAAAGAGAAGCTCAGGACCATATGATTTCACTAGTGAATTCTACTAAACATTTAAAGAAAAATTAATCCCAATATTTCTCAAACTTTTCCCAAAATTGAAGAGGAGGAAACACTTCCAAACTCACTTTATGAGGCCAGCATTACCCTGATATCAAAGCCTGATACGGACACTAAAAGAAAAAAACAACAAATAACAACAACAAAAAAAAAACACAGACTAATATTCCTGATAAATATAGATGCAAAAATTCTGAACAAAATATTAGCAAGCCAAATTGAACAGCATATTAAAATGATCATGCACAATGATCAAACGGGATCTATCCCTGAGATACAAGGATGGTTCAACACATGCGAACTAATAAGTGTGATACACCACGTTAATAGAATGAAAGATAAAAATCATATGATCTCTTATCTCAATAAATGCAGGAAAAGCATTTGATGAAATACATCTTCTCATGATAAAAACTTTCAACAAATTGGGTATAGAAGGAACACACCTCAGCATGATAAAGTTGCCATATAACAAGTGCATAGCTAATATCATACTCAATAATAAAAGGCTGAAAGCTTTTCCTCTAAAATCAAGACAAGAAAAGGGTGCCTCTCTTGCCACTTTTATTCAACATAGTACTGGAAGTCTTACCCAGAGAAATCAGGCAAGCAAAAGAAATGAAAGGCATACAATTAGAAGGAAGATGAAAACTTGTCTTTGTTTGCAGATGATATGATCTTATGCATAGAGAACCCTAAAGGCTCCACCAAAAAAAAATTGCTAGAACTAATCAAAAAATTCAATTAAGTCACAGCATACAGAATCAACATACAGAAATCAGTTGTGTTTCTATACACTAACAATGAATTATCTGATAAAGAAATAAAGAAAACAATCCCATTCACAATGGCATCAAAAACAAGAAAATATTTAGGAATAAATTACACCAAGGAGGTGAAAGATCTGTATACTGAAAACCATAAGACTTTGATGAAAGTAACTGAAGAAGACACAAGAAAATGGAAAGAAATCCCATGTTCATGGATCAGAAGAATATTGTTAAAATGTTCATACTACCTAAAGCCATCTATAGATTCAATGCAATTCCCATCAAAATTCCATTAGCAGTTTTCACAGAAATAGAACAAACAATTCTAAAATTTGTATAGAACCACAAAAGACCCTGAATAACCAAAGTAATCCTGAGAAAGAAGCATAAAGCTGGAGGTATCACACTCCTGATTTCAAACTACACTGCAAAGCTACAGTAATTAAAACCATATGGTACTGGCAAAAAAAAAATTGACACATAGACAAGTGGAACAGGATACAGAGCCCAGATAACCCCTTGCATATGTGGTAAACTAATATTTGACAAGGGAGCCAATGATACTCAATAAGTAAAGGATAGTCTCTTCAATAAATGGTATTGGGAAAATTAAATACCACATGCAGAAGAATGAGATTGGACCCCTATCTTACACCACTAACAAACATTAATTTGAAATGGATAAGAGACCTGAAACCTTCAAACTCCTAGAAAAAAAGCATAGGGGAAAAAACTCCTTGACATTGATCTTAGCAATGATTTTTTTGGATATGTCACCAAAAGCACAAACAACAAAAGCAAAAATAAGTGAGTGGAACTACATCAAGCTAAAAAACTTCTGAATGGCAAGAGAAACCATCAACGAAATGAAAAAGCAACCTACAGAATGGGAGAAACTACTTGCCAATAATATATCTGATAATGGGCTAATATCCAAAATACATAAAGAACTCATACAACTCAACATAAAAAAATAATCAATTTAAAAGTAGGCAGAGGAACTGAATAGACATTTTCCAAAGAAGACATACAAATGGTCAACAGGACATGAAAAAATGTTCAATATTATTAATAATCGGGGAAGTGTGTATCAAGACCACAGTAAAATGTTGCACACTCCATAGAATGGCTATTATCAAAAAGACAAGAGATGACAAGTTTTGGCAAGGTTGTGGAGAAAAAGGAATAACGGGATATTATTTTCTCAACCATGAGAAAAAAGGAAATCCTGCCACTTGCAACAACATGAATGGACCCTGAGGGCATCATGCTGAGTGAAATAAGCCAGGCAGAGACACACAAATACTGTATGATGTCACTTATATGTGAAATCTAAGAAAGCTGAACTCACAGAAACAGAGAGTAGAACGGTGGTTACCCAGGGCTGGGGAAAGGTGGGAGAAGTGGGGAGATGTTGGTCAAAAGGCACAAGCTTCCTGTTATCAGATGAATACGTTCTGGTGATCTAAGGTACAGCGTGGTGACTAGAGCTAACAATATGGCATTACATACTTGGAAGTTGCTAGAAGAGCAGATCTTAAATGTTCTCACCGCAAAAAGGAGATGGTAATTATGTGAGGTGATGAGGATGTTAGCTAATGCTATAGTGGTAATCATTTCCCAACATGTAAGTGTATCAAATCAGCACATTGTACACCTTAAACTTATACAGTTTATATGTCAATTATGTCTAAATAGAACTGGAACGAAAATAACTGAAAAATATGTCAAAAGACACAAACTGTCTGCAGAGGTCATTCCCACCCCTGACTCAGTTGGTCAAGAAAACTTATTAATGATGCATCTCCAATCATCGGAAAGGAATGGTGTATTTTTTAAATGACTGAGCTGTTTTAGAACTCTCCTGTCTGACAACAGCTCTGGTGGCCATTGCAAACAACCGGATCAGCCGTCAGAAAATAGGTTTGTTCTGATGGCTGCTGAGTCTGAGCAGTGGAATACAGGAATTTTGGCTGAGCTGTCATCCTCACGCTTCATCACCAGCCAGCATCACCTGGCCAGGACCCAGCCACTGCACTGGTGACCTGGAGGAGAGGAGAGCTTGGAAGCAGAGGTCAGCAGGATGCTGTATGCCACTCAACTGAAAGGCCAGGAGGAAATATCAGGAAAGTGGTACTAACACGTGCATCTCAGCAATCCCTTGCCCTTTCTCCAGCCAGACTTAGAGAAAGATTTCCTGACAGGGCAGTTGGCTGTCTTTATTTTTCCCTTTGCATTTTAACCCCAGCGTTTCCTTTCTGGGGTATTTTTGTTTTATTCGGACTGTGTCGTCTTCTGACATTGTAGTTGAGGTCTTGGTCCTGTGCTGAGCAAGGTACAGCAGATTCATCTTGCAGCAGCATCAAGTTGGCCAAAACTTGAGCTTTTTGCATCGCTTGACATTGAAGTTGCCTGAGGATTCAGAGGTTCCTTGTCGGCAAAGCCAGGCGTTTCCTAACTTACTCACAGGGACAGCCAGAAGTAAACAGATTTCATCAGCGGCAGAGCAACAGGGTCTCACGTTAAGAGGGAGGGAAGTAGCCATTGTCTCTTTGTGGGACTTTTCTTTATGAAACGTGGGCCTCAGGGGGTCGGGGTCCCAGAGGTCAGACTACTTTTGATCCCAGTGAATGACCTGGGAAGATCTGATTTTACTCAGTTCGTATATTGTTACCAACACAACGGAAACTAGGTTTCTTGAGGTACTTTTCTTCTTAGTAAATAGAGGCTTATGTCACCTAGAAAATAGAATGTTTTGAAATGTAATTATGTTTGTGTATACATGCCTGGACTGCGTCCTCTCCTGAAAGCAATGAAAATGTCATTTTTATGTCACGGAGCTGTTAGCCTTTAGGTTAGAGACTGGCTCACCAAGCAATTCCATATCCTTTGCCCAATTTGTTAGGTTTCTTTGTTCTCTTGGACTCTGGAAACTTGAGGGCCAGAATGATTGCTCCATCAACAGCCTCAGGGTGAGGGTCAGCTGTAAATGAGTGTGTGGCTACAGGCACATTTGGGTGTCTGTGCCTCCAGAACCCATTTTTAAGTATAAAAAATAGCCTATCTGGTCACATTTTGGCTAAAACTGTCAAGTTAAAAACCATAGAGTTAGAAACCTTCTCAGTTATATTAGCTCTGTCTTCTGTACTTCATAACAGAGTGATAGCACAGCCCTAACATGTGAAAGTCCAAAGTGGATTTCATCCCTAAAACTTAAAGGGAAGGGAGAGAGAGAGAGAGAGAGACCTCAGACTAAGTTGCTGTCAGTTTTATATAATGGCTGATACAATTGTTAATGTGTCAATTGTGTCACTTAAAAGAAGACATGCTGAGGTCCTAAGCCCCAGTAGCTGAGAATGTGACCTTATTTGGAAATAGGGTCATTGCACATGTAATTAGTTCAGATCAAGTCCTGCTGGCGTGGGGTGGGCCCTGATCCAATATGACTGGTGTCCTTGTAAGAAGATGGCCATGTGGAGACAGAGACACATGGGGGGAGGGGAGCGGGCACCAGGTGATGATGAAGACAGACATTGGAGTGATACAGTGGCCAGCCGACCACCAAAGCCAGGACGGGGCAAGGAGGGATTTCTCTGCAGGTTTCAGAGGGAGCACAGCCCTGCCGGCACCTTGATTTCAGACTTCTGGCCTCCAGAACTATGCGCTGATAAATTTCTGTTGTTTTAAGCCACCCAGTTTGTGGCACTTTGTTTCAGCAGTCCTGGGAGTTAAGAGTTTGGAATTAGCAGATATAAACTACTGTATATAAAATAAACAAGGTCCTACTATATAGCAAAGTATCTTGTGTAACATATAATGGAAAAGATTGAGAAAGAATATATATATATATATATATATATATATATATATATATATATATATATATATATATATGTGTGTGTGTGTATAACTGAATCATTTTACTGTGCACCTGAAACCAACACAGCATTGCAAATCAACTACACTTCAAAAAAAAGAAAAAGAAAAGTCCTGGGAAACTGATATGATCAACACAACTGACTAGACTCTGCCAGAAGACATCTTGGAATTTTATTCTCTCTGTCCCGATGTCCTCCCCATACTACCCACTCCTTTTCCTCCCAGCCTCTCTCGCATACACACAAAGAGCAAGGAACCCAGGAATGGATCTGTGGGTGGAGAAATTCATCCTTCAAGCTTCAGGAGCCCACCAGCCATGGCCAGTGAGGGGCCCACGTGGGAGAGATGGACTCCAATTGGAATCAGCAGTTCTTTGGGGCTGGATGAATAAAAGAAGTTTTTGAGAAATCTAAATGAAAGTGAAGACAGCAGGTTACAGTTCTCCCTAGTTGACAGAGAACGTCAGAAGGACAAAAGGCATCTGTGGACTGGTACCCAAGTCTATCCTACAGGCTGTGCTGTGTGTCATTATTTCTGAGGTCTGTTTAGTTCTGTACTTTGCAGTGCACTGCCCGGTCCAGCAATGAGAGCCGTTCCTAGTCTTGCTTCCCCCAAGTCCCCACCTCCACCCACCACTATTCCTCACTAAGGCTCAAGAACTGGCAGATAGGTAGAGGTCATTTCCACCCCTAAACCTATGTTTAAATGCATTAGCGTGAGGAGTCCCAGAAAAGGATTTTTCCCTCTACGTTGCTTGCATGTATTTTCTGTGTGATTATCTGAAAACTCAGCCAGCCCCTGAACTGCATAAAGAGGGTCTTACCTCCCACTCTCCATCAGTGAGAGGGACAGGAGATGGCTTTGTATATTTGGGGCATCTGGTCCCTTACCTGGGGATGCACGTGGGACCTGAGTTCTGATTGGTTGCGTTGATGAAGCTACTGTAAGATCCTGACCTTGGAGTTAACATTTTACTCTCAGTTTACATTTATAGGGTGATGGGTAAAAGGGAGGGATGTCATAGCAGTTTTCTAGGATTCCTGGAATGGTAAAGTAATAGGATGTTCACAAAGCAACATGAAAATTAAAAACAGCCTGCACCAGCTTCTTACGCGCTGTTGTCTATGTTGTACCACTTTTTTTTTTTTTTTTTTTTTTAGCTATGCCGTGCAGCTTGTGAGATCTTAGTTCCCCAACCAAGGATCGAACCCGGGCCCTGGCAGGGAAGGCTCGGAGTCTTAACCACTGGACTGCCAGAGAATTCCCTGTACCAGTTTTATTAACTGGTCAATATCCTGTCAGTGTAGTCAGTATGGGGGGAAATGAGTTTAAAAGTCACTGGGGACTCCCCCCGGAGGTCCAGTGGTTAAGACTCCGTGCTTCCACTGCAGGGGGCATGGGTTCGATCCCTAGTCGGGGAACTAAGATCCTACATGCCGCACATGGTGTGGCCAAAAAAAGTCCCTAAAAGTCACTGGAGTTTGCACTGCTTATAAACATCTGCTCCCTGCAGTGACTTCAACTGTGCTATTAGACACAGCTGCCACGGGCTCAAAAAGGAACTTCATTTCTTAAAATCACTACTACTGAGACAGGAAAGTGACACTTGTCAGCTCACTTCATTCCCAGAGAGAAACTGGTAACCTCCTTATGGCTGTTGAGCTCAGATTTGTTCCAGCCACAGTTGGCTTGGTAGGAGGAAAGAGCCCTGAGTACAAGCATAGCCTTTCTGGAGAGTTCTCTGAGGTCCTAAGCCCTTCAGCCACTGGGACTGGAGATTCTCTCTCCTAATTTCCGCAGGAATCTGCCTTTCTTTTGCACATGGATCTGTCACTCTGTTAATGAAATCCACCAACCTGCATTTTCTTATCTTTTTCTCTACCTTCCTCGCTCCATCCTCTTGTTTATCACTGTGTAGTTAATACGAAAAATCATGAGTACCATTTATGAAGCGCTTCCTGTATGTCAGGCTCTATGCCAGGTACATAAATATTTGACCTAGTGACCAAGACAGCCAGTAAGATGGGCACTGGCACCCCCTTTGGCTGATGGGGACAGTAAGGTTTGGAGGGGCTTATCCTAGGCCCCAAGCTCACTAGAGCAGGGGAGTCATGATTCCAACCAGGGTTACTTACTCCAAAGCCCACCTGCGCTCTTTAGTTCTTTATCCATTTCTCTTATTATCTCCTCAGTCCTCGAACCTTCTATGGAGAAACAGGAAAATCTCAAAGCATATTCAACTCCCAAGCAGAAACTGATGACTTGATATTTATACTTGATTAAATACAAGCTATGCTGCTTATGTGACATGGCAGCCAAGCATAATCAACTTCTCAAGTCTCATTTACAGTTATAGGTGTGAAATAATCATTTGTCAGCTCTGCAGGATTACCCTGGGGAATCAAAGCGATTTCTCCTTGTATGCTGTACAAGAACCAAAATCAGAACCTTTAAGTTGACACGTAAAATTGACCACCACACCTGCTAACTAGGATGTGTGGGTGGTCATTGCCTAGAAGGTCATGGTGAGGATGCAGGGCCCAGCCAGCACAGCGAGAGCTTGGTGGGGCAGTGGGCCAAGGGTTTCCATCTGTCTTATGTCTTTGTGATACAAAACCCCATGAAAGGAGGGCCTGCCAGAAAGTTATATGAAAGTATATTATTCATATGTCAGAGTAGCTTATAGAAATAAAGTTCCCTACTTCATTTTTATATCTCCCATGATTATTAATTTCTAGCATACTGTCTCATTCTGCAAATAATTACTAAAAAATACAAGTCATATATCCAATTATCCATATTGATCCCAGAAATATAAAGAAAATATTATTAATATTCTGCTATTCATTTTATATTCGCTAGAGTTTGGTATAAAGTAAGAAATCTATATTCATTTGGAAGATTTTTTTCTTTTACAGAGCTCTTGAAATAAGGATTATTTTGCTTTCTTTTGATGCAATCTGGGCTTGCAAATATATTTGAAGTATGTGTTTGTGTGTGTGTGTGTGTGTGTGTGTGGTTGGTGTAGAATGCCGACAAGCACTAGAGATTCTGAAACTTGTTCATGCACGAATTCTACGTCCTGTGTGTATGTTGTTTCGTTATATCGTTTTCATCTGTTTGTTTGTTTTTTAATAGACCAGGCATTTGGAAAGACCTAAAGACCATGGGCTCAGTGTCTCTCTTCATATTTTTCATCACACTGCTTGTTCTGGGCAGACAGGTAAGAAGTCTGTTACTTCTGTAACTTCTCTAAAGTGCTGTATTAATAAGACTTTGCTGACGTGCATTGCCATTGCTTTCATGCAAACAAATGTTGAAGCATCAGAATCATCTTATCACTTAAGAGAAAAGTAGGTAGCACAGGTGTGTATGCTTGGCTATAGACACAAGAAAAAGGCCTCTCATTTTTTTCTTTTTTCCCTAAGAGGCAAATTTTGTGAACAGTAGAAGTGTGAATCAATGAATTTCCTGTTAAGTCTCAAAATAAATGTGTAGGTTTCTGTAAGCCTACAATGTATTCCCTCAATAGCTGCCACTAATTGGAAAAAAAAGTCCCCTTGCCTGGGGTTTTCATCTGCATTTCAAAACATATAGCTTCTTTTTCTTTTAAGTGGGCATTAAATATCCCTGCTGTCACTTGCAATTATCCCTAGAAATATGGTCTCTTGTTCAAAAATTTTATTTTGTGATGCAAATGAAACATCCTCCTCGGGCTCTGTGCCCGCTTCTGGCCTCCCCGTGGAGCCTGTAGGTGCAGGACTTTTAAGGGCAATATTCTTTCTCTGCCTGCAAACAAGGACAATCACCCAAAGACTAAAGACTCATCCCACACCAGGTAGCTCTGCCTCAACCAAAGTTTGTTTTAAGTTCTTTGATGGATAGCATGAAACAAAGAAGTGATTTATGTGGAGATAACCAGGGAAGAGACAATGCCAATTAAATTATATACACATCTCTAAACAGTTATCTGAGAGGCAAACTATCAGCTGGGGAGTTTGGGTCTGCCTTCCCTTTCTCACCAGGAGGAAGCTGCTAATAATTGCACAGTCAGAGCAGAGACCAGATCTGTGACAGTCAGTCCAGCACCCGGGAATGCCATCCATCCTCTTCCATCTTCCTGGGGAAGTGCAAGGGGCATCCTTCCCTGGAGCTCACAGTGCAGCTCTCACCAATCTCCCTAGAGCTACGCTGTGGTCCTGATACAGAGCTCAGAACACCCCGGTCCCCCCATCACCCTCCCCACCTCTGTCCCCGGCACATGCTAGGTTCTGCATTCTTAGGCAGTTTCTCCTACTAGAATGATCACTCAGATTGCTTCACAGCAATATATTTTAATTACCTAGAATCAAATTGAATTCTCCCAACTTTTTTTATTGATCACTGAGATAATATACAGGCAATACCACTACACAAATGTTGTCGAATCCCTGCTCACTGATCAGTTACTCCCTAAATGATTTAAATAAATTATCAAAAGTATGCAGTATTATGGCCAGGCATTCATTTAACATGATAGGGCTGGTACCGGTTTCCTTTTGTGTCACTAGTGTAATGATAAGTAATATGTACATCTGGAGGCCTAAAGAGTAGTAATCCCTGCAGGATTAATTGTGTTCACAGTTACTCTTTAACTAGAACCAAGGATATACAGAGGTGAGCCGGAAGGCTGACCGTCAGTCTAAAATCATTCAGTGAATGATTTACTGAGGTCCCAAGTCTTCTGGGATAACAAGAACTGAGAAGTCTGTGATATAGTGCCTCTGCACACCCTTCCGGAAATACAACTGTATTATAAACAAATGTCTGATATTTGAAATAAGGTTGTCAAGTGTTGTAAGAATCCATGGCCTCAGAGTTACCTCTTTTCTGAATATGTTTTAAATAATAGCACAGACTTTTTGCAACTTATTTTTGTTATCATTTGTCCTAATGGCTCCCCTGACCCATGACCATCATTTTTGAAACGATGGCAATGTACTTGCTTTCTAAGAAAATGACTATACTAAATATTGCTCTAGGCATCTCAGAAACCTTAGTGAAAACATAACACATCCTAGACAAGAGCGACAGTACAGTACCACTCTCTGTACTGAAATCTAGTTTGTGACAGAAACGCAAGCCAACTCAAGGGCCTCTTTTGACAGAGAAAGATCCCCTGTATTTCACCCAGGTTTAAAGGGCAGCCCCCTGCCATCAAGGGTCTGCATCCTAGGTGGGCTCATTCAGAGTATGGAACCGGGCAGCGGCAACCTAGTGCCTGAGAGTGAGGCCGAGGTCCTTGTGCGCGAGAGTTGAGGATCCCAGAGAAAGTGGAATCACATGCTGCCTGCACCCCTGCCCAGAGACCACTTCTGTCCACACAGAAAGGTGTAAGCCCAGTTCCTCAGGTACTTTTCGGAAGTAGACAAAGCACGAGACGCCCTCGAGGCTGTGGTAGGACGTGAAACACAGCAGTCAGGGTTGCTGGGGTCCCAGACGCAGCCTGGACACCCTCTCAAGACTCTTCCTGTTCTCTCTCCCATCACGCCAGAGCTCATGATTCCACATCTGAGTGGAATCTGGGCCCCTAAGCATTTGGGGAGTAGCCCCAGATGGAATCTGAGAGATGGGAGGTGATGTGAGGACTGGAGGTCATGGAGCAGGGCTGCTGTTTTAGTTGAAGTGTCACAAAGTCCTTAGAGCGCTTTCGCGCCCTGAGTCAGGGTCCCGGAGGAAGCAGCTCTCCCCACCCCTGGCTGGATCTCCTCACGCGGCCTCCCTGGGTCTCTGTGTCAAGTCTCCCTCTCTTTTCTCCTGTAAGGACATCAGTCATTGGATTTACAGCCCACCCTAAATCCAGGATGATCCTTAAGTTCATTACATCTGCCGAGACCCTATTTTCAGAGATGTCACAGACACAGATACCGGGGTTCGGAC
This sequence comes from Aethalodelphis obliquidens, assembly GCF_003676395.1. Lineage (NCBI taxonomy): Eukaryota > Metazoa > Chordata > Mammalia > Artiodactyla > Delphinidae > Aethalodelphis > Aethalodelphis obliquidens. The sequence goes on from NW_020837973.1 coordinate 6,308,956, forward strand.
TTGGAACGATCTTTTTGGTGACATGATTAAGTCCATTACAACTGGTTTGGGATAAAAACATTTGTCTTCCTTTGGGGGACTGCACATGAGTTTTTAAGGCCCTTGCGCCTCAAGGCAAGGGTTCTGCAGCAGACTGCACTGGTTGGGGAGGTGAGGGGGAAAGATTTCAGAAGGTCACTCTCAGTCCAGTGTAGCTGGTCCCAAAGGGCTCCAATTCCTTTAGTAGGAGACTTAAAGGATGCTTGCACGTGGTGCAGTAGCAGTCCCGCAGAAAACCTGAGCGACTCTTCACGAGCCTTACGAAAACCTTTCAAACGTCCACGAACTGGGCTTGCTGCCTGCCTCAACTGGCTCCACGGCTTCATCTCATGTTTCACTTTTATCTGATCTTCGGTGTATACCTGTGTCTTCTCGAGGCCACCACCGTAGATTGCTTCTGTTATTTTAGTTTAATACCGGCCACACCACTAGTTTATCCCCCCACAAAATATCTAAATAAATAATCTGTTCCCCAAGGGAGAGGACTTTTCCAGTACGTGCATAGCATGATTTCTATAAACACAGAATGTGGAAAATGTGTCCGTAATGTAAAACTTTAATATAAGCAAACTTTTAAACTATCTCTTTTGTAATCTTTTAAAAAAAAATGTCTTGTTATATGAGCTAAAAATAAGTGCCTCCCCAGAGGAGGCGGAGTAGTTTTTGAATATGTCATACCTAGTTTGAAGCAAACCTAATTTCAGTGAATGAGCATTGTGCTTTCAGGTTTCAAACGGTGAATTATTTTTTGAAATTGCAGTCTGTGCATGAGAGGCCATTTACGTGTGTTTTGTTTTGCTTCGTGCTGTCATGGGTATAGCTAAGCAAACCAATACAACATACTCCCTCCATTTAGTTCTTCTTTGCGTGTATTTGTCAATAATTACTATCTGTGCTGAAATACACTCTCTCTATTAGGCCCTTCTGTTACAGGAAGATTCATTCCAGGCTATTTCATTATATTAAATTATATACATCAGAGCAGATACAAAATGATGACAAGCCAAAGAGACCCTGTGACAGTAAACGGGCCTGTTTCTACAATGTTAATAACAGCTGATTTTTAAAAACATTGAATTTTAATACATTATAAAGCATGAACACATATGTTTTTTACTAGCAGGCACCATCTTAATTAAATTATATCAAAATGAACTTTTGTCTAAATATAATGTCATTCTCTCAGTACAGTGCAATCCCAAATGAAAAAACACATACTTTTCAATGTATACTTAATTACATAATTTGTGGTAGAGGAAAACTGATTTTCAGCTGTTAAAGGCAAACTGCCACAAATGAACACTATTATTTTTTAAATGCAAATCATGAAACAATGCACTCTCTCTACTAAAATATTTTCCATTTTTCTTTTATTCATTATTTATATTCTATCACAGCTCTTTTCAAAAAATAATTCAAGCCACCATTTATTAACATGACTATGTAAGAAGCTTTCATGTCATTTTTGTCTTTCAAGGCTTCAGTATAGCTATTTTCTCTGTTTCTGAGGCTGGTTCTTTCCCAAATTTGCATTTTTGGAAATCCATGTTGGAGGGTGAAATGAGAGACATTTGGGGGCAACTGAGGGCTTGGTAGGGAGGGTGACAATTCCGTTTGGGGGGGGTTCTTTTTTAGGTTTGTTTCATTCTTTTTATTTTCTCTTTAAAACCTCCACTCTCTGGCAGGACAAGATGCCTATTGTTTCTTTACCTCTGTGTCCTCTTGTAACAGAATGAATATTACTGTAGGTTAGACTTCTTATGGAAGAACAAGTTCAAAAAAGAGCGAGAGGAGATAGAAACCATGGAGAACTTGAACCGCGTGCTGCTGGAGAACGTGCTCCCTGCACACGTGGCTGAGCACTTCCTGGCCAGGAGCCTGAAGAATGAGGTCAGAGAGACTGGGCTGAAGGGCAGAGGCTGGGCTGGTGGAGAGAGGCGGGGCCAATGGGGAGAGGCGGGGCTGGTGGAGAGAGGCGGGGCCGATGGGGAGAGGCTGGGCTGACGGGAAGAGGTGGGGTTGATGGGGAGAGGCTGGGCTGATGGGGAGAGGTGGGGCTGATGGGGAGGGGCGGGGCTGGTGAAGAGAGGCGGGGTTGATGGGGAGAGGCGGGGCTTCTGGCCAGGGAAGGGTGTGCGCTGGTGAGGGCCAAAAGCTCCTGGCAGTGATCTAGAGGCCTGTGGCACTTCAAACATGTCAGTGTTCAAAATACTCGACATTGGCCTGAACGTGTCCATTTTCAAGAGTATATTGACTGGCCGTATAGAGATCAACTGAGAATAGTGAGTTAGACTCGCCTATGAACATCTTAGCATGAAGTTGATTCATTCTTCCTAGTTTTTCTTCCCCAATCATGTAAAGTTCTGAACGTACGATATGAGGCACTGGGGTTCCAAATATGCCACAAAAGGGGTCACCACCCTCTGCCTAGTGTGGGAGGACGCTTCCTTACCAGCATGCCATCAAGGCCAAATCAAGAAGCAAAATCACACCATGCATCCCACACTCCACTGTTCCATGGCTCACGACTTCCCTGAGAGCCTTTTAAGGGTCTTAGAATTTCAGAGGTATGAGATAGAATTTAGGAGTTAGCCACACAAGGACAGATCAAAGACTTGAGACCATCCATTTGAATGGATAGAAAAGGGAATTTCGTGGAGCATCTAAAGGAACGGATATTTAACTAGAGTTGGAGAGATTGGCATGTTGTTTCAATGCTGAATTGGCTTATGAAATGAAATGTCATGAATTTTCTTTAATGGAACTAAATTACAAGAGTCAGAAGATGTATCTACAGTGGGACTCTGTTAATTTAAGAAACATGCATTTGAGCACCCGCTGAGTGAATGACCTGTGTTTGGTGCTGTGGAGTTTCAGAGATGTATGAGGTGCAATCCCCGTTCTCAGGAAATGTTCAGTGAGGATTGGGAATGGATGAGGGATCCGGAAACCTGTAGATGGATGAACTCGTTAATAGACAAGCTGAACTTTGATGACACTGACTCACAGAGCAGCCAAGTGAGAAGGCTTGGAACGGTATTTATCTGTAACATAGTTAAAGTTGACGTTGAGAAGAAAGTGCCAGGTGGCGGGCAGGGACTGGACCTTATCACTCTGGTCTTTCTGGAAGCATGCTAGGCATGGTGAGCCAGTCCAGGGGCCCCAGCAGGTCCCACCATTCACTTCTCTATTTCTTCTCCTGGTGTTTTCTGCTTTCAGTAGGTTATTCAGCAACTTATTTACCTCTTGGTCACAGACAGTGAAATCTTTACATCTATTAAAAAGAAACCATCTGTTTTCATTAGCAGTTTAAGAGCTTGTTTGTGTCTATATGTCTAGGTGCTAATTCAGGTTATAAATTCATCTGTTGCCCCTGCCCTGGGTCAGGCTGGTGCTGGGCCTGGTTACAGAGATGAACCGGCCCAGGAGGGGACAGAATCCTATTGTCTCCAAAGGTGCTAACTGCGTAAATGCAGGAGTCCAGAAAGTCCACCACTGTGAGCAAGTGACTTCTGAACCAGAAAAGAAAGTGCTAGAAACTGGCAGAGAGATGAAGGCTGTAGAGGGGGAGAAAAAGACCATTCCAGGCTTCAAGGGGCTACTTCTGTCCAGATGACAGGACGGTGCTTCGTTCAAGACCTTAAGAGGCCCCGGGTTCAGCCCTACAGCACTTGGTGACCTCTTCTGCCCCCTCCTGACGTCTCCCTAGGCCAGACCAGGGGAATCATCTGTTCTCTCTATTCATTCCTGTTTGCTTGACTTATTCTAAGCAGGCCTCTGGACACAGTTGCCCCTTTGGAAATCATAAGGAAAAGCAGATGGGGATGTAGAGTGAAACCCACAGGTGGACAGCATGGGCTTGAACCTTTGTCCCAACATTTTCTGTCATGGTAATGTGAGCTACTTCCCCAGCCTGAGCCCCGTCTCCCCTTGAGTCAAAGGGGAATTGTGCTTTACTTTGCACAATTCTTAGGTAGAGTGTGGGATGTTGCATGTCACACTGAGCATCCGTCCCTCCAGCTGAGGTGGGCATTTGATAGAGCAGGACCCGGAGTCCCACATCCATGCAGGTGGGACATACCTGGTGGGCAGGCAGCACCAAAGCACCAATGGACTCATCCACTTACCGAGTGGCCCTACTGTGTGCCAGGCCAGTGACCCTTCTGCGACTAGCACGTCATGGGTGCTCCCAAGATGGGAGTGACATTTCCCTCCAAGTTTCCTCATCAGTGCTGCGAGTTTCAGAACACACACAGCGTCTTCTACAGCCTTCACCGCCCACGTGGGGTCCGTGAGGAAGGCTGCAGCGTCAGGGCAGCACCACCCGGTGGGCTTGAACCCTGGAACAGGCACCACCTCACTGCGCCGGCAGTTTGGGAACTTTTCGGAGACAAAGTAGGAATCAGCGCGTTTCATTGAAATCAGCTCTGGATTCTGTTGCCTCATTTGTCAGATCAAGAAGGTGAATTCCTTGGGGACCTCGTCCATGGCCACATCACGCCTGTGTGTGCACGTGAACCTGACTTAGGCGCTAAAATGATTTCCCCCGCAGACAGTCAGCACCCATTCCCCAAGCTCCCAGCTTATTCCTTCATTCAGGAAACACACCCCTGACCCAGGCAGCCTCATTTTCCCATAGGAAAATGAACAGGAGCTCAGTTGCAAAGCTTTTCAAACGCTTACTGCCACAAACAGCTCCAAGTTCCCTTCTTGCATATTAGAGGTCTCCGGTTTTCGCTTAGGAACCCCGATACCCTGGACGTCATTAGATTTGCACTTTCTAGCTGCTGACCTCACATTGCTCAGGAGGGTAGAGCGACACACACTGAATCTTACATCGGGGGCATCAGACCGATGAGACCGTCCTTGAAACGATCTCTTCATTCTGCACAACTGTGGGCTGCAGAAGTCTCTGTATTTCATCAGACAACACAGAACTCCCCTGGGCTGTGACTTTCCAGATTTTACTGCCAGTTTTTGCTGGTTAGGTTAAATATTTGGGGAGGGGAGGGAGCTACTCAAGCAGCCACTGTAACTGTTGGAGATTAAAAAATTACAGCGGGCCCCATCGGGCAGCCTGCGGTCAGGGCAGCCTGACGTCTGCTCAGCGGGACAGAGATGCCGCCCAGTCGCTGTTCAAGATCAGACCGGTGGTGAAGGAGAGTCTGTTGCTCTGGTCCTCACAGGGAATCCTGAGTGCAGACGAGAAGCCCCATAAAGGGTCTGAAGGAGAAGGACAGCCCCTAGCCCCCTGCCTAAAGGTTCTGAGGGCTCCCACCATGAGTCTCAGAAAGGACGGTTTTGTTTTTGGGGTTTTTTTCCAAAATGGTTATAACCAGGTTATTACCAAGAGGCTCCTTTGAGTGCATGGCAGACTTCTGCCCCATCCCTCAGACTTCCCGACAGGCTGGATGCCTACCTTCTGTCACAGTCAGCCCTTCCTGTCCCCTGGGCAAAAGAACCCACTTCCCTGACCTGGGGATGTGTCATCCTAAGCTTGTGATCCCAGGCCAGGCAGGCTGAGGTGTTTGACCTCCTCTGTTTAATAGCATGGACATGGTCCAGGCTGCTGGCCCCCCTCACTGTCAGGGCCGTATAGATGCGCCCTGCATGCACGCGCGCGTGCTCTCTCTCTCTCTCCCTCCCTCCCTCCCCCTGTCTCCTTCCCTAATGCTTCTGCGAGGGAAAGTTCTGCCCATCGTCAAACACGCGGATCCTGGAAGAGAATTATTTCTGGAGGATTCCAGACCCAAACTGGGCGTGACAGAGCACAGCCAACGCTGGGATGAGAGGGGTTCCTGGGCCCCGGCCAGCTTTCCTTACCCGCTGGGCCCTGCTTGGCCGTTGAGAGCAAAGCGCTTGTCCCGGGCCTAGCACTTCTTAGCTGTGGGACCTCGGGCTCCACCCTCACAGAGGCTATAACTAATTTCAAAAACGATAACGCATGCAAAACTTTTAGAGCAGTGCCTGGCATTCAGGAAACACTCAATTTTAGGCATCTTTGAAGCAAGTATCGCAAACTTATGCAAAACTTGAGAACACTGCCTCCTGGAACTTATCAATATCTGTCACGGGAGGCGCCTTCCCACAGCTTTTCAGGGCCTGACTAGCGTGGACAGCAAAACTCACGTAATCGCTTTGCGCTGTACCCTCATCTGATGGCCTCACCTCCTTCGCTCCTTCTCTGTGGTGTGGGCTGAGCACTCATGGCTTCTGAATGCAGAGGCTGGACTGGGGTTATTTTTAGAGCATGCGGTAGACAGGAGTGTGGCTTTCAGTCCCACAGTAATGGTTAATGTTCCATGGTTTTCTGGAACATTCCTTGGAAACATGACCTATGACCTTGGCCAGGACCCATGTTCACAAAGAGCCTTTTGATTCTCCTACCCGCCGCATGCACATACAGAGGAAACTCGTTTTCCTTCAGAAATACAGAGTAAAGAATGATTTAATCACAATAATTCTGGAAAGATCTTTTATTTCGATTTAAAACTGTTCCCTGCACCTGTGTCCCGGGCCTGTGGGCAGAGAGCTGCTGTGTCCACCTTTGTGAGCCCCTCTTCTTCCTCCCCCAGGGCACTGGTTTTACTCAAAACATCCTCAAGCTTCTCCACCAGCTGCTGACTGTTCTGACCAGGTCCAGGCCCTCAAGCCATTCAGACCCTGGTACAGAGCTCTGTGGCCCAGACAGAGCCCGCTGGTTGACAAAGCCTACTCTCCAGATGGCTGTGTTTTGGCAGGAACATGTCAGAAAGGTCCCTTGAACAGATGTCCCAGGCAGCTTTGGTCACTTGTTGAAAAGACTGCATTTTGTCGACCCTTTGCCGAGTCCCCGGTGGTCGGGGTTATGTGTGATTCTGAGCCGCGCAGCCTCGCTGCGGGAGAGCTGAGGCTTGATCAAAACAAGACACAGATGTCAGTGCGGGTACAGGGGAGTTTGCCAGGCACACAAACGCTCCCCCTTCTCAGCTAACCTCCCAACACCCAGGCAGCTCCCTCAACGCATTCCTTACAGAGTCAGGCTAGAAAGCCACAGGTCTTCAGAGATGCTTTTGTGCTTTCTAATGATCTGACTCCCCTGAATAAATTAGGCGTTAGCTGACAACTGGGGACTGAGCGGGGATGTGAAAGGTGGGAGGATCACTATGGCCTCCTCAGTATGGCCTGAGTCAGCAGGAGAACGCGCTGGTCCCGGAGTTTGGAGCCCCAGCTAGTGGCAAGTTCCGGCAACTTCCTCGGGCACACCAAGCAGACGTCTCCACACCTGCATGCAAGCAGCACCAATCACACTTTGTCTTCCTGTCCTTGTGTTTGCGCTCTCCCTCCAACTAGACTCTAAGCTCCTTAGAGTAGGGCTTGCGTTGTCCGTCTCTGTGACCCCATTACCTGCTATGAAGCCTGGCACCTGGCAGGCCCTCATGGGGGGCTGTGCGTGCCTGTGTGTCTATGTAACAGCACGCTAAAGTGAATGTCAGCCCAGAACACCAAGAGACAGTAGGTGTCATATTCCAAAGGGGGTGCTAAACAGTGTGCAGAATTTACAAATGCAAGAGCTACACCACTCTCGATCCTTCACTCTCAGGGACACGAGGGCTGGGTGAGTAGAGGTTGGAAGAGGGATTTGGGACAGAATATAGTGAGAAGCGAGCCCTCTTCTAGAGGGACATGGGGAATCCTCCCTTTACCTCTTGCCTCATAAATAGACCATAACCACTCAGCTTGGGATGTGTACCTACAACTTGGGCCCCTACGTGGTCCTGGGGCAGCAACTCCATCTGGGGGACACAGATGACATGTAGTTTCCTGAATGCAGAGGGCAGGGGCTTATTGGAGTGTCTGGCCCAAGAGAGTTGGGGGCTGCAGGTGGGGATGTAATGGGACTATGAGGGTTTGGGAGGGCAAAGCCTGCTGAATGTTTCCAGGGACCAAGCCAGAGAAAAACAGTTGGCATGGGGTCATTTTAGATCCTGTTTTGAAAAGCTGCTTAGAGTGGGGAATGGGCCCCAGCAGAGAAGCTAGAAGACTAACCAGAAAGCCCGGGGCAGAGAGAGTAGTCACAAGTAGGAGCGGAGTGCGTGGTCCACATCAAGAGAACCTTGGCAGGATGTCCCGTGTTGGGGGGAAGTGACAGAGAGTCTTCAGATAACCCATGAAAATGTCCACCAGGTTTAAGTTCCCTGGGAGCATGATGTAGTTAATGGAACGCGTCCCTCCTCCAACAGACCCTTCTTTCTTCCCCTGTTCTCCACCCCTGGGTGCTTTGGAAAACTGGGCTAGGCAGCTGGGGAGGGTCAGACCAGAAGCATGAGGAGGAGAGAGAGAGTAGAAGCCAACCGTGCCCCCTTCCCACACTGCAGACACTCCTCCACCACCCAGCAGGCCCACACTGGGGAAGGAGAAAAGCCACACATTCCACTGGGGTCTGCGTTCTGACTTCTCGTTAGATTGGACACTTAAATTATTGATGAGAGGACTCCTGTTACCTGAGAATGACAAGAAGAGTCATGGGGTTGTCCCAAGTTTTCATCCAGAGTTGGGAAAGAACTGAAGTCCCGCTCAATAAACTGCAAAAGACAGTGCGCACAGAAATGCAGCTGCTTTGTGATGATTTTGCCATAACTTGAGCTTGTTTTGCAGAATGGCTACATGTGAGTGAATGTTGAAATGGCATCTAAGCTTCCACTTCTAAAGCTCAGCGAGATTCTTGTTGGCAGCTATGTTCTGGACAAGGGTCACCCGTGCTAGACCCTGAATTCCAAAATCTCCTCCAAGGCTTCCTACCTGCCCTACCCTCACCCCAGATCCTCTGGAAGTATAAGATAAGCTCGGGTCGTCAGCCAATGAGCTTGTGGTTCTCTCTGGCCCCAAGCGCAACCCAAAGACCTGAGGGAACCTCTCATGAGTTTAGGGTATGGCTCTAAGCCCTGCATGTTTCATTAGCTCTAGTGAATTTGTAAAGCTTCCCATTTGTCAAGTTTCCCTGATTCTCAAGCGTAGCCCTGTGGAAGCCCTGAGCCAGGAGCTAGGGAGTCAGAAATCCCCACTCACCCTTGGTGTTTCCTCAAAGCTCCAAGTGACCCATTTGTCAAAGAGGGTGGGTGAGCATTTTGCAGTCCAAGGCCCCAGTAGCACTCATGGCCTGTGGAGTGCCAGACCAGGACTCCAGAGATTAGTCCTGGTCCCTAAGTCCGTGGGAGCCTTGGTGTGTCACCAAACTCCCCTGACTTAACAATTCCTCATTTGTCCCGTGATTCTTAATCAAGGCTGCACAGCAGGAAAACTCATAGAGCTTTACAAAAAGATGCACATGCTTGGAGCCCACTCCAGGGGCAAGGTTCAGTTGGTCATTGGGTGGCCCAGGTGTCACCTTCTTGAAAGCCCCATTGGTGACTCTCCTAGGCATTCCTATTAGAAGACCATGGAATTAAATGACCCATCAGACCTCTTCCAGCTCCAACAACCTAGGTGTTCTGGGGCAAGAGTTCAGAGGACAATTTTGAGTGTCAACCTGAAGATGTTTTATTAGACTCCAAACCAGTGTGGTTAAAATCAGCCCTCATATCCAAACTTTCAGTCAGTTCAGTCTTGCATTTCCTTATCTCCCATCCCCAGATACCCTTAAAGACCCTAGGGGAAAGGAAAAAGGCAAAGTGACATGACCTACAAGTGGTACGGGACCCCATGCTGCCCCAAGTCCAGGCAGCACACCCTGTGGTCATCGAGGAAACGCAGGGTAAAGCATAAAGTGTAGCATTTATAAGAATGACCTCTGCATCAGACTTGGTAACTGTGACCTTGGGAAAGTAATGTAACTGTTCTGTGCCTCAGTTTCCTCATCTGTAGATTGAGAATAAAAATACCAGCTTCCTAGGATTGTAGTCAGGGGCAAGTTAATGCTGGTGGAGAGTTCAGAGGGGTGGGCATCCTGGCATGCAGTGGGCACTCAGTCAGTGCTGGTGATTATTGTGTGTATTCTTGTCATCATCATCATTCCCCAGATGGTCACTCTGGCTGATGTCAGCAGACAGTGGAGAAATGCAGGGTACAGAAAATATACCCTTGCCTTGCTAGATGTACCCCTTTTCCTTAAGAGTAGAGAAGTCAGTGGAGTTTATACTACTTTTATGAAACTGCCCTTTTTAACTAGAAGAGGCATCTAGGGGCTTTTCTCTCCCCTGTTACCCTGACACCCTGGCTGGGTCAGCATTACTGGAACCTAAGCTTGGCACTCATACATTCCACAGGTCGTCTTCTGAGGATATGAGTGTTCACAAAAACAACTTTTCAGAGAGAGGAAGCACAGGTCTGCACCAAGAACCAAGTCAACCATATTGGGAGCAGAATACAAAAGAAAAACCTTGATTCTATTGTTCATGTATTTTATAGAGATTGTAAGGCAGTAGCAGAAGGCACTACCAGGTGGTTGGCCCTGAGAACAGGAAGATGACACAAGTCTGTCTTTCCCAGGAAGTGGTTGTGACCTGCCGTGGGTTGCCATTGCCCCAATGTGTGTGTCATGAGACGTCAGCGGAGGAAGAATGTTTTTTCTGAGAGGCCACCAAACCTTGGAGTTATGGTGCTGTTGAAGTGCTCACTCCCTGCTAAGGGATTCATCTGAGTGCCGCAGAGAGCAGAGCACACTGGTAACATCCATGCAGGGTAGATTCTCTCCCTCTGCCAGGCACACAGGAAACATCAGCCGCTAGCTTTCTTTCCTCCGCTCAGAGGTCGCAATCTTGTGTGACAGAACTCTCCTCACGTTTTCTGGTGGAGGGAGTGTTTCCCATGATGCAGTGTGCCCACATTGGCGCCTGGCCATTCTGCCCGGGACAGGCCATCCAAGGGCCCTGATGCACCAGCACCAGTGAGAGAGCAGATCTTCCCTCCCAGGACCAGCCCCCATGCCCACATAATAACGCTTCCTATAAGAAATCTCCACTGAACTTGAAGGTTTCACTATATGCTGGGGAAAATTATGTGTGGAAACACCTTGAAATTGTATTTACAAGACATTGTAATTTTCCTCACTAAAAGTTTAGACTTTTAGTTTAGACTCTAGTCTATTTAAAAACAAAAGGAAATCCCGAACAAATATTTCTGGTGTCTAATACAATAGAATAAGTAGCCTGAGGAATTTCACTAGTTCTCTCTGGTGTAATTCAGAAGTAACATGATGAGTTTCATCTGCTCCTTTCAGGACAGGCTGAAGAGGAAAATTCATGATGCCTCCAATCCAAAGAATGTAGCCATAACGAGTCACTTTAGGACAATATAGTAGCTTGGGAAATCGTTTTGTTTCCCTTTAGTTGTTAAAAGAATGTTGTTGGTTTTTTTTCCTAAGTGAGAAGTCTATGGTCTCTTGTCATTGTCTACGATAGAGCTGGCAGAGAGGGGTAACCGGACGGGCACCTCATACTAACTGGTAGTGACAGTGGGAGTGCGGTGTTGACGATTCTGAGCCTACATCCAGCTCCCTAGAAGCCTTCACCTGTGATCAATGGCCAGTGCCTAAAATGGGCCTGGGACCAGGGTGGAGCAGGTGGAGTGGACCCTGGGTGATTTCTTTACCAGTCTTAACGTAAAGAAACACTTCCATTAGGAGCATGTTTGCTTAAAAGGTTTCCTAGTGCTCAGCTCTTCCTTTTCTCCTGGGCAGGATTTATACCACCAGTCCTATGACTGTGTCTGCGTCATGTTTGCCTCCATTCCGGATTTCAAAGAATTCTATACAGAATCGGATGTGAACAAGGAGGGCTTGGAATGCCTTCGGCTCCTAAACGAGATCATTGCCGACTTTGACGATGTACGTACTTACCCTTGATGGGCAGGGCTGGCCCCAATCCCATCCTTTGGCGTTCCTCTGGACTGGCACATTTGAAGTTAGTCCAACATCATGGCATATCTTAAAACTTGTCCTTTGACAAAATTTCTGGTGGTTGGCATTAAGCTTTTTTGCTCTATTTAGCTCACTGACTAATTTTGGTGAGGCAAACACATATTATTTTTAAAGCTAATATGATTTCTATCAACAACGACCAAAATCTGTTCCATAAAATCTCTCTCCAGCATGCCCATGAATTTTCTTGAAAGGCTTGAACTCCAAGGAAAATACTTGCCCATCTCTTTATACATAAAAAAGATAGTAGCTTATTTGCATGTGTGTCTGTGCAAACTCCAAGGTCTATGTCAGATATCAATTTGAATTGTACATGGATGGCATGCTTTATTGTTGAAAAAGCAATATGAATGTGGTAGAAAAGGCAATTTTAGAAGGGACAAAGTGTACATCTTAGGTATTGGAATAGGTGTCAATTTTCAATTTTCTGCCTACAAAGGAAACAATGCACTTTGTTTTCTAGTAAGAACAAACAGACCTCTGGTTTGAAAGATATTGTTGTTTTACCATTTTTAACAATATTTTGCAAATATAGGAAAGTTGACATCAGTGAACATACGTTCATCATGATTGATGGAATTTTGAAACACAGTGATGAAATTATATAATATGATGGTTTCAGGCCAACCTTCTAAATGTCTTGTGGGACCTGTGCATTTCTCTGCTACCACCACTGTCACCATGAGGTTGACTCAAGACTCATGGTGAAGTAATGACAAGTAGAGATTTTCACTGTTGTGCAGGGTTCACAGTGAAAAATGTTGGCACATTTCCTCCAGCTGCCCCTCGGTAAAATAAATGCTCTCTAGCACTAGTGACCATTCTTTCAGGTTGGATTGCTCATGGAGATGTGATCATGGGATTTGCTCACTTATCTTAGATTCTCTGACATGTGATCTTGAGCGAATCTCCTCTGAAAGCAGGAGTACCAAGGAAGGGTCTAGAAGATGTTCCCAGTCTTCTGTTCGTACCTTTGTCCTGCTGAGCAGATACAGAACCTTCCAGCGTTTCCTTCATTTGCTCTCTCCATCCAGTCTTTCCCTTTCCTACAGCTTCTTATTTTTACCTTTCCTCCATCCCACCCCACGGTCTAATGTAGTAGATGAGGAGGACCCCAGTAGGAAACTGATTACTGGTGCCAGAAACTGGGGCAAGAAATATTAGGGTCAGGGCTGATGAGAGGGGCCATTTATTCCCTCCACTCCAGGTTTTCAGAGGGCAAAAGTTAATCCTCAGCACTACCTCAGCACTATTATGACCTCAGTTGGTCATAATTCACCCTCACCATGCAGTTGGTCATAATTCACCCTCACCATGCAGGGAAGACCTCACTCTCTGAATCATGATTTTATATTTAGACCTTTCAAACACAGAGTGGGGAAGTTTATTTGAGGCCATTATCACTCGCATCATAATTTATCCTGTTTCCTTCACTAGCAAATTCTAAAAGGTAATTCATGTTAACTGGAAGTAAATCGTTATACTGCATATCTTTCCAAGTACATGCCCTTTGTGAGATGCATGAAGTGTTCTTTCCCCACGATGCCCAAGGTCGAAGGGTGAATAATCAGTATCATGTTCCTGTGACTGAACTAGGATTTGAGAATGTCTCTAGAAAATGCTTGGCCTTGGGTCAGCAGCCGACTGAGTAACTGTGTGACTGTCATTGCCCCCCAGCTGCTGTCCAAGCCAAAGTTCAGTGGAGTTGAAAAGATCAAGACCATCGGCAGCACGTACATGGCGGCGACGGGTCTGAGTGCCGTGCCCAGCCAGGAGCACGCCCAGGTACACACGTGTCAGCCACACCCAGCACACGTGAGCCTCAGCTCTGCCCACAGGTCATCCTGGGACCAAAACAGTGACCCATACACTGAATTGCAGGCACAACCCTGACCTCGGTGATTAAGGTCTCATGAGAAAAGAGGAGAATTCTGGAGGCTTCTGAGGGTCTGTTCACAAAACTTCTTTCTCTGGCAGACAAGGTAGAAAAAAAACAACCAGTCTGGTAGCTGCTTGATACCAGATAAATATACAGGAAAGTTGGTTAGAGCTGTTTATTTAAAGGTGACTCATTATGGGAGGGCTCCTGGTCTTTTGGTTTAAAACAACGTGGTCAAGAACATGCTGACCACCCAGAAATTTGGTTGAAATGTGATTTGGTCAAAACTGAGTATCTTCAATCAACTAGGGTTTTTGAGGGGGGTTTTCTGTTATGTTGTGTTTTGTTTCTGTGTATGTGTGTGTGTGTGTGTGTGTGTGTGTGTAGATATACTTCATTTTTGTTTCTCTTTTGGTCATGCCATGTGGCACGTGGGATCTTAGTTTCCCGACCAGGGATCAAACCCGTGCCCCCTGAATTGGGAGCACAGAGTCTTAACCACTGGACCACCAGGGAAGTCCCTAGATATGGTTTGTGGGTCAATAACAAGACCCCTTTCCCCTCGGGACAGTGGGCTCCCTGACAGGCACTGGCTTGTTTAACGCAGGGCAGAGGTGGTGGGTGCAGCACAGAGGGATGAAACTTACCAGAGCACAGCTTGCTGGAGGTGGTTGGATTCCCCCAAGGAGAGGAAGAGCTCAGCCATTCCCCGACCCCCGTGTGTCTAGCTTTCCCCCAATCCCACCACCTCCCACAGGCAACCAAGAGAGGGACAGAGGGGCAGCAGCTTCCTCAGACAGAGTCCAACCCCCGGAGCATTAGGAGAGGGTCCTCTTCTCTCTTAACATTCGTGGGCAGAGACAAGAACATGAAACGTCGGACTCAAGATTAACCCTAGAATTTTTCTGAGTGAGTGGGGTAATATATGTCCCTTCTACTCAGGTGTTGCTTCCAGATTATTATTTTTTTCATGGGTATGAATTACTTTAGTAATAAGGAAAAATAAAACAAACAAGCAATAAAAGAAAACTTAGAAGAATCGTAAGTTTTGAGCAGTACCGTTCCAAGCAATCTTGACGCCTGACACAAAAGGAAAAATGGACACCCCTGTTTACGTGGTGTTGTGTATCTTTCGGGGTTGGGTTTTTATTGCCAGAACATTCAAGTGTTGAAAATCTATTGGAAAATTGGACAATAAAGATATTAAAATGTACATTGTTTTAATTCTAAATATCTTATTTTTACCCAAGACAGAACTAATTAGATTTTTACTGTCCTGGCTTTAATGGAAGAAAACTTAATCCTTTTCAGCATCTTTAATGTTCTGAAAAAAATTAACCATTAAAAATAACATAAAATTATGTACACAGGGACAGACATTTTTCCCGTTGCCTCGGGCTCTAAGACGCCCAGCACAGCACTGTCAGAAACTGATTAGTGAGCTCAGCTGCCATAATGAAGGCTGGGCAGCTTCAACAACAGAGAATTATTTTCTCACAGCTCTGGAGGCTGGAAGTCCCAGATCAAGGTCCTGCAGGATGCGGTTCATGTGAGGGCTGTCTTCCTGGCTTGTTGCTGGCTGCCCTTTTGCTATGTCCTCACAAAGCAGAGAGAGAGAGATCTCGTGGGTATGGCTTCAAGATATGAATTTGAGAGGGATCTGTGCAGTCCACAGCCCCTATCTTTCTTTAAATTTCAGTGTTTTACTTCTTTCTGGATTTGTCTGCATTAATTTTGATTTTCTAAACATTGCACTAGGATATTATTTCTCATGATGGTTGAGTTTTTCAGTGCCCCCTTAAGTTTTGCAGCTGAGGTAAGTGCCTCACTCTTCTCACCCTAATCCCAGCCCCAATTCTGAGGCCTCTCAGCTGACCTCCTCTTGTGGCCCATTGAGGACACTTGACAAAATCACACCTGCTCCAGAACTTAGCTAGCAACAGCCACTTACGGAACCCTTGGCAGGGATGCTCAGAGGCACATGAAGACCCACTCAGCATTCAGCGTCTGTGCTGGGCCCATCCTCCATCACCCCTCCATCATCATTCCTCCATCATACCTCGATCATCCCTCCTTCATCCCTCCATCATCCCTCCATCACCCCTCCATGATCCCTCCTCCATCCCACAATCACCCTCCCTCATCCTTCCATCACCCCTTCATCACTCCTTCATGACTCCTCCATCATCCTACCATCATCCCTCCATCACCACTCCAACATTCTTCCATCATTCATCCATCACCCCTCCTTCATCCCTCCATCATCCCTCCATCATCCCTCCTTCATCCCTCCATCACCCAACATCACTCCTCCATCATTCCTCCATCATCCCTCCTTCATCCTTGCATCATCCCTCCATCATCCCTCCATCAYCCCTCCATGATCCCTCCTCCATCCCACAATCACCTTCCATCATCCCTCCATCATCCCTCCTTCATCCCTCCTTCATCCCTCCATCACCCCTCCATCGCTCCTCTATCATTCCTCCATCATCCTTCCTTCAGCCCTCCATCATTCCTCCATCATCCTTCCTTCAGCCCTCCATCATCCCTCCTTCATCCTTCCATCATCCCTCCATCATCCCTCCATCACCCTTCCATGATCCCTCCTCCATCCCACAATCACCTTCCATCATCCCTCCATCATCCCTACAGCCAGGCTCCCTGGTCTCGACTCTGTCACCACCAGACCCTGGTCTCCTGGATCGTCAACAAATGTCTCCAGACCTCTCCTCCCCCTTCCCATAGGCACAATTTTTGGATGGCTTGTCCTTATCCACTGCCTTTATTTTTCACCTTCTCCTTCTGTGCTAACCCTCACCAATGCGGATGTCAGAAATTCCACTCCTAAAGATCAGGAAGTACTTCCAAATTCCAAAATCCAAGTCGGATTTGCATTCCCCAAGCGATCATTCTCTGTGTCCTGTCTGTGGCCTCTGATATAGCCAGCCATCACCTTCGCCCAGAAGTCCTCTTCTCCCTCAGCTTCTGGTTTCTTCTCTTTAGTGAATCCTGCCTGAGGTCTTCCTCTGTGGACATTTCCATGTTCTTTCCCCAACCCCTTCCCTCCATCAGGGATCTCAGCTAAGACTTGCTCCACCAGCCTGTGTATCCGACCGCTGACAAAACCATCGTCCACCTTCCTGACCATTAGGCCAAGCTTGGAGCTCACGTTTCCAGCTTTCCACAGACACCCAGCTTGCTCACAGCACCCTCACCTTCCTCTTGTCCTCCCTACTCCCAGAACAGGGCCTCCACCATCTGCCTCCACGCCCCTGCTCTGACCCATCCCCTACCTCTCCCTACAGCTCCCTCATCAGCCCTCAGACGTGCACTGTGCGTCTGTGCAGACAAGCACCAAGTGCTACTCATACACCCTACAGGAGGGGTGCACCCACCAGCTGCATCAGAGGCCCTGTGGTGGGTGCTACACATGGTCTCCAGACACCTGAGTGAGGGGCTGGAAATCTCCATTTCCACAGGTGATTCTGATGCACAGGAAGACACCCTGTGTTCAGATCTCACCCATCAGCCGGGCCAAGGCTCCCGCTTTCATAGGAGCCTCTCCTGCACCCTGACCTGCTTTGGCCTCACCTGACCCTCTGTGTCTAGATCCTATTTCCTTCCCTCCCACGTGCTGCATATAATTTCCTGGTTTTGTTTAGACGTGTGTTTCTTTCCAGCATCCAAATTATAGCAGGGGCCGTGTCTTATGTGGTGTTCCCCAAAGTCCCAGAAGGGGGCGCTGAACAGAGTGATTGCCCGTGTCTGTTCAATGAGTGATGGAGCAGTGCGTGGCCACCCTGCTTCCCAGCCCAGCCTCTCGCTTCCTTCCCGCCATTTTACAATCCTGCTCCTCCCCGTGCAAACGCACTCTTTTTTTTCTCCTACCATTTTCGAAAACTTAATAAATGCCTCCTGAGTCTTTACTTTTAACAAGCCTAGGAGGCACCCCAACCCAAGCCCATTTTACAGATGGAGAAACTGAGGCACAGCAGTGCAGTAACTTACCCAAGGTCATAGAACAAGCAGCCATAGAATAGGGCTATAGAGCAGGGCTGCAGACCCGGGCACTCTGGGTGCAGGGCTCACCTCCCTCTGCCCACAGCTCTCGTGCTGCTTCACCCCCTCCTCTTCTTCCCCAGCCCCCCACCATGTTGGCTTCTGCACCCACACGTTTGTACGCACACCATTCACCCAAGCACTCCTTCCACAGGTGCTCCATCCCTCCTGCCTTCATCACTGGCAGCCACAAAATCTGCCTTCTCAGCTACCCTTGAGCTGCA
The DNA here is from genome assembly GCF_003676395.1 of Aethalodelphis obliquidens. Classification (NCBI taxonomy): domain Eukaryota; kingdom Metazoa; phylum Chordata; class Mammalia; order Artiodactyla; family Delphinidae; genus Aethalodelphis; species Aethalodelphis obliquidens. The sequence goes on from NW_020837973.1 coordinate 6,327,056, forward strand.
TCCTGACAGCCACCACTGTTAATACATGAGTATTTACCTTCGTGGTAGAGTGGAAGGAGCGTGGCTTTCACGTGAGACTGCTCATTCCTTACCATGGTAGCTAAGCTTTCTGCACATTAGTGTCCTTTTGTATACAGTGGGGACCCTACTCATTTCCTGAGGCTGTGGGGAAGCCATTAATATGCAAAATGCTCCACGGGCAGAGTGGGTGATAAAAAGGATAATAGCGGTAATAATACAGTTATGGTTTGTACACTGTTTCACGTATGGATACCATTGCTTCCTCCCGCAGAATAGGTAAAAGGGTTTGGGGACATAAATGAAATATGGCATCAGGTCCATGTAGGGAGATTTACTCAATACGAGCTATTTTTATTTAGAACATTTAGTTCGAATCTTGGTAAGATCATCCTAGAAATATTTTGAAATTCAGTGAAAATCTGAAAGGAAAGTTCATTATGTTTGATTGGGGGCAGAGCATGCTTGAGAAATAATAACATGGGTATAGTCTTTATGAAAAAATGAATGTCCCTTTTGCCTTTTGTAGCCTACCTACTTATCTCTCTAGTTAAAACCAAAAAACTTTCCATTTATTGTTTACAAACAAAACATTTTCTATTTATTATTTAGCCAAATATTTAGTTTGGCAACAAACATATTCAACACAGCCAGATATTTAGTTTGGCAAAATATATTGGGTTTCTCAAGGATTCATGTGTTTTTCTTAAATCCAAAAAGAGGCAGAGCTGTCTAGATAGAAGCAGCCTTTTGAAAGTCAGCTTTAATTTGTAATTACCTCCACATTTTCTACATGCCGGCACAGGCTACTTACCCCCTGGGAAAATGAAGGCACAGGGGTCTATCAGCACCTAGTCAGAGCAGGGCTTTCTATCTGCCTTTGTTTTGCTTCATTTGTGTTAACTTAAGTGAAACAACACATTCTGATTTTAAGCTTAAAGACAACATGACTAGATGGTTGGTTGTATTATGTGTAACAACTGATTGTTGTTGTTGAAAGAAGCAGGCATTTGTCAAAAAATGAAACATTACATGGAGAACAGGCTTGCATTCTGAACCCGCTCTCGTAATCCCCGGAGCATGCACCTGAAAAGTACATGTTCCGCGATGGAATTCAGGGTTGATAGAAATGGGGAGCTTATGCACCCCAGAGGCACTTCATTTTAACGTCAGGACTTCACCACTTCCCAGACCCATAGCAGCCCCCTGCTCCTTCCCAGCCATGGCCTTTAGACCTCAAGCCATGATAGCACACTTGTGGTTACAGGTATGTTTTTCTTGACTTACGTAGACTTCTTATAAAAGGACATCTCACTAAAAAATAATCATCTCCAGTTTCTCCTGAAAATTGGTAGATCTCCTGATCTTCATTCCTGATGACAACAATCACCAGCTGAGAAGCAGCTGCCCCATCTTGGCACATTCTCCCCAGTTTGCCACACTCCTCACCCCTCCATATTGCCTCATGCCCCTCTGCTGCACTCTGGAGCCTCCCCTACTCGATCTCTGAAAGGACTTTGCCTGCCCTATCATTAAGGAAGTCCATCCTTCATGCCAGAATCAATGATTAGGGTCATCTCTGGTCTTAGTATGTAAATTGGTTTTGATCTTTTTAATACAAATTTTACTGAGAACTTAAATATGTCAAAACCAAAGTACAGAGATGAAAACTTTCATGTAAACCCATACTTTGATTACACTATTGCTGTGATGAGCCTTACCTCTAGCTTTTACTCACAATTTCAAATAGAGTGATGCCCATTGCCAGCAACACTTTGGAAGAAGTGACTTGTGGTGCCAGAAGAATAGGGGGATGGGAGAGGCGGAGAAGCAAGAGATAACAAGGAGGTTGTATTCCTATCAAGGTACGAGTGCTGGTGCTCATTAAAAATTTTTAAGCTTTGTATTATTGCTCTCTTTTTAATTATTTTTATTTTAAAAAGTTAAATTATTTATTTTATTTTATTTATTTATTTATTTTGCGTTACGCGGGCCTCTCACTGTTGTGGCCTCTCCCGTTGCGGAGCACAGGCTCAGCGGCCATGGCTTACAGGTCCAGCTGCTCCACGACATGTGGGATCTTCCTGGACCGGGGCACGAACCCACATCCCCTGCATCGGCAGGCGGACTCTCAACCACTGCGCCACCAGGGAAGCCCTAAATTATTTATTTTAAATGAGTTTTTTATTTTATTTATTTATTCTATCAGAACAAATTTGACAGCAGATTGTGGGCTAAGGGTAGTTACTAGTTTGCAAGCACTACCTCTCACTCTGTTTCTTGCTAAGTTGGCCCCATAGACATAAACGCTGTGGCTAGCACTAGGATTTCTCCATCATTCTTCTCCCTCCATCCCCCAAATAAGATCCCAGGCTCCAAGTGACCCATCTATGAGATTCCTACACTTACTCAGTTTATTAGCAAAACCGAGCTGACCGACAAAACAATGAGCAATAAACATTGCCCATCCACATTCACTGAGTCAGGCTAACGGTTCTGTCTCTGCCTGAGTTAGGAGCTGCCTGATTTGACTGTTTGGGATTTTATTTAGCTAGTAGGTCAACCAGCATAGATTTTCTTTACCCATTGGGGCAAGTGCCAGTTACTTGTTAATGACCCTCTGTAACTGCCCTCCAGAGTTTATAGTCTGGAAAAAGTCATGTATGCAAACAGCAACTCCAATGCTAGGTAAGCCTGGGGATATTAGAGGTGTCTCAGCTGGGCTGCTATAAGAAATTACCATAGACTGGGTCACAAGTAACATTTATTTCTCACAGTTCTGGAAGCTGGGGAGTCTGAGATCAGGTCTGCAGATTCGGCATCTGGTGAGGGCCCTCTTTCTGGTTTGCAGACAGCCATCTTCTCTCTGTGTCCTCATTCAGTGCAGATGGAGAGCAGAGAGAGAGGAAGCAGCTCTCTCCTGTCTCTTCTTATAAGGGCACGAATCCCATTCATGAGGGCTCCACCCATGTGACCTAATTACTTCCCCAAAGCTCCACCTCCTAATACCATCACACTGGGGATTAGGCTTCCTCATATGAATTTTGGTGAAACTTTAGGACACTCCACCAAGTTGATCAGGGAAGAAGTAAGGAATCATTCTCAGATCTTCTGCTGCCAGTTTCTTAGTAACTAAAGCATATGTTGAAACTCAAAACCATAGTTTCCTTTACTGGCAAAAGTAGAAAATAGTTTTGGTCTCTGCTGAAATGAAAAGCAATATCTCAGTGCTGTGTATTTTTGCACAAACACCAAAGCTATCGTGATGTAGGGTAAATGGAGAGAGAAATGCCCTCCTACTTTAATGCTACTAATAGGAAACAAACACTAAAGGAAGAACCATCACTCTTCGCTATACACACTGAGAACCTCAAAGATACTTAACATTTCAGACACTTAGATTGTTGTTGAAGCCATTCATCAATGTAGGTTGCTCAGTGTGTGGAAAGTGGGGGGAAGTACTAAACTAGGGCATAAAGCAATTCTTGCTAACATTTTCCTCCTAGAAGCTTTTCATGTCAAGCAGAGTGATGTGCTTCTCTACCCTATCACGAAGGAAACTAAATAAAACCTGAGCCTCAGGGATGCAGGCAGAATGTGTTGCCCATTTGAATCCATTTCATCTTAACCACAACCCTATGAGACTGGTAGTTATTGTTTCAATTCACAGATGAGGAAACTGAGCCCCGGAGAAGTTAAGGGACTCAGCCAAGGCCATGCAGCTGATGATTGTGGAACCTGGAGCTGGACCCAACTTTGTCTGACTCAAACGTGCTGGCAATTATTTAGTGAACTTCCTGCTTTCAGACAAGTAGTGGTCACCATATAAACAATGAAAATAAAGAAACAAAGGAAATAAAGAAAGAGGTGAATGGGAGAAGCATGTCCGTGGGAGATGGACTTGGGAGCTGAGGAAGCAAGATGGAGGGGACTGTCTGAATCTCAGGTTTCCAGTTTAGGGATCTGAAATTGATGACACCATTAGCAAAAGTAGACGAGTCAAGAATAAGAGCTGTTAATGGGAGATTAAATAGAAATAATAGTTTTAGACTTACAAGTTTGAGTTTTCAATAAGGCACCCAAGTAGAATTCCAGTCATCCACATGGGTAGTGGCCAGTTCCAGAGCCATTAATGAGCAATGCTTGGATATAGTTTTCCATCAACTGAATATCTCTTAGACACATCATCCAACACAGCTGTCACCATTTTAGCAGCAAGACTATCAAGGAAAAATGCTTACCTACTTGTCTACATGTATGTGCCTATTTTATTTAAATCTCTCCCTTAAGAAGCTTACAAAAATGGACACAATGCAAAAAATATTTTTAAATTAATAAACTAACATGCAAGGAATATGAAAGATAAGATAGAAACAAAAATGAGGATGATGCAATAAAATGAAAATCAAATAGCAAAAGTTGTGACCACATTCAAGATGCACACGGGGAAGGAGGCAAGAGGGTGAAGTTTATTTGTCTGATGTTAAGTATTGATACCTCAGCTTTCTTTTTGTTTCCATTTGCATGGAATACCTTTTTCCATGCCCTCACTTTCAGTCTGAGTGTGTCTTTAGATTTGAAGTGAGTCTCTTATAGGCAGCATATAAATGGATTTTTTTTTGTAACCTATCAGCCACTCTGTGTCTTTTGATTGGAGTATTTAATCCATTTACATTTAGAGTAAATGAAGATTGAGGACCCTGGAGTCAGATTGCCCACCTGCAAAGCCTGGTTATTCCACTTACATAAGTTATTAACCTCTCTGGGTTTCCCTTTCCCATCTGCATAATGGGGATAAAGACAGGCATTCTTTCATGGGAATCGTTGTGAGGATTAAGTACGTGCATACATACACTATTGCTATTAATTTTTCCGAAATTTCCAGCAGCCAACACAAGTGCAGTGCTTTAGTGTTCATAAGGTGAGGTCAAATCACTCATTCATTAATATGTTTGAAACCAAGCCACATCAGGCTGCAGCTGGATGCTCCACTGGGTCCCTGACCCAAGCTCTAACAAACGGGCCCTCATAATCATTAGTCTGTAGTGAGCAGTGAGCTCAGTAACTTCCTTATGGAAAACGGTTTAACACATTGAGGGGGGAGGTTGTTAGCTAGAACATCTCTCTTTTTTTTTTTTTTTTTTTCTGTACGCGGCCTCTCACTGTTGTGGCCTCTCCCGTTGCAGAGAACAGGCTCCAGACGCGCAGGCTCAGCAGCCATGGCTCACGGGCCCAGCCACTCCGCGGCATGTGGGATCTTCCCAGATCGGGGCACGAACCCGTGTGCCCCACATCGGCAGGTGGACTCTCAACCACTGCGCCACCAGGGAAGCCCTAGAACATCTCTTAATGCATATTTTAATCAAATACATTCTTTGGTAGAGTGAGATCAGGTGGAGAACATTGCGTCCAGTTTAATCCAAGTTCACTGGATACAGAGGAATCCACAGATGGCCCAGGAATCAGGCCATTTTCCATAAATATTATTTCATGCCTCTGAGTTTTGATGATAAACACTGGGAAGCTGTGGGTTCCAGTCCTGCTCTCTAAAAGGTGCCTGAAACTCAGATGCCCTGAGCTCCCAGGTGAGGGCCGATCTCCATGCTGGGACATGCAGCTCACCTGGTTGGGGTAACTCTCCTTCAGAGAACTGTGAGGTCTGATCCGTTCTCCCAGGAGCCCCAGGCAGCAGAACTAAGGGCTCCTTAGACAGCAGTTCCGAATCTTCAGAATCAGATGAGCACCAACACAGCAGGAACGCAGTGGACGTTTGATGGATAGAGGAAGGCGAGGAGGAAAGAGAGGAGAAGCCAGGAGCAGAGGCTTGTGTTAATTTCACCTCGGTCAATACCAGTCACTTGGGTTATAAAATAACCTCAATAAACATGCATTTACTTTATGCCACATTCCCTGCAGGTGAAACTTGCAAAACAAACAGCTTTCCAAGTGTGTTCCAGGAAACTGAATGAGTGGTCTCTCTGTGTAGCTAGAAGTCAGTTAAATATTTGGAGATGGGAGAAATTATTTGGATCATGGAAGAAAGAGCTGTTTCAGGCTGTCATCAAACATTTATCAAAAGTTCAGTTATAAGGACTTCTTGAAGTGACCTGAGCTCTCCTAGAGACTGAGCATAATTTTCTCTAGGCTTTACTAAGCCCAAATGAGTCCTTGACGTTGGATTTCAACCCCACTCCCAGAGCTCAGTCTCTTCATTTATCACTGAGGTCACATCAAACCCACAGTGGAAGCCTGCTGCCTGGAAACAGATTGGGCAGTCATTTATCAGGGAGAGAAGCTCGTTTGCTGCACCTTGATTCCATGAAAAGCAAACCATTTCTCCCACGGCCAGTCTGTTCTCTTTCCCAGGACTGTTGTAATTTCTACGGCACAGGATCCTGTCTTGATTTAACAGCTCATGCCTCCCGTCAAGGAGCAAGATGTTTTCCAACTGCCTGCATATACCTCCAAATCATGTCTTCCCCCTAAGTCATGAGACAAGAGATATTAGCAAGCTCTGATGGAAAAGTGTAACTGTTCTTAAGAAATGACTCTCTGCATTTCCACCAAAGTTAGCTGACAGTCTGCTTCGTGGTTCTAATATTTTAAATGGTTTGGTTTTGCTCCCACACTTTTAAGTTGCGGATTTATGGCAACAGTAGTATTTCATCCATCTTTTTCTAGAATGATAAAATTCACTCGAGGAAAGGAAGGAAGAAATCTTTCTCTTAATTCCTCTTCGCCCTTCATATATATATATATATATGTATGTATATACGTGTGTGTGTGTATATATGTATATATATATATATGTGTGTGTATATGTATATGTGTGTGTATGTATATATATGTGTGTGTGTATATGTATATATATATACGTGTGTGTGTATGTGTGTGTATATGTATATATATACGTGTGTGTATATGTATATATGTATATGTGTGTGTATATATATACGTGTGTGTATATGTATATATGTATATGTGTGTGTATATGTATATATGTGTGTATAAATAGGYATATATATGTGTGTGTATATATGTGTGTGTATATATGTATATATATGTGTGTGTATATGTATATGTGTGTGTATGTATATATATGTGTGTGTGTATATGTATATATATATATATACGTGTGTGTGTGTGTATGTATATGTGTGTGTGTGTGTGTGTGTGTGTATAAAGTTTAGTGCAGTGGTCTCAATTGGGAGCAGTTTTCTTCCCCAGGGGACATTTGGCAATGTCTGGAGACCGTTTTGGTTGTCACGCTTGGCATCTAGTGGGCAGAGGCAGGGATGCTTCTCAACACCCCTGCTGTGTGCAGGACACCCCCCAGCAAAGATTGATCCCACCCAAATGTCAGCAGTGCCCAGGTTGGGAGACTTGCTTCAGTGCTACCCCCTTCACTGGCATTATTAGAAGGCCATGTGGGTCATTGGACTGCCCTCTTGCCGTGTTCCTGTTTCCCTTAGCTGTTACCGTGGTTTTCTCCATCTTCCTGGCATCTTGAATGGGTGGGTTCTGTCTGTTTTCCTTCTCAGTCATCCCCACTGAAACCCTCAGAGTTGGTTTTTATCTTTACCCTCCGTGGAGTATGCCCCCCACTGGTCACCAGGTGCCTCCTCTTCAAATGCCCCCGAGAGCTTTCTCCACCTCTGATTGAACTCCTCTGGGGCCCAGGGGGATGAACACCCGTCCCAGAAATCACAGCGCAAGACCCGCGATGACCCCGTGTTCTGTCCTCTCAAGTATTTCCAGGGTCCTTTACTGACCCCCGCCCCGTCCCAGCTGAGGGCCGCCCCCAGGTCACCCCTCTGATATTTTGTTTCCATTTCTTCCCTTGGAGCCCTCGCCCACTGCAGCGGACACGTGAGTGATTCCTCTGGGCGTGTGCTTCCCACGGGCGCATCCCTCGGCTTTGACCTTCCACCACAGCTGAGGACTCTCTCTCTGTTCCTCCCAGACATCATGCCCCGCGCGGCTACCCGACGGCCAACCGAAGTGTAGTCTCTCAATAGACATTTATTAAGTTCTTCTTCTGCACCAGGCGCTTTGCTGCTGTGTGTGTCTACAGGTTAACAGAACATAGTCTCTGCCCTTGTGGAGCTCACAGACCAGGCAGGGAGACCAAAGAAAGACGGAGAGGACGTCCATACCAAGAGCCTGACAGCAGCTCCGGGGCTGCATTTCAGTTCAGCCTTCCGAAGCTGTGTTCCAAACTATCCCGTGCACCTAACCACTCCAATAAAAATTAATTTAAAACATAAATAAATAAGCAAGCAAGCAAATAAATAAATTATAAAATAAAATTATGCCCCAAAAAACTGGGGGACCTTCAGGACGTGTAAATGAATACATTTTTATAGGTTATATACAAATACTAATAAAGAATCTATTTTTTTAAATATAACCAAAAATAGAATTTTCAAAAGGATGAACTTCAAAAGTAAACGCAAACAGAATAGGTGTTACAAATTAATGGTAAATGTGAATTAGTAACAGGAATCATAAATACAAATTAATAGTAAAAAGAAGTAGAAATTTCCACTTATCTTCATTGGAAATCTTGGACTTTTCCTTCAGCTCCATGTGGGTGATAACTCTCTATTCCTCAAGGGATGATAAACCACCCAGGGACCAGTAAAGGCAGAAAATGGTTAGCCCCTGTATAAGTCTGCCCAGGCTGCCATAACAAAGTGACACAGACTGGGCAGCTAAAACAACAGACATTTATGTTCTCACAGTTCTGGAGGCCAGAAGTCTGAGATCAAGGTGCCGACAGGGAAGGTTTCTTCTGAGGCTTGTCTCCTGGGCCTGTAGAATGCCACCTTCTCACTGTGTCTTCACATGGTCTCTCTGGGTGTGTCTGTGTCCCAATCTCCTCTTCCTATAAGGACACCAGTCATACCAGATTGGTCATACTAATGACCTAATTTAATCTTAATTCCTTCTTTAGAGACCCTGTCTTCAAATACAGTCACATTCTGAGGTCCTGGGGGTTAGGACTTCAATATATGAATTTGGGGGTACACAATTCAGCCACGACACCCCCTCCCCCAAGGAGGCCAGAGGAAAGAGTGTGCATCCTGTAACTGAAGGAGCCTTTCCCCGCCTGCTGAGTCCTCACCCCCGCCTGCTGTGTCTCTTTCCTTTCAGGAGCCCGAGAGGCAGTACATGCACATCGGCACCATGGTGGAGTTTGCATTCGCCCTGGTGGGGAAACTGGACGCCATCAACAAGCACTCCTTCAACGACTTCAAGTTACGAGTAGGTACGTTGTGCAGATCTGGGGTGGGCTGTGGAGGAGGCCTGGCGTCAGGAACAGATTCACAGAAAGATCGCAATCCTTGCGATGTTGGAGCAGTACAATGACAAATGCGTCATTAGAGCAGCAGAACTGGACGGCAGGTGGAAGGGCCCAGGGCAGCTATGAGCTCCTGAGGCACTTTTGAGCAAATTAGAAGAAAAAAAAAAAAAACACCTGCTTTGGTTGCACCCAGGCTGCAAGCACTTGGTTTCAGAAGTGGACCCTGAGCCGGGTCTCAGTCTCTCCAGCCACGGTCATTTCTGCAGGTCATGGTAGGCTCAGCCTTCAGCCATGCCAGGAGCTGATGCAAGCCTGACTGTAAAACCCTCCATCATTTTATGATAGTAGGACCCACTATGGGCTATAAGATGCATCCAGACTTCAAAGATGTAAGACTGTTTTTTTAAAAATGCATCTTGGAATTGTTGGAATAGTCCCCATACTCCTGGGGTCACAACCTATAAGAACCCCAACTGTGTCCTAAATTCTAACAGAGCTGGAGCTTTTCAGATTGAACGTTCCAATCCCAGAGAAAAAGCCAACTTTCTTCCAAAAAAAAAAAAATTCAAGTAAGTTCTTCCCTTGCTTTAAGTTGATTCTTGAGCATGTTCCATGCTCCCTTGCCCTTTACAAATGTCTATCCAAAAGAAGTGTGTTTTAAACCCTCAGGTCTGCACACACCGCCTTGCGACGTTTGCATGGTCACTTGCAGCCATTTGTGATTTGTAAGAGCTTCTTTGACCATTTTATGCTGTTCTTGGCAACATATTTTGCAGCTTCTGAAAGCAAATCCATGTAAGAGTAGTCCTTTTAACAAAGTCTATCTGAGTGGCTTTTCACCTCTCTTGCATACAAATTTCAACTTTAAAAAAATCCCAATATTTGGGGCTATTTTCTTCCTTTGGTGTTCATATGTTCTGAATTGTAAAACCCAGAAATATTACACATTTCTGGAGCAAATGGGATTCTCTTCACTGCATGTATGTCTTATTGTGAGCATCTGAACACATTTTTATTTAGACCTTCTCATCTGTGTGCCCAGTGGACGTTTCTCTGGCTCCACCCGTACAAAGATGAGAAGGGCCAGGTGGGCAGGAAGCTGAACGTGGAGGCGGCCCTTTCGCCTGGAGCTTTTTATTGCTTTAACAGCTTGGAAAATGGGATCCTCAAACTTTCATAGTGTGCTCCTTAAAAAAGAAACCAATTGCATGGCAGAATGACCCCTGTCAAATAGTCTTTTTTTTTTTAATTGAAGTACAGTTGATTTACAATGTTGTGTTAATTTCTGCTGTACAGCAAAGTGATGCAGTTATACGCATATATACATTTTTTTTAATATTCTTTTCCACTATGGTTTATCATAGGATATTGAATATGGTGCTCTGTGCTGTACAGTAGGACCTTGTGGTTTATCCATTCTACACAGAAAAGCTGCTGACCCCAACCTCCCACTCCATCTGTTGTCAAATGTGTATGGACCAAAACAATATTGCCCTTCACTGTGAGGGGGAACGGGACAATTCTTTGCTAGTCATATCTGTCACATCAAAAGCCCAGGGTTCTTGGTCTGGACCATAACAATATTTTCCAAATTAATGTGAGCAAGTTAATGGACTTCCTTAAGTAGGTACTTATTGAGTGCTTACTTTGCACTGATTATTGAATAACTATTAATATCTATACACTCACCCCACACACCAGCTCTTTTCGATGTCTGCGGAAGCCCTGCTCAGTGTGTCCGTGGCCTCCGAGCTTGCCTTTCCCCAAACCCTCCGCCTCTCCCGAGGGCAGCTTCCCAGCCCCATCTTTGGACACAGTGCCATCCAGTGGCAGTTCACAGTAGGAACTCAGAAAGGTAACATTAGCCCCTACAAAATCATGATGCATATAGTAAGAGCCAAACTTGCTCCTAATGTCCTTTTCCGCACGTCAAGCTGTAGAGTCAGTCAGTGAGTGGGAAGCACCCCTGCGCTTCAGCAGAGATCGCTCCGCTGCCAGCAATATCGGCCCCAGGCTCTCTGCCCTGGCCCAGAGCCACTGACCAAGCAGGGACTCAGAGCAGCCAGAAGGACAGCTGAGGGCAGTGGCGTCTGAGATCACCGGCCAGCAGCAGGAATAAATTATTCGGGATGTCTGAAACAGAGATTTGAGTTTTACTGAATACTCCACAAAAGCAAAGGAGAACTTCTTTCTCAGTCTTGCGTACCTTCAGGGATTGTGTGGAACAACGTTGGTGCTGTGTTGCCTGCCCCACTTTCCATTGCAAAGGGGAGGCTTTGCCTCCGATCTATAACTGGGCTTGTACACGAAGCAGTTCAGTAGTGGGGCGTGAAATCTCTCAGAAACACCCTCATTAATCCATACGATTTGATTACTGCAGTAAGCCTGGGGAGGAGGGGGTCTTAGATCCAGGAGAAAATATAGGGGGGAAAAAAATCAACCAGCGTCAATACCTCTGTTTCTATTTCTGTGGCCTACCTCTTGGACGCCCATAACAACTGTGGGTCCGTGTGTTTGAACTGAGTTCTTGGGACAAGGAATCGGCCTACTTGCTACACTGGGGGAGGGGGAAGACCCCAGGCAGGGGTCTGTGAGAATTAGAAGCTTGTACATGTCAAGCTCACAGAATAGTACATGGCAGGTAGAAAATGCAGCACACACGTCAAGGGGCTGGTGGTGGTTTAAGCAAAACATTAGAGGGAACCCAGAAGTCCACCAGCGGCGGGACGGCCAACAGATAGAGTTCACAGACTCGCTGAGGCCGGTTAAAATTAAAATAGGTGCATTTCAGAAGTAATTAACCACAAAACTATCGGAGAACAAGATAATCGTCTCTTGCCTAAGATTATGTGGCATCATAGAAAAGCAATTATAATGTTGAGTTTTATAAAGTGTACCAATTTTACGCTATTACAGAATAATTGTAAATAGACATACGAGCGTGAATCAAGAAGAGGAAGAAAGACAAACGTTTTACTGTTTTTGAGATGATGAAGTTAGACGAATTATGGTTCTTTGTTTTAGAGTTCCATGAGTTGGGCGAATGTTTGCTGCGTAATCATGGTTTGGGAATGGTCTTGTAAAACTTTCCTGTTTAAGACAGTTGCTTACACTGTCAAGTTCATGATTCAAATCGTGCTCAGCTGGTTCTGGTGTGTCACAGGTATTAACCATGGCCCTGTAATAGCCGGTGTGATCGGAGCTCAGAAGCCACAGTACGATATCTGGGGCAACACCGTAAATGTGGCCAGTAGGATGGACAGCACCGGCGTCCTGGACAAAATCCAGGTAATTTAGTCTGTTCTGTTGTTATCCACCATGTCTGTCGTCTTGGGAATCATGCATAAGTATATAATAAGGATAATATATTAAAACAGAGGGAAGAAAGTAAACTTTGTAAATTTAGTTAAACTTTTTATTGGGGAAATACTAATTCGTTTCTGCATTAACTGTGAACCATAAAAATTGTGAAATAGTATGAAGGTTATTGCATTTGGGAAAATAGGTGATCACAGCGACCAACAGGGCAGTGCGGCCACCTGATGGGAGGGGCGGCAGGGGTGCCCTTCTCCTTGGTATAACCCAGACCAGATGTGACTACCTGCCTTCCGCTCCCCAGGGGCTGAACTTGGAGGATGAGTGAAGGGGCCAACTGCGGAGAGGAAGAGATGAAATGGAGTGAGGTGAAATGACAGTACTAGATCAGACTGGCATGGGATTCAGATATCTGGAAATGACTGGAAGGCTCTGGAATCCACCCAAGGGGGAGAATTCCAAGATCTGACAAGTTAAAAGCAGTGGTGACTGCGCACACCTGCTTGGGTCACAGCACCAGCACCTAGAATGAGAGACTCACTCCCCAAAGGAGAAGGATGTGTGTGTGTGTATGTGTGTGTGCGCGCGTGCCTGTGTGTCTATGTGGAACTTTCTGTTTTCCTCGCCCTCGAAAAGCAATGGTTCCACATTTCACCCCAGCTTTGTTGTCTTCTGGAAGGTAAATTCCTGCCAGATGGCAAGTTTGTATGAAAATCACTGGACACAGCTAACAGGCTTTATCGGTTTTTTGTCCTCCTCAGAGAATTCCCTGAGCCCCTGTTCTGCGCCTCAGCTTGGCGGAAATCCTCAAATAACCCTGCCTCCCAAAAGTACGATGGACACTGGAGCCCATTGTTAACCTCTGCAGGGAGCTGTCAGCTCCAGCATCACCTAGAAGGGGCTTTTCGTGAAACCCTTGCAGAGCTCGCTTGCTTTCAGTGTGACTCTACCTCATTCCTCCTAGAGGATCCTGTTTCTGTGGCCTTTCTCAGGCAGAGCTTGACCTTTAGATGGAAGGTGACACACGTGACTTCTACATGTTCGCCTTGCAGTCAGAATATGAGTCAGCAATTGCTGAAAAGTTAGCAACCATCCAACAAAGAGAAGAGAGAGAGAAGAAAAGAGGAGTGTGGAGGAAAAGAGGAAGTATCCCAGGCCTTCCCGGCCAAATTGGCCACTGCCAAGGAAAAATAGAGCCGGCTGTTCTCACGGGATCCGCCCCAGACCAAGCTTTCAGCAAAAATGGGGCTCCTCTGACTAGGGCTTTCTGTCGGTATATGGCTGGCTGCTCCCCGTGCCCAGGGATGCTCCAGCGATCCTGGGCAGCCCGGGTCTTCTGCTCGGTGGGGAGAAAGGCAGGCTCCTACCAGGAACACATTCGCCCACCCGTGGGCCAACCTAGGCCTCCACCGCACACCAGGAACGTTCGGAAGATGGACTGTAGTTCCGCATGCTTCACGACTCTCCAGGCACTTTTCGAGCACTTAGGATAAGTATCAAAAGCAATCTGAGAGAGGCCGGTCAGGGGAACATGCCCTCCCAGAGACCGTAAATCCCCTACAGGTCAATGTTGACAATGATCACGTGTGTCTCTAAGAGGAAACTGGGCCTCATAAAAGTCCGGTGACTTAGTGCCGTGCAGCCACCTGGACCGTCTCTGTGCGTTTTCTCTGAGCCCGGGGAGGGAACAAGACAGGTTTCAGCCCGTCCAGAGTGAGGGATGTCTTCCACAGGCTTGCGTGTTCACTCAGTTCAGTGGCTGGAGGGTCCGCATCTGGGTAGGTTTTTTTCTCCGGAGGGCAGAGCTCACCCCAGCTCCACTAGCCTCTCATTTCCATTTATGTGTGAAAAAAACAGTAGTGAGATGCCAGGAAAAATTGAAAATGATGCTGAGAATATTTAAAGCTTCCCCTGGGCCTGAAGAACAAATTCTTTTTATTGAAGAGGATTACACTCCCACCATGCTTCCTGTGCCCCAAGAACAGCATAGGAAGCCCCTCGTCCCCCAGCCAGGCTTGCCCTGGACTTGGAGGAATCGTAGCTGGAGTTCATTAGGTTGATGGCTCTCTAATGTCATGATAACTGTGCGGTTGGCGATACAAATTCCGATGGCCAGCTCAAAAATGCCAAGGGCGTGCTGCCCAGCACCAGCCTCGACTGCAAAATTACCCTGCAAGGCTTCAAACGATGTGTTTGCTCCCTGCGTGGAAGACCGGAAGCCAAGTGTCTGTAGCAATCTCTAATTCTGATTGCCCCTAAGAACTCTAATCAGGAGAATATATTTGTCATCTGATTTTCTTGACTATGTCCATAGTTTTTCAGTTCTTATCTAATGTTCCCGAGCTACAGCCTATCCTCCTTCTCCGGAACCTGGGCCCAGCCAGCGGAGGGCAGGACGTGAGCATCTGGACTTTGCATCCCCCTTTTCCTTCCTGCTCTGCTCAGAAAGACCCACACTTTGGCCCCTTTGCTAGGGGCCAGCCACTGGCTCACACTGCAGAAGACAGATGGATTTTTCTAGCTCTTTCCCACAGCCTGCCCTTGAGATCGTCACAACACACACTTCAGCCTTACTTCTGGGGCCCCCTGGATGCTGTCCTGGGTTCTAGAAGCCCAGCCCTCCTGTGGTTTTGATGTGCTGCCACCTCTGCCCCATGGCAGTGTCCATCCTCCAGGCCTCCCTCAGCCTCCAAGGTGCTGGCTCATTGCCACTGCTGCTGCCCCAACACCACACGGCCCCCTGACGGTGTCCACACCAGAACCAAAATTGTGGTGTGGCATGCCCAACACACGTGTGTCATGCCCAGCACGTGCGTCACCCACGTACCCAAGGTGGCTGGGCCCTACAGGTGGCATGGCTGTTTCCTCTGATAAAGTGGGATGAAATCCCTCCTCCTCGCCTGCTGTTTCACATGGTTCCAGAGCAGTGTTACCAGGGATTTCTGGGAAAATAGCTCCCTCCCTCTCTGCTCAGGTCCCAGATACCTCCTGGGGCGCCTGGCTGGGGGACCACGTTCCTGATGGGTGGTCCCTCACCTCAGAAGCTGAGGTCTTGTTTGTAGCCCAGTCGGTGCACCTCACATGTTCTCTGCTTGAGAGGATGCCTTTTGCAGGAGGTTCCTCTGACACGCAAGCATCAGACCCCTGCCCTCGGTCCTAGGCGTGGTCTCTCTCGAGAGCACGGCGCATGCTCAAGCTGGAGACAATACGACTCACCTCCCCTCCCCTCGGAGAGAGGATCCGTCCTACCCAGCAGGTTTCCCTGCCCACTGACCCAGCAGGACCAGGACGTAGTGCAGAGATGGGGTCCTCACCTCGTGGTGCAGTGGCAGGAAATCAGGAGTCCTGTCACATTGACAGACTGCCCCGGAGGGGTCACTCCTTTCAGCATCCCGAGTCAATCCAATGAGGTGGGGAAACTTTCCAGACCTGACGCAGAGCATCCTGTCCGCCCTTAGGCTGGTGCAAATTCCTAATGTTCTTTCAGTTTTAGGTCATTTTATTCATGTGTATTAAACCTGAAACATGTGGCCATTTGCAGAGTCGACTGTGCTGCTTCTCGTGTGTTTTCTCTTATCTATATTAAAATCTATCATTAACATTTATTATTTTAGAAAATGACATTAATAACAATTTATAAACATCATCCAAAATCCCACCACTTCAACATAGGTTTACTTCCTTTTTTCCAGGTCTCTTACATGTGAAAGCATAACTTCATGTGGTTAAAATCATGGCACGGATCCAGGCTTAATTCTTTTTTGGGGGGTGAAATAGTTCGACATGATTTCATCGTCTGATCCGTGACATTGATCATGATAGCGTCACAGTTTTTGTTTTGTTTTGTTTTCTTCAGGACACCATAAATTTGAATTTTATTTTAAAATCATTATAATTAAACACGTCATTATTTTTCAGTTCTATAAATTGTAACTGATGTCTGTAACTAATAACAGTAGTCAATAGTCATTTTTAAATAAATGTTTACTGCATGTTTGGCCCAAGTTTAACTCTCAAAAATATGGAACGCTTCATGAATTTGTGTGTCGTACTTGCGCGGGGGCCATGCTAATCTTCTCTGTATCGTTCCGATTTTAGTATCTGTGCTCTGAAGCAAGCACGATGGCATCGTAGTTTACTTAACCCTGGAGATTACTCGAATCTTAGGTGGTTTCCAGTTTCTCGCTTTCACAGCACTGAATCAAACATTGTCCTTAGAAAGCTCTTCCTCTCATGGATTATTCTCTCGTCTGATTTCTCAGGAGTAGGATGAATGGGTCAAAGAGCATGAACATGTGGGGGCTCTTTATTCTTGTAGTCAAATGCCCTTTGAAAGGGTTGTGTCCGCATCGGCACTAAGCACTTCTTCATCTGTCCCTGTGCTTCCAGGTTACTGAGGAGACGAGCCTCATTCTGCAGACCCTGGGATACACGTGCACGTGTCGAGGAATAATCAACGTGAAAGGAAAGGGGGACCTGAAGACATACTTTGTGAACACAGAGATGTCACGGTCCCTTTCCCAGAGTAACCTGGCATCCTGAAGCGTCGCCTCGGTTTTGGCAAGAAGACTGTATTTTCAGGAAGATAACAATGCACTTTCTGACTGCCACTTTTGTCCCTCGTTTGTGATGTGTGTGCTCTGTTCTGTCCTCTGGAGCCTCTGTAGACTCATTCCTGTGACCCGGTGGCCTGCCGTTTGGTGTCTGATGTGTGCCCAGATCGCCCTGCCATTTGCACCGTGCTTACTCCTGAGCAGAAGGGAAAGGAGTGCGCATTACAGCGGAAAAGCCTTCAGAGAAACTGACAGAGATGAGAGAGGCGAAACAGACAAAAATTCTTAAGGCAATAAAACTAGGGGGTGTATATTATCTTCCGGTGCATGTTCTTTTTTGGAAAAATATGGTAGCTCGCCAACCGCATCTGCTAGTCTGATACTAAAACACACAGTATGTGTGACTAAGTTGATTTCGTCACCCCCCATGGAATCCGACTGTGTTCACCCACGTGTCTCATTGCAGTGACTGTCCACGGGCCCAGCTGGGATCCGTGGCACCGTCACCTTGCTCTGTCGTGTCTCGTGCCAGCAGCACGTCACCATCCATCACCAGAATTAGTTCTTACAACCTAGGACTAGTTTTGTACCAAACACGTCTGATGTTTTGATGCCATTGTCTTTTGTAAGGTTAATTCATTAAAAGTTTTCTGTACTTTGGTTGAGAGTCTGTCTCTTTCCCGCCCCTGCCCCCTCTTATTCTTTCTCCTGCGGTTTGCTCCAGAACTGAGTTGGTTTTCCACTGATTCTCCCATGGGCAGTTGTTTCAGAAGCAGAGATTGAACTCTCCTTGGGTAAATCAGATCGGGACAAAGTTTGTGATGTCGATCATTGATTACGCAACTCCCTGGAAAGAAAGACAGTATGCTTCACTGTGTCACGTGGTCTGTTTTCACTTTGGCATCTCTAGGGAATATTTGCAGGGAAAAATAGTTTACTAGTAAAAAGGTTCTGTACTAGCAGCGGCACGCACTCCGTCCACATACTCTGATCTATTGTAATACGTCGGTAGAGCTATGAGGCCCCGAATAATTGGGAACTAGGTACATCAGCTTCACAAGAGTCTGAACTAACGAGAGAAGCCACCAAAGCCCCACGAGCTGCCTGTTATGTCTGAGGAGACTTAAGAAGGCACAGGGACTTCCCTGGTGGTCCAGGGGTTAGGACTTCGCCTTCCAATGCAGGGGGTGCGGGTTCGATCCCTGGTCGGAGAACTAAGACCTCACAGCCAAAAAACCAAAACATAAAACAGAAGCAATATTGTAGCAAATTCAATAAAGACTTTAAAAATGGTCCACATCAAAAAAAAAAAAAAAATCTTAAAAAAAAAAAAAGGGCCCAAAGCCAACCTCGATGCATTTTTGAAGAGAGAAGACCTGGAAAACTGTGTTCTTGTAAATCCAACTCAAGAGTTTTGGTTTCTTTCTTCCCCTAAAGAAATCATACTTTGCCAAAGGGTGAAAAATAGGTCATGCATAATCAAATGTTTAAAAGCAAAGCTGCAAATGCCAGCCTGGCTGGGCACACCATAGCTCAGGGCAGGCATCTGTAAGAAGTCGAGGACCCCAGGGATGCACTAGGAAGCGGCTGGGAACTCGGACTTGAAGCAGGAGCTCTCCGTTTAATCCCTGTTTTTTTTCTACTAGCTGTGAGACTTTGAACACATTTTTCAGTTTCTCTTAGGACTTTTTTCCTCATTGGTAGCTCATGGGATCAGATCTGATTAAAAGAGCTAATGACCGTGAGAGAGGCTGGCAGGTACCCAGGCCTTGCTCCAGCTTGTTGGACCCAGTGCATTGCAGTATCAACATGGCCACCCTGCCAGGGCTTTGGCTCATACTGGGTAAAAAGAGCTTATCGAAATTAATAACCGGCCTTCATCATCAAAGTGGGAATACAGCATGACTTGTCCAACTGTCTGCCCCAGTCAGAAAGTTTTTGATCCTATAATTGCCACTTAGCATTGACATTTATACATCTAATTCTCCAAAAAGGTGACTGAGAGAAGAAAAATAGTATAAGGGCATTTCTCTTCACTGTAACCGAAATCTGGACTAGGATGCCCTAGGTTTCAGGGACTTCGAACTGCCCCTGTGGGTTCTTCCTCCCTTGGAGCCTACAGCATCCATCCTGGGGCTCTTTTTGTCACCTGCCCTTAAAGGTAGACACCTGCAGATGGGTGATTCACCCAGTGCCCTTAACTGTGCCCCTCAGCCCCTGCCCCAGATGCAGAAGGACAACTGTTTTTCCCCAAAGCTGTATCTCCAGCCTTATCAAACAATAGATTTTTTAAAGCAAGCAGAGTCATTATCAAAGTCCACCTCGCAAAGGCCTGTGCACACGTGTCTCTCAAAGTGAGGTTCCCAACCAGCAGTATCAGCATCACCTGGGAACCTGTCAGAAATGCACGTTTTTCAGGCCCCAATGCAGACCTGCCAACTCAGAAATCCTGGTGTGGGGCCCAGCACGCCCCCTGTACTTTGCAGAGCAAGTCCTCCACGTGATTCTGATCCCCAATCAAGCCTGAGGCCCCCCAGCATTTTACAACAGAGGAACCAGGTGCAGAGAGGTTCAGGGGCTTGTCCGAAGTTTCCCAGTTGATCAGTGACTAAGATGAGACTAGAAGGGAAAACTGCCTGTTTCCTGAATTTGAACGTGTGACTTCCGGTCAAGGCTCCCTAAGTTCAGGCAACTACGGACATTGCTGTGAGCAAATCATGCAAATGAGAGGACTCGCCAGCCATGTCCATCATGGCTGCAGCATTGATAACACGTAAGAATCTTGCCTCGAAACACTCCTTAACCTCTCAGTCTTGTAGGAAGCCCCCCTCTCATGAAGAACACTGTGAGTCCAGTCCCCTTAACACTGCAGTATTTTTAATACATCTGTTTAGAAAAGTCTACGTTGTCATGACTCTTCCATGTTATTCTTTTTCCCAGCTCAGTGTGCTTTCCTAAAGACAGCAACACTCTGCTTTTGAAAAAAACACTGACAAATGGAAATTTAATAAATCAAAACAAATTATTTTAATGTATGTTTTTCTTTGATAAGATGACTAATGGGCATTCACTGATTGGCTTTAAGGTGTAAAAGTCAAGATGCTGGGAGAAATATAATTTTCCTTTGCTTCCTAATAAACAAGAGTGCTTTTGAAAGCTTGCCCAATTAAAGCCCTGCTTTTTAAAAGTAGTAGAAGGTTAAGGGAGTAGAATCTGACTTAAAGTAACTGAAAATAATCTGACATTGATTTATCGCAACTACTTTCAGATGAAGGCATTTCTTTTTTATTTATTTATTTATTTATTTTTGGCTGTGTTGGGTCTTCATTGCTGCACATGGGCTTTCTCTAGTTGTGGTGAGCAGGGGCTTCTCATTGCGGTGGCTTCTCTTGTTGCGGAGCACGGGCCTAGATGCATAGGCTTCAGTAGTTGCGTCACACAGGCTCAGTAGTTGTGGCTTGTGGGCTCTAGAGTGCAGGCTCAGTAGTTGTGGTGCACAGGCTTAGTTGCTCCGTGGCATGTGGGATCTTCCTGAACCAGGGCTCAAACCCGTGTCCCCTGCACTGGCAGGCAGATTCTTAACCACTGGGCCACCAGGGAAGCCCCAAAGGCATTTCTTAGAGATGGCTTGTCTTTCTTGGTAATCAAGACTGAAGAAAGAATAATTTATAAAAATTTCCATCACCCAAACTTTATATATTTTCTATCATGTTACTATAAACATGCTTAATGCACCCAAAGGCATTCCAAATAAACTGCTATTTGTTTGAAAAAACATAGGAGACACCGACAGTGAAAAAACATTTTCAAAAAGTATAAGGAAATAGTTAAGAATCATTCAGCCTTGAAATTGCCAGGAACGCAGTGTCATAAGTCCTTAGAGAATCAAGACAATAAAACCAGCAATGGAGGAATCAGCATTGAAATTAATTAGATCACCTGCCCATTAACTGCTAAGCTGTGGAAAATTTAATCATGATAGGTGAGGGATGATTTCTTGCAAGAAATCCATTCATTAAAAACACAGCCAATATCTTAATGCTTGAATAAGTTTCAAATCACCTCCAAACTAAACATTTCTAACTGTGGTTAAAGGCAGCAGCTGCTTCCTAAAAGAAAACTGTTCAAAGTGACAGTCACAGCCCCTATCGTGCAGGTTAAGACCACACTCCAGTGGCTTATGGATTCCCACACAAACTCCTCGAGGTTTAGAACTCCCACTTTAAAGCTGAGGAGATGTGGGCTCAAGTAGGTGAGTCCATTTGCCCTACCCCATGCAGCTAGAAGAGGCAGGAGCCATAGTGTTACCCAAGTCTGTCGAGCGCCAAAGCCCGATCTCTTCCTGTGACCTCTGGCTGCTTCTCCACCGAGGGATGACAGCAGCATTGCTGGCCACCGAGGCCACCCATCCTACTAGGGACTTTTGTCCTCGGTTGTCCAAAATTCTGTTACTTGTGGCTCAGGCCTGTGGCGGGGTGGGGGGAGGAATGCTGTAGACGCTAGAGTTCAGCTGTGCTGAAAGGCAATTTCATTATCTCCCCATTAAGTATTGTTTGTGCTGTGAGACGGTAGCGGTTTCCATAACCGGTAAGAAAAGGACCTGCGCACCATTGTCACGAGTGCCTCCGCCAGGAAGACTCGCAGACGTGGAGAGGAGCGAACAAAGATCAGCCCAACCGCTGTCAAGGGGGAGCAAGGTTTTCATTGTATTCAGATGCTCATAATGGATCAGTCTCCAGCATCATTTCATCTGAAATCGGTTCGCGTGAAAACCGTCATACTAGGTAGGTGTCCATCCTCAGACTCGCAGGCCTTTGGCCAGGCTGGTCGCCAAGGAAACGTGCGGGAAGCAGCCCTGCGCGGTCCTTCCCGCGGTCCCAGTGCATCGGGGGCACATCAGGGGTCGCCCGCTGGCCCGGGAGGTCCACACAGGGACCCTGAGGCCGGCGCCACACCGCGTCCCCCCTTCCCCTCCCCCCCCCAAGTGCCATCCCTCTCGCCCGCGCCCTTCGGGCCATGCGAGGGCGTCAGGCCGGAGAAATGTGACCGAAGCCGGGAGCCTTGATGCTGGGAATGTCGTTCTTCCGGTAGAAGTCGGCCTTCACGTGGCCGGCGCGGCAGTGATCCCGGTTCGGGGGCTCCACAGGCTGGTGGATGCGCCGCCCATAGACAGAAGACGTCAGCACACACACTGGCCTCTCGCGCTCCTGTTGGGGGTGAGGGTCAGGGAGCAGAGCGCTCTTACCTGTCCAGCCCGCGTGCCGCGCATCTGCGCCCCACCTCCACCTGGCTTCTTAGGACCCCTCCACGCTGACGCCGCGGGAGGGGGACCTCTTTAACCAATTCACACCCTGTCCCCTCTGCTCAGGGCCTGCCGCTGTCCTCAAGTCTTTCAGAGGAAAGACCAAGGTCTTGCACGGGGCAACAGGTACCCACTGACTTCAGGGTCCTGTTCCTCCCCGTCTCCTCCCTTCTCCCCAAGCTCCTACTGCCTGTCTTCTGTCCGCCTTCTTCCTTCTCCCAGATACACATCTCCCCAGATCTCCCATCTCCCCAGACCTCTCATCTCCCCAGACCTCTCATCTCCCCAGATCTCCCATCTCCCCAGAC
>NW_020837973.1:6349868-6527588 GCF_003676395.1 Aethalodelphis obliquidens
TCTCCCCAGATCTCCCATCTCCCCAGACCTCTCATCTCCCCAGATCTACCATCTCCCCAGACCTCTCATCTCCCCTATCCCCCATCTCCCCATGCTCCATCCCCCAGACACCCTCATCTCCCCAGGCCCCCCATCATGTCCCCAGCCCCCTTCATCCCTTTCATTTTCTCCATCCCCTTAAAAGACTGTATTTCTCTGCATACCACTTATCAATACCTGGCATCCAGGTCATTATTTATTTGGCTTTTATTTTTCTGTCTCCCCGTGGGAATGTCAGCTCTAGGAGGACAGACACTTCTGTTTTCTTCCCTTTATACTCAGTGGCACATGGGAGGTGCTCAAAAACTCTGACTGGATCTAAGTCATGCCAGGTGTGTGCTTATGAGAGAAAAGCACTAACTTCACTACCAACTTGGAATGAATTAACTCAAACCAAAACAACAGAAAAACAAAGTTAATGTCTGTGACTTAAGTGGTGATACTTCATAGTACCTCCATCACTTAATTTCACAGCAGTTAGAGGTTTCTTTGAAAGTGACACGGTGGTATTCTTAAACATTAGCTGCTACAGGCAAAAATCCTCTGATCCAAAAAGGAATCCCACCAGAAGCTTTTTCATCCAGATTTCTGTGTATTGTATAAAGATTATGATATTAATACAGAATCCAGATCTTAATAAACATACTGTCCTCGGATCAGATTTAGAGAGACAATGTCCTAGTGTGGAAGAGGGTCTAATCCAGCGGCAGGTGGGCTCGACCATGCCAAGGGGATGCACAGCCTCCTTCCCCCACCCCCATCCCTATCAACCCCCCTCTCTACGCCCACACCTCCAACCCACCACCCAACCCCCTGTACCTGCTGTGAGCCTGACCTTCTCACCCTGTGAGTTTGGTTCCCTCTGTTGGTCACCACCCACCCTGTGCAGCTGACGAGAAGCAAAGCCCTTCCTCTCAGAAAACCATGCAGAGATAAAAGAAGAACTGAGCCGTATGTGGTACATACAGTGGCCTGGTGACTTGGGAGAAATACTCTTTCCTGCATGTGTGGTTTCATCCCTGGAAGGCCAGTGTTCTTAGAACTATGATAGCCAGGCCTGGGAGGTTAAGCAAAGACCTATTTATCTATTGAAAAGAACTCCTGAGTTTTGCTGTCATGGAACTCTTACATTCTAGAGGACTAACCAACAGTCACAAAAATTAATACACAGTTTAACATGGCAGAATGGAGTGAGCTGTGACAGTAGCTTAGTCCTCACTTCCTGGCACAGTGAGACAGAGGAGAGCCTCACAAAGGCGAGTTACGTGCAGCCAACTGCACACAGTGCTAAGTAAACACACACACAGTGAATCTGTTCACACCCAGCGATACCCTGCCTTACTATTACCTCCTCGTTAACATGAAGTCCCAGGCTTTTTGCATGTTCTCTGTCGTCTCGGTGCAATTTCTGATTATAACCTGGGTTCCTCTTAAAAACACAGTCATAGAGGGAAATGATTCCGGTCTGGGAATAAAAAGAGAAAGAAAGCCATGGGTTTATTCAAGGGCTGAGCTGTGGAAGCTTCATGCGGCTTGAGAGCCCAAACTCTCCCTGATGAAGAGTGGAGATGTATAGAGATTCCTGACTGCACCGAACGTGTATGGGGAAGGTCACCACCCCTCGGGCAGTGACCAGAGCAGGGACGCCAGGCCCCAAGTTCCTGAGAGGCCCGACAGGATGGAGATGTTTCCAGGGACACTTTTCCTAGACTGTTACAGACTCCTTCTTCCCAGAGGAGGCTCCTGGCTCTCCCTGACTCCACCCTAGGGTTCAAGTCTTAAAATTATGATAATCCACTCAATATATGTGTTTTCTCCTCCATTTTTTTTTTTTTTTGGCCATGCCGCGTGGCATGTGGGGTCTTAGCTCCCCGACCAGAGATCTTACCCGCGCCCCCTGCAGTGGAAGCTTGGAGTCTTAACCACTGGACTGCCAGGGAAGTCCCTCTCCTTCATTTCTACTTTTCTTGAATTTCTCAAATTTTGTATAATAGGCTTGTACTGCTTTGAAAAACTAACAATAACTGAATACTAGGACAATATACCCAAATAGAAGTTCTCCCTCTCTAGAGAGAAATATTTTCTTTAATCATATGTGGCAGCTATAAAAACTGTAATTCATATGTATATGAACACATATATTTGGTATATGTTATATATGTGTATATATACATATGTATAATATACACATATATCCAAACATAGTATAAAATACTCACACGCACAGCTCTAATGTGTTAGAAAATGATCCCGTTAACGGAGCTGCCATCTGTAACGTCTCCATTTTTTTATCCCCAATTTTTCTTACTACAAAAATAAAACTGCCTCATTTGGTATCTAGTAAAAGGAATAGAAATCCACGCGTTAGCTGATCTTTAATCTTCGCCTTGTAAGTCAGGCCTGTCATTTCTGTTCCTCCAGCCCAGGGCCAGCTGCCTTGAATCCTCCAGCAGCAAAGGCAGATGCGCCACCTCGCTGGAATTTGGGATTGCGGGGCCTCTAACCTCTGCTTGCTTGTTTGTCTTTATCCTGAATAGTAATGTTAGAAGAGTCCCCCTCCGACGGAAGGACACAGAGGTAGAAGGTAACGGTGAAAAGGATGCACATTGCGTGCAGTCTGTTGGAAAACACATCCCACCCATTCTCAGTGTGGGAACTCAAGAGCTGCTGACAACAGCGGATATGGCTGGAGTGTGATGTACCTTCAGCCCAGCCATGAAAACTCCTTCACAGCTCATCTGTCCTGTGCACGACGTGCCACTCCAGCTCGGGAAGGTTTGAAGATAACTCAGACACGGCTGCTGTCCTGGTGCCATTAACCATCTAGTCAGGAAAACAACGCCATCTTTTAGAAACATTATTTTCAAGTTCTTCAGAATTTCAGTGGTACCACGTTCAAGGCATTTATTCAGTGATGCTGGAATCCTGGTTTGCCTACGTTCCGAGTCACTCCAAGTGACTAGAGACAGGAGCCATGGCTTCTGAATCCGTGCCCTGATGGTCATTTAATGAGGTCGCCTCGCAGGAGCTTCTTCTTGGCTTTGTCTTCCCTCCCCCACTCAGCTGCTGGGCCTGTGCACGCATTGGTTTGGCCGGCCCTGACTTTCACGCCTCCTGAAGGCCACCTACACCCTACAACCTCCTGAAGGTAACCTTGTACTCATGGGATTAAAAAGCAAAAGACCCAAATCAGTGGAGAGGTGATACATTATTCAGCTTTTGGTACTGTGAACATTGGCTAGCTGTTTGGGAAAAAAAGAAAAAGAAAGCTGGGTCTTCACATCACACTATGGACAAAAGTAAGCTCTGGATGGATTAGAAAAATAACTGAAAGGAAAACCCACAAGGGACCTCCTAGGCAAGAAAGCAATGGGGAAATATCACAAAGAAAACATCCATCACTTTGCCCATGTAAAAATCAGACATTTGCTTATCAAATAAAATTCAAACTTAAAAAACCTTCAGGAAATGAAGAAGAAATCTCAGTATCTTTAACATCAGTGTGTAGGATGTCCACAGAAGCAGAAGCTGGTGGGGTTGGCTGGGTGCTCATTTCTAGCCTAGAGAGATTAAGCAAACCTCACAGGAAACCTTTTTCTGGGTAAGCTACCGGGCCAGCGGGTCCGGCAGAGACACAGCAGAAGCTCAAGGATGCCACCCACTGTGCTGGGATGGTGGGACACAAATTCTCCAAAGGAACATGCTCACCTTCTGTAAAGGGGGTATTACAATGCAGGCCCTTCCCTTTGGGGTTCAGAGCTACTGGCCAGGCCCGGCAGAGGCAGACACGAACAGTAACTTGAAACCCCATCACCCCTACATCGCCCGCATTTACACGGTAATGTAGGCTGGGCTCTTGGTCATAATGTAGATTTTCCATTGTCACTGGAATCCCTCCTGGCCTGACTGACCCGTGAAATGGGTGTGTTTCGGAAAAGAGCTGCCGTGGGCAACAGAATGACCTGGTTTCCTAGGACCGAGCACCTGAGTGGGAGCTGCACCTGCAGCCAGAGTCCTTCTGCACCCTGAGAACCTTGGGCCAGAGAGGAGGAGGCCAGCGGCCAGTCTCTGCTCCCTGCAGTGACTAGCTTCTCCCGGGTGTGCGGCTCAGCCCCACCACAAGGGGGCAGCCCTGACAGAAGGGGAAACAGGGATCCCCCTTGTGCTGGCTTCCTGTGCAGGTGGCCCATTCCCGCCTGCCCCTCCTGAACTGAGTAAGCCCCTGGGGTCCTTGGACTTGTCCTGGGAGAAAGACTAAAGAGGGAGGAACGAACTCAAGAACAGAATGAGAATGCCATCGCTGTTACCTGAACGAGGAAGGAAGTCTTGCTTCATTCTGTCCCCTATGATGGAGAAACCCACTGCAATATGCAGCTTTTCAGAATAATGCCTATTTCTTCTCATTCTAATTGGGTCTCCTAAAATACTCTATGAAAGTAAGATCTATGAGCAGCAATGCCGGACTCCCATCCCCAGGATTAGGTACCAACAGCCTACTATATCTTAGAAGAGTCTTTATTAGAAATCTCACTGCTGACGGATGTGATCAGAATCTTTAAGTCTTCTGTGTGGGGATTTTGCTTACTCAGGACTTTCCAGAGTAAAAACGAGTTTTTTTCTATCATCGAAAAATAAGAAAAATTCAATCCATCACCAGGCAGGCAGCCTTACTTAGTAATGTGACTGTCCATTTCCAAATCCTAATCAAACCAAAAATCTGGGTTTTCCCGGATTTTAATTATTAATCTTTCTTCTTTCAGTCTTTTTTATTCCTTTATGATTTGAAGCAAAATGATATTAAGAAAAGCCAAACTGGATTTAGATGCTGCCACAAAACAGAGCTTCTGGGTTCCTGATATTTTGCTATTAAAATCTCTCAAGGGATTTCCTCTGTTTCACAGATGACTTTTTTTTTTTTTAAAGGCAAAGCAGAGCCCCTTTATTTTTCTCTCCTGATTTCCTTAGCTCCTTTGTGTTTTGAGTATCATTATAATGTATTCTGGTCTTATTCTGGTCGTGGTGTCTGATCACCCATCATCAGTTTCCCTATGGTGACCCCTACTCCTAACACTGAAAAATCACTCCAGTCTGTAGCCCTGGGCTGACGCCATAAGACCAGTGGGGGCCTTCAGTTTTCAGCCTCCAAAGCACATTGGGTCTACTTTGTGCCAGGCACTCTCCTAGACTCTGGAACAGAAATAGGGAGACCCTACTTTAAAGGAGACCACCTAAAGGCTGGGAATGGAAATAAACCCACTAATTAAAATATCTCAACATAACACCCAGGGAGGAACAGAGGTATGTACAAAGTACAGTAGCACCAAAGAAGGAAGGATCAGCTTTTGTCTGGCCTGGGGGTAACAAGTGGATGCAAATGAAGTTGACAGGAGGGACCACACCACTGTAGCCAAGGCCACTGGGGAGTAAGCTCCCTGTGTGTTAAATTCATATGTTGAAGTCCCAACCCCTAGTACCTCAGAACATGACCTTATTTGGAAATAAGACTACTGAAGGTGAAATTAGTTGAGGTCAGACTGGGATAGAGTGGGTCCCTAATCCAGTAAGACTGGTGCCCTTATTAAAAGAATTTGCACACAGACACAAATAGGCAGAAAGTGAAGATGATATGAAGAGACACAGGGAGAAGACAGCTGAGCTAAGGAGAGAGGCAGGGGGACAGCTTCTCCCTCACAGCCTCAGAAGGGACCAACTCTGCCAGCACCTTGATTTCAGATGTCTAGCCTCCAGAAACTGTGAGGCAATAAACTTCTGTTGTTTAAGCAGCCAGGTCTGTTGTACTTTGTTACAGCAGCTCTAACAACATACACGATAAGGAGAAGTAGCCATCTTTTGAATGATGGAAAGTAAGGATAGAGATAGTACAAAGGTTACTGCAGTGGAACCAGAGACCCAACCATGGAACACTCCGCTCAGGTAAACTGAATCGGTAGACCTACTGGCTTGATAGACATCACCAATGTTCAGTGCTCCTCTACTGACTACACAGAGGATTAATCTTCCCTCTCCTTTAGGTTAGTGAAGCCATGAGCCCAGTTCTAACCAATGAATGGTGCGTAGAGGTGACATGTGACTCTTCGATCGGAAGTATTTAAGAGCTGGTGCCAGGGACTCCTGAAGCTTCAGACTGAGGTGTTAGCAGCTTCCACGGTGGCCACGGAGGGACGGTACTGGGCAGAGTCACCCTTCTGATCCCTGTTGGACGCTTAGCATGAGAAATAAGCTTTGTTTCAGGCCACTGAGACTTTGGGGGTTGTTCGTTACTGCAGCATAACCTAGCTTATCATGACTAATGCAAGTTCATAAACAAGGAAGAAGTCCTAGCCTACCACCTCCAGCCCACAGGGTGCCTGGGGGCTGTCTCTTCTGGGGTTGTGGGCTTTATTATACCCAGTGCCTCCTCCCAAACTTGGAAGCTCTCTTCCTCCCAGAAGTTACACAAACTCTCACACAAATAGCTGGGGGAAGATTTTGAGCAAACTGAGATTCAAGTCCTTTATTTTCTCCTCCCTTCCAGACCATTCTGAATATAAATGCACTCTTCATTGTAAGTTTCCATCACAATTAGGCCAGGGCCAAGTGACCAGCTCTGGCCAGGAAATGTGGGTGAAACCAGTGGACGCCATCTCCTAGGCCTGGTCCCTAAGAAACTCACAGCAGGCCTCCACACTCTCTCTCCTTGCTCACTGACCAGCAATTTAAAGGATCCAGGGAGAGACCCAAAGTCCCAAAGATTCCCAGGTCCTGGCAATAATGGAGTCACTAAAACAGAGAAGCTCAGTTTCCCAAGTAACTGCATTAAGAAGGCCCGCCCAGGAGAAACATACATGTTGGGCTGTATTTCATTACGTTATGTTTATATGCTTAAGGCCACCGGCGCACTTATGTTAACAACCTGCTCTCTGGAGAAAAAAGACCTGATTTGTAGTGTTTGCTAATTTCTGTGGTGTAAATACTCCCATCATGGCCAATTTCAGGCTTCCAACTGAATGCAGAGTTCAGAAGAGATGCTCAAAGTCCCCTCTTTGTCAGTATGATCAGGCTCTGACACACCACTAGTTAAGACTCTCAGGGTTTGGGGTCCATTTGTTTGCATAGCACATCCTAGCCCACCTTTATTAATAAGGTTATGACCGAGCTCCTCTCATCTCCTCTCCTCAGGGGACATAGTACTGCTATCTCTCACCTGGAGGCTTTCAGGTACTGTCTGCCTACCCAGAGCTTTGTGACCTACTTTTAAAACTGAAAATTCCCAAGGTGACTGAAAATGGTTTTCTTTGATTCATAAGGGCCTCATTTTACTTCTAATAAATTCAGTGCTTCTCCTTGGGAGTCAAGCAGTGTATGAAGCTTAAGGAGTATGTTT
Source organism: Aethalodelphis obliquidens (assembly GCF_003676395.1). Classification (NCBI taxonomy): domain Eukaryota; kingdom Metazoa; phylum Chordata; class Mammalia; order Artiodactyla; family Delphinidae; genus Aethalodelphis; species Aethalodelphis obliquidens. The sequence continues at coordinate 6,357,292 of NW_020837973.1, forward strand.
TCATTAATTTTAATATTGCTCAAAATTCTCTCTCTCAGAAGAAATGTAGCTTGTCAAGGACATAATGATAACTTTTTACAAAGGACAATACTCAACTATTCTCTTTGGGTTGTGGCAAAGATTGTGTTTCCTCTCTGGTGTGTTAAGATCACAAGTTTGGGAAATTCTCATAACTTTCCAAATAATCTGAATAGTTTATCAATTTAATAAGAATGAAGCTAGTTGCCTTCTCTCTTCCATTGATACCAGCTCCCCATTCGCCCCCTCTTCCGCCCCCTGCCCCCCAGCAATTCACATCAAGGAAGAAAGGGCCATCCACGGGGGCTGAAACCTGAATCTAGTCTTACATGTTGTCACTTGGTCAAATATATTGGGGAAAATGCTGTTTGTTTTCATATATCATTTGCTTGTTGTACTTCTTAAAAGGGGATGATTTTGAAGAAAAGTCTGAGATACACTATTAAATGAAAAGAGCATGCTGCAAATATATACACATAGATGCGTGATCGTGTGTGAACATGTTCTTATATTTAAAAGTTTGACATACATGACTGCATTCCTAAACGCATGTGGAAAGGCAGGCACCGTGTGCTCACATGGGTGGTCATGACTGGTGGGAACCAAGTGGTAGGAAATTCCCTATTCCTGGTGTTTCCTTCCAGAGGAATCACTTCCGCTAGAAGGGCACACATGACCTCTCCTCTCACTCCTTTCTCCCTCTTGGGTGACCTGCCCCCCTTCCACCTGCCCTGGAGGAAGACACTCAGCCCCACCCTCCAGGCCTTAAGTTCCCAGGGGCAGGTCACTGAACAGTACAAGCGCAGCCAGCCCAGACAGAGAGAGGCAACCAGAGTCCACTCCCAAGTTTAGTCCCCCGAGGAGAAGAGCAAGGTCAAGGATAACCCAAACATCAGATAATCCAAAAGGAAACCTCTGTTTAGTCTAAGAAGCTAAGCTCATCAATCGCTGACTTGTCTCTCTGTTTATTCATTTATTCATTTATTCATCCTCACTGGTTCATCAGCGGCTATTTATGACGCACCAACTATGAGGCCGTGGGCACTCTTTCTATCGCTGAGGACAGAGGATTCGCACAAATAAATCCCTGCCCTCATGGAGCTCATATTTTAATAGGAGAGAAAAAACCAACAAGATAACCAAGTGAAATATTTAGTAGGTTAGATACTAACACATGCAAAGGAGAAGATCAGGCAGGATGGGGAGTGTGTCTTGGTGGGCAGGGGGCGGGGCAGGCACACTTGCATTTGGCTAGTACACATTGGGACTGGAGTGCATGCGGGTGCAAGATGGATAAGAGAGAGAAACTTGCCTAGATTTTGACAGGTGGCCCAGCAACAGAACTGGAGCTCATGTGTCCTCCACAGCCCCTAGGAGTGGCCAAGCCTGTATGGCAGATGTACTTGATGCCTAAAGGTGAAGAGGGTCCAGGAAGGGCTTGGGGAGCTGGTATTTAATGCTTCCTGTATCCTGGACGTGGGCATAGGGACACCCCTTTGCACCTCTGTGCAGTCAACACCCATCATTATGTTTACCAAGCGCTTGGCTGCACGAGGCAAAGGAAATTCAGTATCAGGAGTGTAAAGAAACAGTCAGCCCCTTGCCTCTTTCTCTCCACCACACACCGTCACAGAAAGTCAGCTAATCCCACCAACACTAAGGTTAGATTTTCTGAGCAAAGCTTCACTCAAGACACAGCTACCCACAATTCACATTAGCATGAAGGAAAGCATATTCTAAAACTGCCTAAGATTTTTTTTTTTAATGTAGCTTTTAGACTTTGAGAAATTTAATCAAAACTGTCATAAAAGGGCATTCTCCTTTGACTTAGCCTTTCCATTTCAGTAGCAGAAATGTTGCACGAGGCAGAAGAAGAAAAAAGTAATTTAAAAACACCGTTGAACTGAATCTATGGAACACTATTTCGTAGAAAAAGCCCACACTGCTAGAGGCTCCCTAGGGAGCAGGACAGCACTTGATAGCATTTTCGCTGGCAGCTTTAGAGGACAAATTTGTCTTAAGATCCAGGGTATTACTGGGGCTTTAACTAAGTGTGCTGCTGCAAGAGCTTTGACTCTGGGCTCCTGCGGGGGAGATGCCTTATAGAACATCAGGAACCACCAGAGTGACACGCAGACTACCTGCCTCACCTGTGTTAATTTCCAACAGTGAACAAGATGGAGGATAAAAGGCCCCAGGACCGGTCCCTCAATGAAAGGAAACTCTAATCATCACTAAGAAGAACAAATAATAATAATAAGAGCTCTTCTTACATTGGGCTTACTACGTGCCACTTTCCACCCATTAATTAAATTAATTCTCATAAGAGCTCCATGCATTTGGTGCTGTTCAATCCCTGATCCCGAGACGGGCAAGGTGAGACAGAGTGTTTGGTCTGTGGCTTGAACTAATAACACAGAGGACTAATAATGCAGGACTCCTGGGCCTGTGCTACTAAGGAACTAACCTGTGAGTGTGACACACAGCAACTGACTTAAGAGCTACTTTTGCAATGTTTCTTCCCAGCTTTGAGTGGGGCCTGGAATTATTTACAAAGAATTTAGGGGCAGGTGAGACCCCAGCAAACCTGTGATACAGAGTTCATCCTTTTTAGTCCAAATGATCTCAAGGTCAGAGAATCAGCTTCTGGAATCCTGTAGCTGATTGAATACCAGCACATACAAGGTCATTATTGCCATTGGTAGCTGGCTTGCAAATGGACTTTGAAATGTCTTTTGTTGTTCTTGCTGCTTTGAAGGCTTTTTCATTTAGTTGTTAACGTTTCTCCTGCATCATTTTTTTCCCTGTGACGCTAAAGGCCTCAGGACTTGAATTTGCCTGTGACCCCAGCTATCAACAGTACTGAATTTTTTTTCTTAAAATCTGCTTTGCATTAATATGTCTAAGGCCCATCCCTCCATTGGCAGTAAGACATCAGAGCAGATGTTGGCAAGCATTTTCTGTAAAGGGACATATAGTCACTGTTTTAGGCTTTGCAGGTGCCATGGTCACTGTTGCAACTATTCAACTCTGTGTGGTTGCCATTGACAATACTATACACATGGGCATGTGACTGTGTTTTAATAAAACTTTCTTAATACAGCTGACAGGGCAGATTTGGCCCAGGAGGCTTCCTATGCATGGCCCCTGCACCAGAGGGGTACACTTCTTGCCTACTTCCGATCTGCTTCCAAGTACTGAACCCTGGTCACCTCATACCTTGGGCGTCTCTCTGCCCCTTGGTTGATTTGGCCCCAGAAACGTGGAGCCATGTGTCAGATTGGTGAATTTAGGAAGAATAAACTGAGTCTGCCAAACTCAACTCTGCCCCTTTTCCCTTGGTAGTGTCTGGCCCACAGGGGGTAGAGGGGTCTTCTCTGCTTTTCCCGGCGCCCACAGCTCTAGTGGCTGGATGGGTAAATCCATCTGATTCAGAGCTTCAGTCTCCCCAGGCCCAAACCCATTTGCCCAGAGTCCTTAGCGGGATCCTGCACCCTGGCTTTTTCTCTGACAGATATGTATCTTGGTCCCCACCTGCTTAATCCTTTATCTTATTTCCCTATAGCCTCAAAGTGGTAATCAATAAGACCCCTCAAAGATACACATAAAATGGTGTACTGTGAATTTTTTCATTATGTCAAGAAGCCGGATAATACTTATATACTTTCAATAAAACAGCATGGACCAACTTAAAACATCAAGACTCCTTGATTTTTGGCTGGTTCTCTCATGCTGTGCATTAATGCTATGCATGACTCATAAATTCACTGGCAATAAGTTCTTTCAAAATATATTGCTCATGGGAGGAAAAGATATGAGGTCCATGGTGGCTGTGAGGTTGGGAACCACTGCTCTCAATCCCATTCCTGTCTTAATGGTCAGCAGAGATATTCAAGCCCGGGCCAGTCAGGAAACAGGGAGGCAAGGACATGAGCTACAGGCGTCCCCTTTCTTCCTCCTGTCCTTTTGTCCTTCCATATCGTCAAAGCCAAGCAGAGAGGCGCTACCAGATACAAGAGATCCTCCTGGCTGAGGTTTATGTGTTGGTTTGCTGGGGCTGCCAAAACACGAAGTACCCAGAACCAGGGGCTAAGCAACAGACATACACTGTCTCACAGTTCTGGCGGCCAAAGTCAGAGATCAAGGTGTCAGCAGAGCTGGTTCCTTCTGAGGGTCGTGAGGGAAGGATCTGTTCCCAGCCTCTGTCCGTGGCTTACAGACAGCTGTCTTCTCCCTGTCCATTCACATCATTTCCCCTCTATGCAGGTCTGTCTCTGTGCCCAAATTGCCTCTTTTCCTAGACAGCAGTCATTTTGGATCAGGGCCCCCCACTAAGGACCTCACTTTGATTACCTCTGTAAAGACCCTGTCACCAAATAAAGTCACATTCTGAGGTGCAGGGGATTAGGACTCTAACATAAGAATAATAGGGGGACACGGTTCAACCCCTTACAGTTGTCTAAACTAGAAACTACTGCTTCTGTTTGCACAGCTAAGCTCCGTGGTATCCTTTCACATGTGGCAAGTACTCAAATGTGTGCTGACCTGATCTAAATGGGGATTCACTTGGGCTCTGTGGATTGTGGGTAGGGAGAAAAGGACGTGTTTGGTGGGAACACCTCACACATCAGGAGGGAAAGACCTCCTTCCTCCCAGGCACTGGGTTAATCTATAGATCCCTCTTCAGGCCACCCCTTATCACTGCAGGCTGAGCATCTCCAATCAATGCGCCTTTTAATAATGATGCCCCTGCTTCCCCAGCTGCAAGACAGGCTGCAGCAACGTACAGTACAAGACACTGGATGGAGACTTTTAGGAAAAACATGGAGAAGAAAGGAATAAACGACCCCCGCAAATTCTGAATGTTTCTTTTCCTTTCGCTTTTCTTCCTGCTTTGGCTGCAGGGTGGCCTTCGTAGACCCTCAGGCTTTCCCCACGACTCGTGTGTGCCTGGTGAGGCCCGGCCACAATCCTGGGACGCTCCCAGCCGCGCTCTCCCTGCCAGCAGCAGTTCAGCCCTGCCTCGAGGTTTCCTTGTTCGCAGGCGGGCTTCTAGGAGGGTTTCCGCGCCCTGGGCGGTCCGGGCGCAGTCACTGCGGCGAAAGCCTTCAGGTAGTGGCTGTTTTCGGGCCGGCCCAGGCCTGCGGCAGGCAGACCCCAGAAGCAGCGGTGCCCCTGCCGGCTGAGTGGCCCCGCGCTCCTGCGACCCTCCTCCAGATCCTGGGCACCAGGCCCACCTTGATGCTCCCGGCAGAAGTAGAAGCCCAGGGGCTCTCCCTCATTTCCCGGGGAAAAGCTCGGCCCTAACCCACCCCTAAAAGGCTCCAAACACCCGCTGAGCAGTCCCGGCCGCCCAGCCCGCACGCCCGGCCTCGCAGCCCCCTTCCAGGTGAGCGTTTTTCCCCTCCCCCCTTCCCACACCCGGCTCCGAGCCTGCCCATGCTCTCGTGGGGGGCGCGGGGGTCCACCTTACGCCGGTGGTCGTAGTCGCGGTATTCTGGGGTCTGGGAGCCCCAGAGGGACGCCACTCTCCCACCCTCCCACCCCCTTTGACCCGTACGCCCCCTGACTCCCTGCGCCCCGCCCCGAACTCCGCACAGGCAGTGCCGCTCAAGCCCGCCCCAGCTCTTCTGTGCAGCCCCTCCCCCGGAGTCCTAACCCGAATCTGCAGCCCCACCTCCCCGGCCCTCCACACTCCGCGGGGCGGCCCCGGCCTGCAGCCCCGCCCCCAGAAGCCCTCGCCGGCAGTGTAACCCCGCCCCCAGCATGCTCCCGGGCAGTGTAGCCCCGCCCATCCCTTCTCCCTCTAAAGCCCTCCCCAGAGGTGCCCTATTCCCCCTCCCCCAGGCCCCTCCGGGATAGTGCGGCCAGGCCCCCAGGACCCCTTCCTTGCAGTGAAACCCGGCCCCCAGCACTCTCCCCGCAGTGTAGCCCCGTCCCATCTGCCCTCCCCGAGTCCCCTCCCAGGCAGTGTGACCCCGCCCTCAGCACCCTCCTAGGCAGTGTGATCCCGCCCCTATTCTCCCTCCTCACCCGACCCCCTCCCCGGACTGCAGCCCCGCCCCCAGCACCTCCCTGGCCCCTCCCCCGCAGTGTAGCGCAGCCCTCCATCCCCCCCCTACCTCCCGTCCCTGCTCTCCAGCCCGCCCCGCCCGCCCCGCCCGCCCCGCCCCGGGCCGCTCACCCTGCCCTGGCGGTAGTAGTAGCTGTACTCCTTGGGGTCCTGGCGCCGCGGCGGGACGTAGCTAAAGGCGGACTGCGCAGAGATGGGCGGCGGCCGGGGCTTGCCCCGCAGCGTGGCGGCGGTGATCTCCTCCTCCTCGTCCTCCATCCGGCCGCAGTGCTCGGTCCCGCCCCCCGAGGGGTCTGGTCCCAGTCCGCCCGCCGCAGGCTGCCCGGCGCCCGCGTTCGGCCGTTACCTGGAAACCGAGGGGGCGCAAAGCTAGGCTGGACTGCGGGGCGGGCTGGACTCCGACCCTCCCCCGCCCCCCGGCACCTCTGTGCACACCCGGGTCTTTCCTTCTTGGAGCGTCGGGAGAGCCTCACCGGCTAAAGCCGCTGCGGGGTTCCCGGGTGGGAGGCACCTCTGGGATCCGCACTTTCCACCCTGCTTACCCTTCTCCACGCAGTGTCGGTTCGTTCACTCAGAGACCGTTGTTCGCTGGGCAGTTAATGACCTTGCATCTACTGAGTGCCGGCGCTGGGGATGTAGCCTTGAACCAAGCAGCCCTTGTCCACCGGGATCTGACAGTCTGATGACGAAGACAAGTGATAGGTGTGAAAACGCAAGTAACTTGAAGAGGGTCTGGGACAGTGCTGCCCAGTAAGAAGATAGAGAGGGCCGTAATGTAAAACTTTCTGGCAACCTTGCTCTCATCCTCCCCTGGGCAGAGGTCCTCATAAAAGCACCAGCAAAGGGAAAAAAAAAAAAAACTCTTATAGTCTACTGCCACTTTCAACCTCTGCAGTCTCTTTTAAAGACCGGATATAGGAGCTCAGCTAATGGTCAGGAGTCTTCACAAGCCTTACACAGGTGATCTGATCTCACACTTTGCAAAATGGGTGCAGTCGACACCAATTATCATGAGACCTCAGTTACAAGTGAGACCGAAATCGTTTCATTGAAAAATCCTTTTCCACAGCTGTGTGGTCGTGCTTCTGTTAGCTTCGATTTCAATTTCAATTTGTTCTGCACCAGACTGACAGCTGCACAGGGCATGGTTGCACACATACACTCTCTCTGATGGCTCAAGTCTGGCACACAGTAGGTACTCAACAGATACTTGGTGACTCAGTAAGAAATACAGCTGCCATAATGGCTTGTGTACCTTCTAAGGGTGAGTCTGAGACAAGGGCTTGGATGCTCTTGCTTTATTTGGGAGGTAATTCCAAGGAGCAGGCGGGAGGGACCAGAGGAGTGAGTGCAGCAGGGAAGTCTGTATAAGGCTGAATTCTCAAGGTCACCCCTGAGGGCAGCTGGAGCTCGACCTTGCCCAAGACTTTCTGGGGAGCCTGGAGCAGCCTCTCAGAACCACCTGCAGTTCAACATGAAGGCGCTTTTTATTTCTTGTTCCCAGTCCTCCTGGGGTGAGACTGCCTTCTGGTTTGTTCACTTCTGACTTTGTAGGACCCCTGCCCAGTGCTGCCTAGGCTCCCTGTGGGTCTCCTCGGTGCCAGAGAAGCCCTGGGGCTGACAGTGACAGGCACAAGGCATCAACCTGAGGCAGCGTGCTGCTGTCAGGAGGTGGGTGCAGCCCCATGGAACGGCCACCACCCTGGGGGTGGATTCAGATGTAAGGCTGAGAGGCTGCCGGGCGGGAAGCAGAGGTGGAGGAAACAACAGGTAAGACCAACTTTGCCAGTTTCAATTATCAAGATTTTAGTTCCTTTATAAAATAACAGTTTTCCTCTATGATCCTATTATGTATTCTGGGGACATGAGTGGAATACAAGGTCAAAGAGTCTAATGTGTTTAAGTCCCTTGTGTCTGTGACTTGTACTTGCAAAGTTCTGCGTGGGGGGAGGGAAGGATAAAAGAATGAAAACCCTGCTGTTAAAATAAGTGGGTTAATAGTAGAAGAAGGCACGCTGAGTACAAGTTAACTCTGCAGGAGATCAGATCAGCTTTGTTTCACATATTCAGGTCTACAGTCCTCCGCTCTACCAGCTGAGCTATCGAAGGGTGCACAGCTGAGCTTTGTTTCAAATGCCAACCTCAGTAGTCTGGGATGTCTACCCCCCTAATCCCATGCCAGCCTCATGGATATACACCGGCGCCCGCAGCTGACGCTGGGTGATGACATTGCACTGGTCTGGCTTAGGTTGACATGGGCGTACTGACCGCTTACTGTTCATGCAGCCTGCTCTGCAGGTCCACCGGGGCCTCGGCTGCCTGCAGCTCCCCGCTGGATGACACACTGGAGGGCGGCCTCCACTGCAGAAACTCAGGCAGTTCATGGGAGCATTGGAGGCGCCTAGTCCAAACTGCAGCTGGGACTTGTCCCGTTTCTCTTGACATCTGGGCAGAATGTAAGCAGGGGGAGACCTGGTAGGAAGAAGTTCTGTTAATTTGAGGCAGGGAAGGAGAAAGCTATTGCTGTGTGACATTAGCATGTCACATGTCACATTAGCGGTGGTTTCAGCACATCTTGGGCGGTGTGTGTGTTATATTTATCATGAGTCCTCATGAGCCCACAGACTTGTTAAGTTCAGAAGAACCCTCTGGTTCTTTATGCTGATGAGAAAACTGAGATGTAGGTAGGATAAGTGATGATGCAGGTGACAGGGCAGTGGGTGCCCCTCCTGAAAGGTGTATGGAATATCTGGAAAGGGGGGGGCTGGTCTGAGGGAATGGTTTTCTCCTTTGGAGCCCTCAGACCATTCAGAGATGGGGCCACAGCCTGGACAAAGCACAAAGCTTTAGCCTGCGATTCTCAGCCAGCGCACTGACACAGCCGAGGAACAAAGTGTCCAGATGGCCTCCTCTCCACCTTGTACACCTTTGTTAACTGAGGTGGAGAGGGGGGAAAATCACCTATGAATACATGAAAATGCCATCATCTTTCTAAAACATCTGTTGAAAATGCAGAAATTTTAAAACAAGGTTGATATCTCCATTTTAAGTTTGAAAGCTTTTACAATCATGTTATTTGTAAATGTCACTGTAAACTCATTTAAGTGGCCCAACATAATTGGACTTTAATTCACAGGCTTTAAAACGGCTTAACATCCCTTGGATTAAGTACTCCTCTGCTTTTATGATGGTTCAGAGTTAAGAGGGGTGGATGGACAAACACATATATCCGTCACCGGCGAGGAGAACTGCACCGGCGAGGAGAACAGCAAACCTAAAGGTCATTATGAACTCAAGGGGTATGAAAGGGTGCTCCTGCTGCACCTTTTCCGGATCCCCCATCAGTGTTGTTTGACAGTGAGAGTAACTGCATCACCCTGGCTCCTGCGACAGGGGAGCCACTGGCCGTCCTCCAAAGCATCTCCACAGGCTCTGGGGCACAGGCAGTGGTCCGTGATGAGGTAACACGCCTTTACCTCACTCGACACCTCCTCCCTGGTAACGAGGCGTGAGTACTGCTGGTAGACTTAGAAAGCATGTTTGTCATCAGGTTTTTCCTGTAGGCTGCGTCACTCACTTGATGGAGTCCCTTGAAGTCACATTAAGCATCAAACTTATGAATCAAGACATATAAGTGCAAATTTAATTTTGGCTAGTTCACCTTGTCGATTTTGAAATCAAAATGAATGTGATTTTATAGATGCCCCCAATGAAAAACCCCCGATACCGACGGCTCTAGCAGTGAGCAAGACCACGTGCCAGAACCAGAGCTCCTTACAGAGGCTGGACCCCAGGGCTGAGACAGGAAATGGTAAGTGAGCCTGGGACATCCTCTTCTGCCGAGAAATTTTCAAAATCGAATGTGTCAAGGTCAAAAGGACAAAGAGGCCATCCTGAAGGGTATCCCACCGATCTAAAACAGGACAAGTTATGCATCCAAAAGATGACTGTCATGGGCTGAAGCACATCAAGTATATAAAATGTCATGAATTCATAAATATCCTAAACAAACAAAATACTGACCAGATAACCACCTCTGTATTCTAAACCTTGATACAAGGAAAGACACATTTATCTCATTTTCTTTTTCTGTATAAACCTTATTTTATTTTTATTGGAGTATAGTTAAGATGTTGTGTTAGTTTCTGCTGTACAGCAAAATGAATCAGTTATACATATACATATCCACTCTTTTTTAGATTCTTTTCCCATGTAGGTCATTACAGAGTATTGAGTAGAGCTCCCTGTGCTATACAGTAGGTTCTTATTAGTTATCTATTTTATATATAGTAGTGTGCGTGTGTCAATCCCAATCTCCCAATTTATCCCTCCCCCGCCTTTTCCCCTGGGTAACCACAAGTTTGTGTATAAACCTTATTTTAGAATTCAAAAATAGTTGATGGGAGAAATTTCTTCTTTATAGATGAATACAAGTAAAGGAATAAAATAAAAGGATAAAAAAATAATAAAAGTAAAGGAATGATAGCGTTAGGAAATCCTTTTTTTTTAAACACCTGTTGGAATAATGAATCTAGGCAACAGTCATCAACAGATGCTGAAGCCATTAGGTGACAGGTTGACGGGGACTATATGGTGGATGGATCAGGCTGGTGGTGATCCAGGAACCCACTATCAGTCTTAATGAGTATCACTGAGAGGGTAACGAGACATTACGATATGATGTAAAACAAATACACAGCATCTCCTCTGAAGCATCCTTGCTGAAAAAATTAAGCTGAATCTAAGCAAGCCTCTGGATGTAACTTTTAGTTTAACAGGAAATATAGCAAAGGAACCAGTTAGAAAATGTCAAATCAATACTGTGGGATATTTTACAAGGCAATTGATCTAACTTCTCCAATAAATTAATAACATGGAAACCAGGTGAGGGAGGGGGGCAGTTACAGACATGAGACTTAAGACTTAGGGGTATAACATCTAAAAGTAGTATGTGGCCTTTGTTCAGATCCTGCTTCAAACAAATCAACAGTTAAAAAATATTTCTGAGAGAAAGACATATACCATATGATACCACATATGTGGAATCTAAAATATTGCACAAATGAATCCATCTATGAAACAGGAACAGACTCACAGACGTAGAGAACAGACTTGTGGTTGCCAAGGGGGAGTCTGGGGTTAGTAGATGCAAACTATTGCATATAGAGTGGATAAACAACAAGGTCCTACTGTATAGCATAGGGAACTATATTCAATATCCTGGGATAAACCATAATGGAAAAGAATATAAAAAAGAATGTATATATAACTGAGTCACTTGGCTGTACTGAAGAAATTAACACAACATTGTAAATCAACTATACTTCAATAAAAAAAATTAAAAAAATATTCCTGAGACAGTATAGAAAACCTGGAATATAGACCAGGTATTAAATGATCACAGGTAATAATTATTAGTTTTGGGCTTCCCTGGTGGCGCAGTGGTTGAGAGTCCGCCTGCCGATGCAGGGGACACGGGTTCGTGCCCCGGTCGGGGAAGATCCCACATGCCGCAGAGCGGCTAGGCCCGTGAGCCATGGCCGCTGAGCCTGCGCGTCTGGAGCCTGTGCTCCACAACGGGAGAGGCCACAACAGTGAGAGGCCCGTGTACCGCAAAAAAAAAAAAAATAAAAATAAAAATTATTAGTTTTGTTCATTGTAATAATGGCAGAATAGTTAAATAAAAAATAAAAAAGTTTTTTGGTTATGGATTCATACTGAAGTATTTAGGATAAAAGTATATGATAGCTTGGATTTTTAAAGAAACATTCCAATAAAAAAGGAAAAGAAAAAAAAGAATATGGGAGTAAATAGATGAAACAGAATTGGAAAATTTGGGTATTTTTGCCATGCTGAATAAAGGGACTCATGTGAATTCATTATACTATTCTTTCTACACTTATGTGTGTTCAGTGTTTTCCATAATAAAATTTACAGAATTACTGAGATATTGTTTATTGCAAACATTAGAACCCAGAATATCAGTTCAAGACACAAATAGTGTGCCCTATATACCAGAGACTGTGGGAAGAGATGGGGACAGAGATGTTTAGATTTTTTCTGAGATGGGATTTCAAGTATATTAAGGCAAAATTTCTTATGATGGAGCCAACAGCCAAAGAACACCAACAAAAGGTAAGGCTTATTGACTACACAGGCAAGGGAGCCGGCACACCAGAGGAACCAGGCAGAGGGATGACAGGATGGGTAGAGGATTTGGGTGAAATTGAACGAAGCTGGGTTGGAGATGCAGAGAGCAAGCTTGTGTATAAGAGAACTAACATGAGGCCTGGCCTGAGAAGACGACCCAGGATGCTCAAAGATAAGAAAAAGGTAAGGGGGTTTGTGTCCCAAACCCTCTATCTGAAGCTCTTCATCGTCTTGGAAATCAAGGCGGCTCAGATCCTGCAGGCAATAGAGGTGTGTTCCATTTTTATTACAGTAAAGGTTTTACAGAATGAGGTTTCTCAGCAGGGTGTCTGTGATGCTAATTAGCAAAAGGAGTGGCCGCTGGTTTAAGCTGCTGCCCCAGGAGTCTTAACCGTCCAGGCAATGGTGCTCCTCCTTATAGAGCATCCCTGATGGGCTCCCTCTCCACAAGCTGTAACAATGAAGTCTGACTGCAACGTAACTCTTGTACCAATGACAACAAGAGCCCTCATGGCTCGCTGAGCACTTACTGTTTTCCAGGTACTGGCCATACAGCTGACAAGGCATGACTTATTTCATGATCCTGAAACGGAGCAGGACCCTAAGAGGACTTTCAGGGACAGTCCCCTCCCCCATGTCCTCTGCTGCAGTTCCTCTCTGAAGTACCCAGATAATAGATAATGGTATCTGATGCACATTTCCTGAGTTGTTTTACAGATGCTAAAACCACCACTAAATGGAAGAAATTAACTACCTGATGACCATGAGAAGTAGCCCCCAGACCTAACTGGCACCTGAGGACTGACAACATTAACCCCGACACACCACCCTGTTACCTCACCATCAACCAATCAGAGAATTGTGCACTAGCTGATCACAGATCCTGGGACACCCCCTCCCTCACTTGGCCTTTAAAAATGCTTTGCTGACGCCCATCGGGGGGTTCAGGCTTTCTGAGCACCAGCTGCCTGGTGCCTGCCATAGATGCTGCACTTTCCTTCACCACAGCCCCGTGTCAGGAGATTGGCTTTGCTGCACGTGGGTGGGCAGACCCAAGTTTGGTTTGGTAACAATCCGACACTATGTATTTAGACTCCAGGTGGGTCTGGATATGTTTCCAGTTTGGGGAAATCTCAGCTTTTGGAGGCTTATTCACCACCATGGTGCCAAGACCCCCCTCCCTGAATTTGTGTACAAATTCAGGGAAGGGTCCAGCTTTTTTAGAGGGAACTGACTTTTTACCCCCCAGAATTCTATCAAATATGCTCAGTTCTGCTCCTTCCTATTCTTTCTTCTACCTAATGAATATTTACCAAGTCTCCAAATGCACCCAGGTGTACAGAGTCAGCAGGTAGAATCCTGGTCAAAGAACCAACCAGCATCTCTTCATCCCAAGATACCATCTACCCTCCCTGTCTAGGCTTGGTTCAGCCAAACAGCCTTCCTTCTTTAGGTCAAGGTATGGAAAATTGCCTGTTTTGTTCGGGCAGAACTGTCACCGCACCATTCCACAGCTCCAGCCTGCCGCCCCCCTCCCTTCCCCCCACCAACAGGCGCGCAGGATACACTCACTCTCTCCTCCTGGGACCAGGGATCATCTCGATTCCACTGCTGAAGCCCAATAGATGTCCTCACCTTTGCTGCCCTCTCGCGGCTGGTCTGAAGATGATCACTGTTGCTTCAGGGGTTATGCTCGCAAGTTAAATTTTTTTCACCTATTTTTCTTTCTTTGCTTTACTTTTTTTCCCTTGCTTTGCTTTTACTTTTAAAAAACAACATCAAGAGTATGTCTTATTTAAAAACATTATTAATATATGGTACTAGGAGTTATCATACTGTATATGTAATTTCAACAAGGAAATTCACGTCATATTTACTTACATAGGTAGACATTAAAATATTAGTGGCCTGAGGATTCAGTTTATAAGGACATATGGCTTTATAATCTTACGGAGCTTGCCAAATTTACTCCAATTGGTGAAATCAGCACTCTTGTATCTGTTTATTAGCCTAAACTATTTTCATAGCATATCCATGCACATTTTCAGGATTAAAATTTGCTTTAAAACAAAGTCAGTTCTGGCCTCACTCTCCATGGTGACCGTCTGCTTTGTGCTGGGTGCTCTGGCCATGGAGATGCCTGAAATGCTCTCCCACCAGAGACCTGCCTCCCTTTCTTTGAATTCAGCTCACAGATCACTCCAAGAAGCCTCCTCCTGCACCCCAGGCTGGCCTGACGTCTTCTGCCTTCCAGGGTCCTGCTCATGCATCAGGACCGCCAGCTGGCCCATCACTATAATCACCCATAGCCCCTCCAGGCAGGAGCTCTTTTCTGCTTCCCTCTGCAGCTCTAACAGTCAGTGGGTACCCAGCATGATCACAGCTCTTTAATAAATGTTGAATGAATGAATGAATGAATGAAGAGGGTAAGGGAGAGCTAAATGAGACAAAGGCTCAGGAGAGGATGTAACTGAAAGTGCAGAAGAAGGAGCATCTCATTCCAATTAGGGCAACCAGGAACAAAAGTCCCGATGGAGAAGGATTTAGATAAATGGAAAAGGCGGAGGAAGAAGGTTTTAGGCTATACTGTTTTTTTCATAGCATTTGTAACAGACTGCTCTTACCTCTTTGTGTGGCTATTTAAGTCTATGTAATCAAGTCTCCATAAAAACCCAAAAGAACCAGATTCAGGGCTTCCAGGTTGGTGAACAGGTGGAGTTTAGGGGAGAGTGCTGCCTGGAGAGGGCAAGGAAACCCCACACCCTTCCCCATACCTGCCCCTAAGAGTGTCTTTCATCTGGCTTTCCTGAGTTATATCCTTTTGTAATAAACTAGTAATCTGGTAGGTAAAATGTTTCTCTGAGTGAGTTCCATGAGCTGCTCTAACAAATTAATGGAGCCCAACGAGGGGGTCACTGGACCCCCCAATCTATAGCCGGGTTGGTCAGAAGCACAGGCCATGTGACAACCTGGACTTGTGACTGGCATCTGAAAGGAAGGTGGTGGGAAGCGGGCAGACTTGTGGGACTGAGCCCTCAACGTGTGGGAGCTGGTGCTGCCTCCAGGTAGATGGTGTCAGAATGGAGCTGAATTGCAGACCCCCAGCTGGTGTTGGAGCACTGCTGAGTGCTGTGTGGGACACCCACACCCCGCCCCCTTGGCCAATGCGTACACTGTAGTTTGGTGCAGAACCCTTTTATCCGGAAACTTTAACTTGACCATAATGGGACAATGAAGCATCTGCAATGAACTAAAGAATTTTAATCCATGCTTAATTTAAAATTTAGAAGTTTCTCCCTCCAAACACCCCGCCAAAACCCTACTTAAGTTGTTTTTACATCTTTATTCCTTTATTTAAAAAATTATAATATATACGTGTATGTGTATGTGTGTATATATATATACATATATATATATATAAAGCTCCTATACCGATACAAAATATTATTAACTAAAGGGTTATTTTTGCATTAAGTCTACAGTTATAAATGTTTACATCCAAAGTACTAGTCTATTTTTCATTGCTCCTTTTCCTTACCATATATTATTTCCTCTAACAAAATACAAAAGAAAAAACTAGCAGATAAAATTTCTTCCTTATATTTGTTAGAAGAAACAAAGGTCTCTCAAGAATATATTTTCAGTTAGCAATAACTGTCACAAAACACAAGACTTAAAATTATGACACTTACTCATTACATTCCTTTATTGTACTTGATCAATTCTGTTTGATGTATAAAAGTATCTGATACCAGTATTAAATGAAGGTTAAAATTAATTTTAAATTTGCTACTGATAAGCGTATACATGGTATAAGGAAACTAGAGACCCCTTTCAGATCACCAAAGTACATAAATAAACGGCTAATTTGCAAGTTCTTTCACTATTTGGGTTCTGAAGTCAGTATTCCTTCTTGTTACCAGTGACCACCAGAGTTTTGAGAAAACAGTTTTCTTTGTAAATATTCCACTAATTCAAGTCTTGACTTTAGCATCTCAATCTCGTAATAGGGAATCTGTAAAGAGAGGAAAATAAATCCATCCTCATCCTTCATAATCTGAAATAACCTTGGGTTTGGTTACCCTTTCCGCCTACCACACCCTCCCCACAGCAGCGTGTAGGCTCCCAGCAGGCAGAGATCCCAGCGGTGCCTGTGACGGTGCTGCCAGGTAGCAGGGGCTCAACAACAGGTAGAATGTCTAAATAAGAATCAGACATAATCCCTGCCCTCAAGGAACTTACAAGTTAGGTGCTAACTTAAAATATACAAAAAGTAGGCAGTAATACTAAGCAGAACATGCAAAACAAATTGGTGCTGTAGTGCTGAGAGGGAGTCGACACTTCAGATTAGGGTGAAAGGTCAACCTGAGCTGGGAGTTGATGAACAGCCAGAATTTAGACACTCAGAGAGGTGGGGACCACCTGACTCGCATCAGCCAGGGAGAAAGGCCAGACAGAAGAGACCACTGAGCTGGGAGCAGAGGGCCTGGCTGCGGGCAGACCTCGAAGGGTCTAGAATGTTGAGATGTAGATGTAGTCTTTATCCCATAAGCAGTAAAGAAACAATGAAGGTTTCTAGGCACACACTGGCACGATTCACTTTAGGAAAATTAATCTGGGTATGTACAAGACGGAAAGGAAAAAAGTAACCAGACAGGAAAGCAGAGAGGAGATTGGTAGACAGCTTAGAGAATGGAAAGCTCCATGGACATTCATCACGACTCTTCACCTAAGACCTTGCTAAGTGATCTATGATGTAAATACAAACAAGAGTCTTAAACATTAAAAACCAATGAAGATCCTGCTTTTGATGGGTCATCTTGTACATTCTCGTCATTAAATCAAAGGGAAATTAAAACAAAACAGATATTCCAATAATTTAGTAATTCTAAAAGCAAAGTAAAGCACAGCTCATACAGAATTTAGGTATGTCTCACTTTTGGAAAAGAGAAAATTTGAAATTCGTGATTTCAAATTACAAATCAAGAGACTTAAGCCTAATGAACAAAGCTGGCATTTAAATCAGACTTAAGAGGCTTGGTCCACTGGGCTGGCATACTACTTAGTATCCTGGAAAAAGCAAATCTGAACTAGAAATGGCTTTTAGGAAAAAAAAAAAAAAGGCAAAACCATACCTGGACAACTTGATAACCAAGTAAGTACAGATGTCTTTGTTTAGTAGCTTCCTTTCCCAGTAACTGTTTGCTATTCAAACAAAATCTTTTTGGACCATCAATGCACAGTGCTACCCTAAAAAACCAAAGAGGAGAGGGAAACTTAATTTTTAAAACAATCCGAAGTATTTATATGGTTTTAGCTGCCAGAGTTTATTTGGGATTTGGCTATTCCTTCGTGCCAATACTATTTTCAAATGAATCATGACTGTTATCCATTAATCTGTTGAAAAAGCACTCAACTTAATTAAATTAAGGTTCACAAGATACTACATGGAATTTCCAAAACTGGTATGCCATAGTGTTTTAATTTTCAGAAGCATGTCTACTTTAAGAAAACAATCCCTGTGTATTAACCTCAACAAGTTTTATAACATATAAACCAGAACAGTTTTCTTTACCTTTTATGTATATCTTCATCAACTGTAAATGGTAATACAAATCCATCTTCATCTAATTTAATTTCAACATCTGGTAAGAGAAGAAAGGAAAAATTCTTCGTGTGATACCCTCACAAACACTAGCTTCCTTTTCTCCTTGTTGTTTTGATTTCTTCCATACTGCATTTATCAACTGGGCAGAAGGCTGCAAAGTAATGACCACACCAGACAATGGTGAGAATTTTAATTTAATCAGAGCTTTGCCCAACCAAGTCAGCTTTAAACTAAGAGGGCCTTCACTGCACTAAAACAAGGAGGGGGCCCTCAAGGTATCTGGGGCATGATGTGAATCACACACACTTTTACTCTCCTTATAACAACTGGTGGGAATAGTGAAGAAAATCCTTTGAGTAAAGTCAGACACCTGCGCAACTGGCACCTTGCATCCCTGGAGCTCCAGTGCCCAGGGAAGGTGAAGCAGCCGGCAGCCCAACTCGTGGGCCCTGGGCGCTGGCAGGCTCCCCCTTCCTTCCTTGTCAAAGGAGCCCATAAAGGAGGGGAGTGAGATGTGACCACCTGAAGCCTAGAAACGCTGTCCTCCCTGAGCTCACTGTCCTTTACTCATCAATTTGAAAGGAGAAGGACTTTGTAGTCAGCGCTGTCCGCGATGATGCAGACGCTTATACCTGCTACTGAGCACTTCAAGTGCAGCTAGTGCAACTGGGGACCTGAACTGTGAATTTTCAGAATTGGAATTAATTTAAATTTAAGTAGCTACTGGTATGTGTGGCTATTACATTGGACAGCACTGGCCAAGAGGATGAGAGCAGCTAACAATTACTGAGCACTTACTGTCTCCCAGGTATTAGTCTGAGTTACCTCATTTTGTCCTTAAACAAGTCTTTGAGGTCACTACTCCTCTTACTCTCATCTTGCAGATGAGAACAAGCAAATGAATGCCCCGAAAGGATGCCCAAAGGCATTCAGCTACTATGTGGCTAACATGGAGTCCTGACTTTTCAGCCCTACCGTCCACCCCTGTTCCAATTTGCCTTCAGGGAAGGGCCAACTTCATTTTGTTTCCAGACCTTTGGTGGCTACTAAGCCCCACGGGTTCCATCAGAGGACAGCACACTGAGGTTTAGTTAACAACAACAAAACTTCCTACTACTTACCTATCGTGTAACAATAGGGTGTTAACACTTTTGAAGCAAAATACAGTCTTGCTCCTAAAAGGTCAATCAGTCCAATCATCACAGATTTATATAGCTGAAAATCCATGGGGGTCTCCAGGGAAGAGCATGGAGTAAGAAATGATTTCACTTGATATTTAGGAAGAAGTTTTGGACCCTAAAAATGTATGTGCAAACATGAGAAAGAAAAATAAGATACAAAATCAGAGAATAAAATGAAGGTTGCCTGAGTATAAAAGTCTGATCCAATATTATTTTATAGGCATGATGCTCCTCCAGGACTTAGGACAAATACCTTTCTCAAAATGACAACGCCAAATATTCTTGTTATAGTTCAAGCCCAATAGTCCAAAATATCTTTTAAATGTGTTTAAATGTAGCCAATGGTCACTGAAAGAAAGATAGATAGAAAGAAAGAAAGAAAGAAAAAGAAAGAAAGAAAGAAAGAAAGAAGGAAGGAAAGAAAGCTCAAGAAACATCTTTGGAACTCTCAGAATTGCTTTAAGGGCCTTGAGGAAACACAGCTGAAGTTTTTAATAGTGGAAATTGTGATAAAGCTGACATTTCAATTTAGAAAGAAAAGGACAGCTATGTAATAATGGTGCTAGCAATTGGTTATCCATCTGGAAAAGGACTAAGAGTTCTGCCCCACATTACAGACTATAATCTATTTCAAGTAGATTAAAGATCTAAATATAGTATGGAAAACAATATTTTTTAAATTTAGTAAAATATTTATATTACCTTAGGAGTCATAAAATATTCCTAAACAATACCCAGCAGCCATAAAAAATGAATAATTTGGCTACAGAAAACTTAAAAATTTCTGTATAGCAAAAAGGCATCATAAACAACATTAAATTAAAACTAAAAAAATTTTAAACCACAAACCAGGAAGAAATGTGTACAACGTACTTAACAGTTAATATGTTTTACAATGTGTTCTAGGACAAAAAACAAATACAAAAGAGAAAGACAAACAACCCTATACAAACAGAAATTAAGGTGTAACAAGGCAATTCATAGCAAATGTAAGTGACCAGTAAACGTGAAAATATGCTCAACTTCATTATCGCTCGTTACAGTGCAACTGAAGCATGTGACTTGACATTTCACTGAGTCAAATGACAAAATTAAAGGGACTAAGAACACACCGCAACACAAATGGGCACACGTGGTCACCTTCATTCACTGCTGGTGAAATATGGCATCTACAACTATACGGGAAAAAGAAAATGTCAGTCTATTGAAAATTAATCCAGTAATCCCACATTCAGGAATCTAGTCTTTAGATTAAAACAACAAAAAGGTTCCAGTATGACAGGATATGTAAGTATGTTTATGACAGCATGGCTGATGAAGACAAGCGTTTGAAAAAGCCTGAAAATCCATCAATGGTGGGACGGTAGAATAAATACCGTGAAATATCATTCTTTAAAGGTATAGATTTGATCTTTACCTGTTACCCCCGAAGAATGTCCATGATATACTGGGAATAAAAGCAAACTGTAGTTTGAATAGTCCCATTCCATGAAAAGAGAGAAACTAGATGGTGTTTATGAGCTACTCATAAACATGGTTCAGTCAAGTACGGAGAACAGGCAGGAATGAGCAAGCTGGAGGTACCATTTCTGATCCTAAACAACGTGCCTGATTAAGTTAGGAGAACAAATCCTTAGAAAGCTTTATACAAAGCTCGAACTCCATGCAAACTGAATTCTATCACGTCAGAGTGAAACTTCTGCTTGGTTTAAGAACATACTCAGTAATGGTTCAGGATCTGTTCAGCGCATAAATTCACACCTCTATATCCAACAGCCATGGCGAATGCTAAAACCCTTTAAAATCCCTAGAGAAAGTCTAAGAGCACTAAGACTCATAAGCCTGCCATACTTGATAAAACCTTCTAAGAATCTTACACCGTAGGAAGTGGGTCTTTCAAGGACAAGAACACAGGAATAGGGTCAATTTATTAGAGAAAAGGCTATCTGGTGGCAACTACTCCAAGTGAATGAAAATTCTGCTTTCTAATGAGGTTACTGAGACAGCTCAAAAGAGAAGGAACTTAAAAGATTCGGGAGCGGGGGAGGTGCTGGAGAGGAAGGAGGAGGCAAAAGAATACCATCCCTGTAGGGAAATAAAGCAATGCAGCTCATGCTTTTACCTTATAGAACGGGCATTCTAGAATCGCGGTTAAGAAAAGCTGGGTCAGTTGTGCTAGGCTCAGTCTGTCCAAATAGGACTCTTCACCTGAAATAAAAAGCATCCCAGTCATAGTTAAGCTTGAACTTTGGTGTGTGTGATAAGAGAAAAGAATATCCAGAATGCACATTAATTAATTCACTCCAGTAAGGTACTTTTAAATGACACTAGGAAAAGAACTTGTTAGAATTAATTATACCTTCTTGCCTCCCATCTCAATGAAATCTCATTTTGGCTTCCAAGAACGCATGATCCTAACTAGAGAATATAATTAAAAGTGACAAATGTATGTTAGTAGAATTTGTAGGAATTTCCTTTACCTATGGAGATCTAGATTCCGGCATATTTGGGTGGCTTTGAATTAAGATGAACATCTTCTCAAAAAAAAAGTTGTTCTCATCAAAGACGCTAACATGTAATTGTGACACTGCCACAGCCATCACCAGATCCCTGCAAGAAGACTCAGTTTCTCAGCTAGGGCAGCAGAGTCTGTTTACCCGAAACTGTTTTCTCTCTCCATGCAATGTTCTAGCATTCTTTAATTCTGTGTTTATATTAGCATCTGCAGCTTCAGATTTCTTCGTTAGATCATTATGGAAGAAAAAATAAAGGCAAAGAAAGCACTGCTCAATAAAAAAGGTACATATGTGACTGGAAAACATCACAAGCTCAAACACTAAGTTTTCGACTTTCAGAAGTAATAACCAACTCACCTTGCAGCTGCTGAAGAAAATACGGGCTGAATATTTTGGCCATAAAGTTGACTGGATGGCATTCAATAAGTGAACATGAATGGAGAAGTTTCAATAGTGTTTTGGGTGGAAAATAATTGAAACGAGTTAACAGTATGTTTTCTAGCTTCCTAAATAAAGCAGAGGCATTTGGTGGCAAATAATTGAGTTTTCCAAATGGTTCAATTAACTCAGCAGTTTGATTAGGTGAAAATTTTTCTGACTGACAAACAAAAGTTTCTGCCACTGCATTGAGGATGGGTTTTGAAAAAATCAGCTTTCTACTGCAATACTCCATGACTTTGCTGACAACCTCGGGATCCAGAGTGAGACAGAGGGAAGCGACATGTTGCTCTAGGGCTTCTGTAAAAAATCTGTCATTGTACCCAAAGTAGATGAATGCCTCTAAGACTTCTTTGAGCTCTTCATTAGTGAAATGGGGGATATGCCTCACAACGTATTTACCCAATTTTATAACCAGCGTAAGTGCCTGAGTTTGATCAAGGACCACCAGGGCGGTGAGCATTTGGCTCAGCAACTTAGGACTCAGGTTGGGAACTACTGACAGAGAAAAGTTATTTATCTTATGTAAAAACGTCTGGTGTTGGTCAACTTTTTCAGGACATGCCTGCAGTATTCTGTAAAGGGTCACAATATCCTCGGGGGTAAATTCTTCCAAATTTTCACCTTGCAGTTGATATATAATCAGGTCTAGTGTCGAACAACCTGGACCTTGCAGTTTAATCAGACATTCCCCCAGGATACAAAGACTGTGAATGTCCAGGCTACCCATTTCGAGACGATGCTGGCACTCTGCCAGGAGGCTTAGCAGCAAGCGACTTTGGGGATCCACATACAGGGTCAGGGCTTGCAAGGCAGTCACCAAACCCGTGTTTGACAGATTTGAGGGGTCCTGTGCAAACTGATTACACAAAGCTTGAAAGGCGCTATTCTCCAGTATTTCTTTTGGCAACCTTTGATCATCATCTTTTTTTTCCATTTCACAAATCCGATGTAAGGCTCCTGCTGCCATAGTATCAGGCAAAGTCTGCAGTGTGCTTATATAATGTAAGACTTCTTCCGATGAAGTGAAGCTGTTCAGTCTCCTGTAAAATATCTGTTCATCCACATTTTTAACACTGTGTTCAGACCTGTCCCAAGCGTGTGCTTGAGAGAACACTGGCTCGCCAACTGGATGAGGGTCATTTCCGTTTTCTGAATGGAACTTTTTAGAATGGGCATGATGGAACCTGACCCTAACAGGCTCAAGTTGCAGTGACCAGAACCATGGACACAGATGCTCCTTGACTGTCTTGTGAACACAATTTACACGTTGAGTTTTCAGGCCAGCCAGAGTTCCATGTATCCGAAAATCAGATAAATGACAAAGGTTCCTCCGCAAGGTAATTAAAGCCATGCCACCAGACTCTAAACTCCTCTTGATTTATAACTATGTTAAAAGAATAAAAATAACACGGTCAAATATACTAGAACACAGTTTATTCAACATCAATGCTTATGGAACTAAGGATGAGTACCCCAAAACGAATGATTCCCACTAAACATTTCCCACTCAAACAGAAGTACCAGAAGAGCAGCATCTCTGCACCCTAGAGCTTAGAACAGCGGCTGGATCTCGTAATAATCGCTCTCATTTGCCAGGCAATGCTGTACTTAATTCTCCCAACAACACAACGAATTAAATACTTCGATGTCATTTTAGAAACGAGGGAACTGAAGTACAAAGATGTCACGTGGTCCAGTTTACACAGCTATTAAGGGGCAGAGCTAGGCTTCAACTCAGGTAGTCTGGAGCCTAAGTACGCCTCCTATGTGTTGGTTGATGGGAGGAATTGCGTTTCGTTCAACTTCCCCAAAAGAGGCAACGGGTAAAGTGGCCATTAATTCGGATGGGTCAAAGCAAGGGTGAAGAAAGCGCTTAAAGGGCCTTGAGGTGTTGGTTTCCCCTCAGTTAGGATCTTGTTCCAGGACTGAGGAACAAGAAGGTATAGCTTGGCAGATGGGAAGAAAGAAATGTCAGTAGAATAAAAAAAAGACGCTGGTCAACGACGGGGTAAGGTGGGTGGCGCGCCCACACCTGAACACCCCCGCTGTGGAACCTGGGAACACGAGTGCGCGGGACGGGAATGACGGGGGACCCCGGGGACCGCGTCCTCCCTGGAGGGAAAGGACCCCACGGGCCGGGAGCTCCCCTAAACCGCCGGGAGCGGCGCCCGAAGAGCGGGGCGAGCCAGGGAGCGCGGGCGCCTTAGCGAAGCCGCGGGCCACGCACGCCGGGCCGGAACAACCGAGCCCAAACCCGGCGTGGACACCTACCTGACTCGGCTCGCTGGGGGACCCAGCAAACCCTGAACGCACAGCAGCCTCTTGGAGCCCCGTACGCGCACGCCACACTGGCGCCCAGCGCTTCGGCGCCTGCGCCTGGAGAAGAGCCGCCCCACGTCCGGCGCGCCGTGATTGGCCCAGCTCCTTTCCCGAGCTTCCTATTGGTCTCGGGCGCCGACTGTGTGCGCAGGCGCGGGAGCAGGGGTCGTGGTACCTGCGCTTTCCCCAGCGTACCCGCCGGACCCCCGCAGGTGAGGGCACGGGGGCGGCAGTTTCCAGATGTGGGCACCCGCCCAGCACGGGACTGAGGGTGGGCGGCTCGGGGTCGGCGAGGGCACCGGCTTCCGCGTCCCTCCCCCAGCCGGGCTGGGCGCTTGCGGGTCGGTCAGGACCCCGGCCCCTCGGGGTTGCGGGCGGCGCGCGCGGAGGGCGGGCTACGCCGGGGACTCGGCCTTGAGGCCTCCCCGCTGCCTCTGGGAGCGGGTCCCCGGCGGCGCCGCGGCGTTTGCACAGCGGAGCCGGTCCCGCAGGTCCCTGTGGGCCCTTCCTCCGTCGGCACTTTTCTAGACGGGGTCAAGGGCACATTCGGGAGCAGGGTCAGGCGAGAGCGTCCGGACGGGGCGCCGGAGGGTCAGGAATGTTGGGAGCGCGGACCCGGCCGGACGCAGGCTCATGCTCCGCTGTTTCTCCGCCGGACCTTGCCCTGCGGGTGCCGGCGAACCGCCCCCGAGAAATGTGGGGTGCAGTAGAGGCTCTACGAGGTCGTTGTGGGGCTGAGGGGCTCATTCTCTGAAGCTCCTAGGATCGTGCGTGGCTCCTGGGAAGTGCTCCGGGTCCTTAGTTATGATAATAAGCGGTGCCGTTTCCATCAACCGTTGTTTTCGTCGGGTGGCTGTGGTCATCGTCCCCGCTCTGAAGGTGCGGGAGCTGAGCCACCGGTCAGTTGAGAAGCTGGCCTAAAGTTCTGCTCTTGTGAGTGATCCCTCGTGGCTGGATTCAAGCCCCAGTACTCTGGCCCCAGAGTGTGATTTGTGTGCCGCGGAATTCGAGCTTCATACCTTGTATCCTCCTTGGTTTAATGAATTCTCTCTCTTCAACCTTTAGAATTAATGCTAACAAACAAACTTAGGAGTATATTTCGTATTATCTGTGGATATTGTTGCAGTTATTTTAAATTAAGAGAATTCATACCTGCAGGTTGATTACTACTTCATTAAAAAGGAAATCCCTTTTTCCCTTTTCTATTTGTCAGTGTAACTGTCACAGCTGTAGCAGATGCTTTGAAGTGATGAGGTTTTTGTTACTCTATGCTACACAGAGAGGACAGGCAAAGGCCATAGCCGAAGAAATAAGTGAAAAAGCAGTTGCATATGGTTTTTCTGCAGATCTTCACTGTATTAGTGAGTCTCATAAGGTAAGTCATGGTTTTTACAGGGTTTCATACTTTGAAGTATTCTGGTTGGGAAGCGACGTTAAACAACGAAGTGGGATGCTGAATGCCACCATGATCCTTTTTTTTTTTTTAACACTTAGAAATTTATTTTATCAACTGTGTTGCAAGATTCCTGCCAGTTTTTTTCTACGTGTGTGTGTGTGTTTTGAATTAAACTACATAGTCTTAAAAACTAAGACGAATAACTACTCTCAACTGTAAATGGGAATAGTAGTATTCGCCTTGTTTTTCTCACGGGGTGCCTGGGAACAAATGAGTTGTGCGTGTTCACAGGAACATGGGCGCTTTCCACCTCACGAATCCTGCTGCCCCATTTGTAACTTCCCTGAAATTCATGCCAGAGTTCCTGCAAGTGAAGAACCATTGAATTCTTTGGTGAAATAGAAGTTAAAGTGGAGGTGTAAGGATCTGCAGAAGACTTGGGACTGCTTGTTTTTATCACGTTCAGTCTCTGCAGAAGTTCCCACCTTAGCATACATGAGATCGTAACAGATCTGTGCCCAGACTAACTGGTTTGATTGAGACCCTCAGATTATAGTTTCGTACAGTTCAGGCCCTAGCAACGAGCAGGGGCTCCTCCCTAATACCACACAGTGATGTGCCAGCCACTAAGCCCTCGAATTCAGCTCTGTACTTGAAAACCCACCCCTGCAGCGCACTCTCAAGTTCACAACCTCCTCTGGTCTTTCCCGCATCTCTAGTTGTAAAGACTAGCCTGTCAGCAGCAGAGGTGAATTATAAACTCAGTGCATAGCAGGGAAACCATCAAGTTCCTTGATGCAGCAGGGCTAGGGTGGCCCCGATGGAGTCAGTCACCCAGCAGGGAGGGTCCTGGGGGACACCAGCAATCGCAGGCTCCGTGATTCTACAGCACCTTCAAAGTGAATTCACATTGCTGCTGCCACAGGGTGGAGTACAGTCTGTATCTGTTACTACAAAGTCATCAGCATCATATAACCAGCCCTGGTTTGGCCCCCTCACCAGTGACCCCAGTGGGGTCAGCAGCTATTTGAAAGTTAGGTGAGTAGTGAATTTTTTTGCTGCCACCATAGTCATGTTGTTTGCTCTTCCCAGCTGAGTGATTTCTCCAATTGATAGCTCTCTGCTTCCTAGATCATGGTAGTCTTTTTCAAACTAAAGTGACTTTAAACTGCATAGAGTTGTGCTGTGTCCTATAAGCACGGTAAAATGTTAGCTCAAGTCTTTACCTGTTATATCAGCATGAAAAATAAAGTGATGAATTCCTTTGTGCCAAGTTAGATGATATTCTTGAGGAGCAGAGCTCATGGAGTCGATACGAATAGAGACAGGCAAGTGCTTTATTGGAAATACTTAGATTTAGTTGAGAATTAGAATAAGGAAACTTGGTTTGTAAGACTCGGAAACACTGATGATCTCAGTTTACCACTGATGATATTCTCGGCTCTCTGGAACCCTGAGGGAGTCGGGCCCTTCCTGACAGCCAGGTTTCCTGATTTCTGAGGAGTAACACTTTCTTTGCCAACTTTAAAATGCTCTGTGTACCTCTCTGCCGTTATGCGATACAACAAGACGGAAAATTAACCTGATTGCTTTGCTGATGTGTTAAGTCAAAAATACATATAGTAATAGATCTCTGACATGACACCCTTATTTTATAGTATGATCTGAAAACTGAAACAGCGCCTCTTGTGGTGGTGGTTTCTACCACGGGCGACGGAGACCTGCCAGACACAGCCCGCAAGTTTGTTAAAGCCATACAGGACAAGACACTGCCGGGTGACTTCTTTGCTCACCTGTGGTATGGATTACTAGGTGTGGACTGTATTTTGTGCACTTACTGTACTGTTGCTGCTGGATTTAACTCTAGTATCTAAATGTATCTTTCAAAGCCATGGTGTGTAATTGCCTGGGTTTTGTCCTTTTTGGGTTTTTATATAAATACTTTATGTATGTATAATATTTGAATGTAAATAAGGTGCTGTTTCCCCAGTCTTCACCCCACAGCAGCTCCTCTGCAGAGCCCCTGAGTAGCACCTTAACCCCAGGCACACACCAGATTCAACCAGGAAATATTTTCACGATGTTAGTGGCCAGGCCCCACCCTAAACCGGCCAGAACAGAATCCCTGAAGGAGCGACCTGGCATGCTGGTGCTTTTTGGCATTGTTGTTGTTGTTTTAAAGCTCTCAGGTGGACGTGATAGTTTCCCTAGGGGAAGATCCATTCCCCTAGGATGTGGTTCTCAAGCCTGGCCATGCACTGGGATCCTCTGGGGGAGTTTTCCTTCCAATTCCGTTATTTTGAGCCCCCCTCCAGTGATTCTGACTTAATTGTTCTGAGGTAGGGTCCTGGTATCAGTATTTTTTAAAGCTCCCAGGGGACTCTAATATGTATCCCAGCTTAAGAAGCACTGGCCTAGGGCTCTGTGAAGTACAGGTTTAAAATATTAAAGAATCAGAGGACCAGCTCAGCAAGATAGGACACGAGAGAGGGAATTCAGGGTCCATTTGCCTGGCTTGTGATCTGTATTCACCTTTGAGAACTAGTTTGGGGAAGGTATCTAGGAAGGATGGAATGTGCTATGATAAATAATTGGTTAGAGATTTGAGGTTGTGACCCTGGCCAAGATCTGTCGTGTAATGTATTCAAGAGAGCATTTTAGAGTGTTCACATCTTTTTAATTTGTTTTTTTCCAGTTTCTTTGATTTCAAGAGTGGACCTGTACATATTGCTTTAAAAATTCCTCCAAAAATTATTTAAAAGGAAACACTGAAGCTTATCCAACCGTTTTAGTCAGTCTTAGGCCCATATATGGACCCACCAATTGCTTACCTCATTCTTGTAGGAAAAATCCAGGAAGACAATTAAACAACTAAGAAATTTAAGCTTTTAATTTTCAATTTTCAACTAGGTATGAAATATTAGTCCATTTCTTACCAGGAAACATAGAAGCAATTCTTAATTTATCCAACACAGAAACAGAGCAAATAAATGGTTGGTTGTGTTTCAGATGTAACCTCTTTATGTTCTAGATTAGGAGTCAGTAAACGGTAAAGGACAAGATAGTAAATATTTTAGGCTTTGCAGGCCACTGGTCTCTATACCATCTACTTCTCTCTGTTGTTGTCGCTTGAACCTGCCATAACAAGGTGTGAACCAGTAGACTTGGCTGTGTTCCAATAAAACTTTATTTACAAAGACAGTGGGTGGTAATTGGCTCACAGGCTATAGTTTGCAGACCCTTCAGTAGATTGGAAAAGTCTTCAAATACAGATATTACATGTTTTTAATCCTTGTTTACGATTGCCATATTTTTACACAGATTCATGGAAACAAAAATGTGAGATCTATTTCTGTTAATAGTGGTCCAAAGAATTTATTTGTTTCTATTTGTATACTTAGTATTTCTCAAGGAAAAAATAAGAAAACGTGAAGCTATACATTATTTCTTGTTCCATCAACAACAGCATGAAATGGTATTGTTTTAAATGTTTTGTTTCTCTCTTCTGTATGTGGTTAAATTTAAACCTTATTGCATACTAATAACCTATTTGGTCTCTTTAGGTCTGGGTGATTCAGAATACACGTACTTCTGTAATGGGGGGAAGATAATTGATAAACGATTTCAAGAGCTTGGTGCCCAGCGTTTCTATGACACTGGCCACGCGGATGACTGTGTAGGGTAAGAGCAACGTATTTTCTGTCATTTCCAGTAAACCTTGTTTGTACATGATGAAAGTTAGTGAGTTTATAAAAGGGGTTCACTTTTGATTTAGCACTAAACTTCGATCCTGAAAGTCTTATTTTAGTTTTGTTAGCTGTTTTTAATTCTAGCACCAAAGAAGACCATCCAGAGTTTCACTTATCTATTTTGCTGATTTTTTTTTATGTGCCTTATCCATCTCAGTATCTGTTAATGGAAGAAACTAGGAGAGGTGCCCCAGTACGGTTACCTAGTCTTAAAAATGTGTAGGTGTTTGCAAAAAGTCAGCATTTTCTTTAGGCACTTGGGTAGCGTGTGCCCACGGGAGCGACTGGACTCGGGACCTCCCATGTGGAAGGTGCCCAGCAGGCCACGAGTTACGGTTGGAGGATGCGGGTCAGAGGCCTTCCTGGCACACCGGCTCCTTGGTGTTCTCCCTCCTATTGGCCATTTGCCACCCGGAAATATAATTTCTATTTCATTATTTTTTCTTGTTTTTACAATTCAGCATTTCACTCTATGTGCCACCTTTCAAATGTTCCTAATATCTTAATTCTGAAACCTTACGGGTACTGTGCTATAACTTATGCTGTCGTTTATCCTTGAACTGCTTTAGCCAGATAACAGCACACACACACGCATTTGATTCTTTTTCTACTAGGCCTATGTACTAAGTAAATCTCACCCACTAGATCTGTGTTTATGCATCATGACAAGTTCAGCAAAGGTCGTGCTTTTCTACGTATATCACCTTGCCCGGGCGTATTGGAGACACTTCTATTTCCCCATAACTCAGCCTTTGAGTCCACTACATCCGTCGTTTTCTGCAGCTGTGATACTGTGTGTTTGTTCCATCTCCCCAGGGCATATGTCCTGTCTGGTGACAAAGCTCTACCACATTTCCTTGCACGTTATCTTTTAGTTTTGTCCCTTTGTATTGGGCTTCCCCCCAGCGCCGAAGCTTGTTGGCATTAAATGTTTATTGTCTTGTATGAGCTATTTAATTGCTAAACCCTTATACATCCATTAGTCCTATTGCTCAGTTCATATTTTACTTCAAAGGCTTTCGGTTTCCCTGTTCATTTATTGGATCGAGCATTAAAATTCTTGTATGTATATTTCAGCAGCCTGCATCTCTTAAGTTGTCAACCTAAGTACTCTTTTCTAAAATTAAAATATTTTCAAGGAGACATCTTGGCTTAAAGTACCACCACATTGAAGGGGTTAAGAATGTAGACTGGAGTCTTAACCACTGCACCACCAGGGAAGTCCCCTGTATTTATGATTAATTCAGCTCTCCTAAAGGATGATTGCTTTTTTCCCCTGTGGTCAGCCTGCCTGGAAATTTTACCGGAATAATTGCTCAGAACTGATCGAAGGTTTGAACTATTAGTCAAAAGAGCATTAATCTGGAGTGGTTTCTTGGTAATATTTTAATCTGTGGGAAACAAAGATCAGTAAATTGGCTAGGCAAAAAAAAAAAAAAATAAAAGGTGCATTCGATTGATGTAATTATCATTTGTGATATTAGAGTAGACTTGGATTTTGGGTAAGTACTGTTAGCCTCATCACAATTTAGCATGCCTGTCTAAAATTACAGCTTCTTAAATTACCAACTCTATTTTAGGAAGTTAAGAGGAATCACACTCCTATTACCTTTTACTAAATTATCTTCACTTTTGCTCTCTGAATTTTGTACAGCGCAGCGCTAATGAACACATTAATGTTCTGCTTTTTAGCTTAATCATTCATAAGTATTTTTTGTATTCTGAATAGCCTCCATATTTAGTGTTTTTGACAGTTGCACAGCGTTCTGTCAAATGGACAGATTCTGCCATTATCCAATTGTTATGTATTTAAATGGAGAACTGAGGCATTTGTTTCTTTTTTCCTTTTTTATTACAACAATCCAGTTTAGAACTTGTGGTTGAGCCATGGATTAATGGACTCTGGGCCGCCCTGGCGAAGCATTTTCTGTTGAGTAAAGGAAAAGATGGGATGAATGGAACTCTCACAATGGCATCTAATGCCTCCCGGAGGACAGACCCCGTGACACCGGAATTACTACACGTTGAATCACAGGTCGGACTTCTGAGATTAGATGATTCCAGACGAAAGGATGCTGAAGTTTTAGAGCAAAATGCAGTGGACAGAGGTCAATCGAATACATTGGTTGCAGACTTTGAGCCCTCTCTTGCCCGTTCCATACCCCCGCTTTCACGGGCCTCTCTGAATATTCCTGCTTTACCACCAGAATATTTACAGGTGCATCTGGAGGAGTCCTTCGGCCAGGTAAGCAGTTTTACTTTATGTGCCGTGGGTGGTGGTGGTGGTGGTGTTTTTTAAATTACATTATGATGGAGTCCAGCAGACTGTGGTGTGCAGGGAGAGTGTGGTCTCCCACCTCTCTTTTGTAAATAAAGTTTTATTGGAACCCAGCCATGCCTCTCCATGGCTGCAGTGCAGGCTGCTTCTGCACTGCAGTGGCAGAACTGAGTAGTCACTGGAGAGGTGCTACCTCCACGCATTGCACACCTGCTTGTGTTGTTACATTCCCTTTCTTTGAAGAAGGAAATGGTTAACAGCTCAGTCTCTCCATTATTTTGGAGAATTAACTTCTTGGTTTCTCACTTTATGTGTTGGCCAGATGAGGGCAAGTTGTTGTGGGCAGTCAGGAAGTTATCTCAGCAGCCAAACTCAGAGGACTCATTTATAGGAAAATCTTTTTCCAGTATGGATTTTTGGTATTCTGGGTTACTTCACTTTGTGGGTTTTTCTTTTTCTTGATAATATCTTACACATATATTTTTGTCTATATTAAGTCTTCTTCTCTTTGCCTAGAGTATTTTTCCTATCAATAAATGAATGACTTTAAAGTGGTCTGTAAATTTTTGAGCATCGAGTTGAATAATAGCTAATATTACCCCATGATTGCCGGTGTATGGTACCCTGAAGTTTCTTCCAGCGTGCTTAGAATAAATTTCCAGTGCAGCCAATCTTGTAACGCAGAGCCAAGCCCTCTGTTTTAGAGTGGCTGATTCGAGTCCCACAGGGGCTTTCTCACATAAACCCCACCTTTAGTAGTGTTGTTCTAATGCATTCAGATAAACAGGTATGGTTTTATATGACCAGCCGTGGGTTATTGCCTTTGCACTTATACTTCATTATTTATTAAGTGGGGTAAATCACAATAAGTACATGGTAGTCAGGGCTGGGAACAGGCATGGGTGGCTCTAGTAAACATGCCGGGCTGGTGGGAGCAGGGTGCATGGACTTGTGGAGAGCCAGCCCCCGTGTGCTCGCTGCAAGGCCGGGTGCATGTGGCAGAGGCTGTGAGCGCTGACTGATCTGACAAGGCACTTCACTGAGAAGCTGCTGAGAGTTTCTTTTATGGTAGGTATCATTAAATAGGCTTGAGTTGTTGGTAATGTGGTTAAAGGATTTTTAAAAATCTCAACTATTTAAGGGAAACTTGTGTAAATCTGTTCAAAGGATATACCTAGAGGATAAGGGGTTGGGGAAAAAAGTTTCCTTTTTTAGGGCATCCTCTTGGGATCATCACCTTGGGTGGGTGGGAGAGGGGAGGGTAGAAGCAGGATTGGCTGAGTGGGAAGCTGAGCTTCAGTGCAGCCATAAGAAAGCCTTCAGCTGGACCCACTCAGGCCACACAGTGTCATCTCCCCATCCCTTCTGCCTCTAACGCCGTGGGATCTCCTGGACTGTGTAGTACAAGCAACACAGCCTCCGATGAGCGTGTCACGGGGTCCTGCTGCAGAGCTCCTTCCTGCTCTGGGCCCCCCTCAAAGCTGGCCACTTTTGTGTCACCTGGTGTTTGGGTTGGAGCAGTATCTCAGTATCCCAGAGCCTGAAGAGAGGCCTGCCAGGTGTAATGCATCTCTCTAGGTGAAGTGAAGTGCAAGATGAGATAGTGTATGCTTTACTTGGGGGGGGATGTCCTGACACGCACCAAACATTGGAATCCTAAAAATTGTACTTACACCACAGGCCCTCAATCTCCGTAAGGCACAGAAGACTCCGGCATCATCTGATTAGCATAATGGTGTTGATACTGTGGACTAGTGTGATGTTTTGCTGAGTGTCCAGATGTTCTACATTTATTTGCACTGTCTTGTACCAGCAAGCAGGAACGATGTCATGGTCTTGGGGCAAAATTGTAAATGTTCAAGTGAAAGTGAACGTGTCTAGTCCTCTTTATGGATAGAGATGGAAAAGAGCACCTTAGCTAAACCTTTGTCCACATGCCACGTGCTATTTCTTTTTGCATAGTTCATTAGGAAGACTGTTAGACCTTTACATGAAAAATGGTAGTATCTGATATTTTCCGTATATCTCAGAAATTCTAAAGTCTAATAGGCAAGTTTAAGGTGTAGATGAGCTTCTCTTCTGAAAGACTGAGAGGTGTATGTCTGTAGCCATTTACCTTAGGGAAGAATACTTAAATAGCAGGGCATTTTAAAAGATCCTGTAGCTCTCACCTTGTCACTAAGTGAAGCAGTGGTAAGTATAATTGAAAACTGCATTTAGTAATATTTTATCACATTTGTTTCTTAAGGAGGAAAGCCAAGCACCTGTGACCTCACTGGATCCAGTTTTTCACGTTCCAATTTCAAAGGCAGCTCAACTGACTACGAATGATGCCATAAAAACCACTCTTCTGATAGAATTGGACATTTCAGTAAGTTACAGAATGTGTTTCTGAGCGCAGGGATGTTGCCAGCAAGTGCAGAGACTTGTGCTGTGTCCTCATCTACACACTCAGGAAGAGTGAGGTCTGTGGCTGGACAGCGGCCTTTTTATTCTTGACCCATCATTTTTTCTCTCTGCCTCATACCTTTTCTTTTCACTTCAAGGAGGGCCTAAAATGAGTGACTGGAGGTGATTCTACTTGAGAGCATAGTGTTGCTGCCTTACTCATTAAGCCACGAAAGAATAATGGAATCAGAGCAGTATTTCCGTATAAGAGCCCCTGGAAAGGAAGCTGTTTACCTGAGGTCACCGGCTAGTTGGAAGTAGAGCCAGACTAGACAGTCGTGTGACATTCCCTTCTCAAAGTGGTGGTCCTTTTTCCTTTGAGGATCTGGAAGAAATCATGGACCCCCTCTCCAGAAGAATGATTATATATAAACACTTTGCACACAGTTTTCGGGCGTTGATGTGCTCCCTCTCTGAACCCCATCCATGAGGCTTCCCCAGCCGCTGCCTCATTGGCCTCAGGTTAAGAAACCGTGGTTGTACGTCCTCACAGCCACGTAGCTCAACCCTTGACGAGGGCCCTGCTAGGTTCCGTGGGCTGGGCTCTCAGAAGAGGGTGCACCAAGGCCGTCGATGTGGGTTTAATTGAGTTTCTCATAGAAAGAAAGAAATGTGACAGGCGTCAGAACTAGATGGTTTTGCTTACGTAGTATTGAGTAGTTCCATTTTCCTTTTGAACATTTTAATCCATATTGCTAAATATCGTATGTACACCAAACCATTTCACTCTTGTTCTGTACTTTCGTCATAAAGAGGCGAGGTTTGGCCGCCTGGTAGGGACAGCCTGTGTCCCTCCCAGGCTAGAGGTGTGAGCGTGTGTGGCCAGAAGCCCCTCTCCGGAGCGTTCCACACCCCGCATTGCTCTAAGTAGACCTGCTGTGGGCGGTGGCTCCACCTGGAGCCCGGGTTTGTGCACGACCAGTACCCAGCCAGGCGGTTTGACGTCGTGTGTCATTAAGGGAAAAGAAATTGCTCTCCCCGACCCCTGTTCCTCCCCAGAGAAAAGGAGTAAAGAAAGGAAATTGAAAACCAGTGCAGACGGCCTTAAGTAGTTTCTTTTGCTCCTAATGTGTGTGTGTGTATGTTTTCATGAGCGGACTTTTACATGGATTATTAAAACACTACTTACCAGAGCACCTTGATTTTCAGAAGAGGCAGAGGGTCTTAATTTCTAGTCTATGAATACTCAGTGTAAAGCAAAACATTGGATAACTACAGACTTTCTTTAAAAAATAACCCCTAATAAAAGTATGTTTGTTTGGTTACTTGGGCTTATTTGTCAGAAACAAAATAATTCTAGTTGCAATAAACTAATTCATTTATTCAAGTGGTCATATATTTAAAACTCTGTTAC
This sequence comes from Aethalodelphis obliquidens, assembly GCF_003676395.1. Classification (NCBI taxonomy): domain Eukaryota; kingdom Metazoa; phylum Chordata; class Mammalia; order Artiodactyla; family Delphinidae; genus Aethalodelphis; species Aethalodelphis obliquidens. The sequence continues at coordinate 6,392,823 of NW_020837973.1, forward strand.
CCCACAACTAAAACTCTTTTAACTCATGTGGAATTTTTTGTATTTCATGTTGGTTCTTCTCTAGAAAACAGATTTTTCCTACCAGCCTGGAGATGCCTTTAACGTGATCTGTCCCAACAGTGACTCAGAGGTACAGCATCTACTCCAAAGACTGCAGCTCACAGACAGGAGAGAACATTGTGTCATCTTGAACATTAAGGCCGACACGAAGAAGAAAGGTACAGCCCTGATCTTTTATTTCCCCAGGATGTCATTGGGCCAAGGGATTGGAGGTGACCAGGGCGAGTCTGCACAGATGCCCGGGGGTCGGCCATGGATCAGCAGGCGGAACACAGCCACTTGCTGGTCTTGGAGGTTTTGAACTTTCACGTCAAGTACCCTGAATGAGTCAGTTACACTGAATGAGATGGTAATAGAGTTTATGCTTATTGGATGCTTACAGACATTAAAAGTGAAGTTGAAGAATCAGCTTTTTCCAAACTCTGGAAATCAGCAAGCTTGCAGCAAACTGGGGAACGCTTAAAAAAATGAATGTAACTGGTTTTGGAGAAGCAGATTGGTTAGTTGACTAGGGCTGATTTGTTAGGCTGTTTTTTGCAATCAGCATTATTTTGTTTCTAGGTTAGCATATTGTCACGCAAAAAAAACCTGTATTATGTGAATCTTTTTTAAAGTCTTTTGTTGGGAGTTCCCTGGTGGCCTAGTTGTTAGGACTCCAGGCTTTCACTGCCGGGGCTGAAGTTTAATCCTTGGTCCGGGGAACATCCTGCAAGCCACATGGCACGGACAAAAAAAAAAAAAAAAAAAAAATTTTCTTTTTAATGTTTGTTTCTCATAGCATATTTGTTTTTGCTTATTTAATATATGAAAATAATTGCTTGCTCCATAATTAAAGGAAGTTATTTTTTAGTTATTTGCTTAGAATCTTGAACTGGAATTCAGTCAGTTCTGAAATTCTTTTTGAGGATGATAGGCAGTGTTATTGGACCACTGCCATCTTTTGGCTTTTTGTTCCTTTCTTTTCTTCAGTGGTTTTGGATAATTTCCCTTTCTTTTGTTTGGTGTACTTAGATTTGGTAGGTATGGCTGGTACAATAATGCTGTTGAATTTATAACCATTGTTTTTGTAAAGTAGGTTTTTTCTTCTGTATTCCTTTTGAGGAAATATTTTAACTGAATAAACATTGCCACAAGTCATATTGCCACAAGTACTTTGATAGCACTATAATGTAAAATATTACAGCTATTAGTGTTTTTAGGGATGGAAAACATTGTCTTCTCTATTTTCTGTGTCATTGACTCTTTCCCGTCTGCCTGAAAAGGAGCAGCCTTGCCCCAGCATATACCTGAGAAGTGTTCTCTCCAGTTCCTTCTTACCTGGTGCCTTGAAATACGAGCGGTTCCTAAGAAGGTATTTTTCTTTCTTCTTTGGGTGACTATTTAAAAATATGCTCACCTCTTTGTAGGGTTTATTAAATCTGGTATTTGCCCTTTGAAGGCTTAGAAAATATGGTCTTCACAGCATGTGTTCAAAATAGTTCCCAAGGTGTGCAGTGTTTTTGTAATTGTCATGGACAAATATTTTTATGTTGTGCTTATACTGAAGTTTTTTGTTTTCTACTGAAATGAGATTTTTAAAGTAGGGCTTTTTCTTAATCTTATTTTTCTAGACATTAACTTGATGTAGCACGGTAACTAGTGATGAAAGTGGCCCTAGGTAGCATGTGTTTTCCAGCTGTACGTGGACACTTTTTCTCTCTAATTGGTGGCAGGAAGCTTGGCGTATAGGGCTTTTCCACTGCTTGCCACCTGTTTAATGTTGTGAAGACCCCTTTTGTGTAAAAACCTGTACTTATTTATTATGTCAGAATTCTGCAGGGAACATTGAAGGGTTTTGGAAGGTTATATTGATGTTTAGATGAATTTGGAGACAGAAAGATCCACTAGATGTCAGTGTTATGCCGGGAACTACTGATTTTGTTATAACCATGTTACTCAAGTGGATATTCATGGGTAAACTTTCCAAGTTGTGCTTTACCAAACTTGTATTGCCAGTGAGCATAAATAGTACTGTTATTGGGCTACCCTGTCCGCAGTGCAGTGTTTATTCTGTATTTTATTACTGTGTTTACTGCATTTGTAGTCTTTGGGAAGTGAACTACTTTATGGAGAGGCTTAGTCCTAGATACAATTTGAGTAAATCTACGATTCACTGTGATGAGAACTGCTTGATTAAATTAAATAGTTTCACAGTTTTAGTTTAACTCTTCCGTTTCTGAAAATTTCGTGAAGTACATATGTAAAAATATATCTTTCCTTAACTGCAAAAGTAATATGCTTATAAAAAGTCTGGACACAAAAGTTAGTAACTCAGGAAGCAAAAGTCCTTCATAATCAAACCCCTGCAATTAACAGTTGGATTTTGTTTTGCTAAGGAAAAATGAGGTCATGTAGTATATGTGCTGTTCTGCAGCATGCCTTTTTTTACTTAAGAGGAAATGAGTTTGGATATGCCAGCATGGAAAGGTACTGAAGATACTTTTAAAAGATGCTATGGGTGCAACACAGTTGTTGATTTGAGGACTTCCCTGGTGGCGCAGTGGTTAAGAATCCGCCTGCCAATGCAGGGGACACGGGTTTGATCCCTGGTCCAGGAAAATCCCACATGCCACAGAGCAACTAAGCCCATGCACCACAACTACTGAGCCTGTGCTCTAGAGCCCAAAAGCCACAACTACTGACCCCACGTGCCACAACTGCTGAAGCCCTCGCACCTATAGCCCATGGTCTGCAACAAGGAGAAGCCACTGCAATGAGAAACCCGCGCACCACAACGAAGAGTAACCCCTGCTCGCTGCAGCTAGAGAAAGCCTGCACGTGGCAACGAAGACCCAGTGCAGCCAAAAATAAATAAATTAAATAAATAAATTAAAAAAATTTTTAAGAAAAAAACAATTGTTGATTTGATTATGGACAGCTGGTTGTTTCCAGTTTTCCACTATTTAAAAAAACCTACATAGGTGAACATTCTAATTCATCTTTGCACACTTGTTTGAAGTCTTTTTTATGTTTTTATTTATTTTTATTTATTTATTTTTTGGTTGCGCTGGGTGGTGTGTGGGATCTTAGTTCCCCGACCAGGGATCGAACCCATGCCCCCTGCATTGGAGGCGTGGAGTCTTAACCGCTGGACCGCCAGGGAAGTACCTGAAGTCTTTTTTATTTTTATTAAAAAAAATTTTTTTTTAACTTTTTTTTTAGATTTATTTTTATTTATTTATTTAGGCTCTGCCGGGTCTTAGTTGCAGCATGCGAATTCTTAGTTGTGGCATGCATGCGGACTTCTTAGTTCCCCAACCAGGGTTCGAACCCTGGGCCCTCTGCATTGGGAGGGCAGAGTCTTACCCACTGGACCACCAGGGAAGCCCCCTGAAGTCTTCTTTAAAAAATAAATTCCTTGGAGTAAAATTACTGTGTTAAAAATATTTCTAACTTAAGTTTTAATAACGTTTGTCAGTTTGTTTCCTGCACAGTGCTGTATTTCCTGTTTTAGTACCATGAAGTTTCTGTAATTGTAAAATGAAAAATATTGTAAAGGATTTACAATTGCTACTGTTTTAGCCTGTAATTTAGGGAATTTTATTGACTTGAGAAAGCGTGGTGTGAAGTGTTCTTGGTAAACTCCTGTCTTACCAGAGATCCATGCAGAGACCTGGGGTTTTTACGCCATGACGTTTCCCAGGTGCTTGTTCTATGTCCAACACTTTGAAGAAGCCATGTAATTTGTTGGTATCTGGATAGTTTAAGCAGGGATTCTTGGCTGGGCCAGTGGAAACCCGTGACCCTCACAGGAACATGGATCTCATTTTCCCTGTTAAGGGCATCCAGCCCTCCGGGATGTGGGAGCCCACTCGCGTTTCAGGTAGCTTTGATGCAGATGACTTGCCGAAGTTCTTTGCTTCCCGTGAGTAATGAGAGTTTTATGTGTGCCATGATGGATGTGCTTGGAATTGCATTAGAACCAAAAGTTGTCATTAGCAAGTTTGGTCTTTTGCCCAAGAGTTTGGACTTGGTTCAGTCTTTGAGACTAGGGATCTGGGACTTTCTTGTTTTGCTTTATGTTCTTCTCCTCCTCTTTCCACGATGGATCCGAGGTGACTCAGAGTCTGGATGTTCTGGCCCTCACTGTTTGTCAGCCTCTGCCCGTGTCCACATTTCCGTTGAAGCGCACGTGTTCCCCAGGAGCCATGCTTTTGCCTGCCTCCCGTGCCCTCCTGTGGCTCTGCCATCTCTTTGGTTGCCCGTCACTTCCTTTCTTCCGTGCAGCCTGCCTTCGGCTCAAGCCTGCCTTCTTGGGAGCCTCTGGCCTCAGAAGCCCTGAACGTCCGTGTGCCCTGGTGGATAGCCAGCCTGTCGCACACTGGTTACTTCTTGACTTCTGTTGCTCTCACTTGCCTGTGAAGCCTTTTGGGCAAGTTAGGTGTCCTCTTTGCCCCATACTTTACCTGCCCAGTGCCTGTCATAACAGTGGTCAAATAAATGTAGAAATCTGGGTTGCAATCATCAGCTAAGGCGAGAACAGGTACTGTGCCCCGAGATAAAAACGTTAAGTTGTGAGACTTTCTGATTACTCACATATACCTGCCATGTAATTTGAGATTGGGTTGGTTTAAGATATAGGGAAGGTGACCAAAAATGGAACATGAAAATTGGGTTTGCCTAACAGGCTGCCATTAAAACGAATAACAGATGAAATGCTCTTGTCCTGACCACACTCCTAGTGACCACACTCACTTTTTCTTGGATAACTGGGCACATCCCCAGGTGGGTACTCAGCCAGCATTCTAACGGCTGTAACCACAGAGCGCGTGGTGATTTAAGTCGGCTTCCTCGGCCACAGGCGTTTTTGCGAGCCCTCGTGGACCACACTGGCGATGGCGCGGAGAAGCGACGGCTGCAGGAGCTGTGCAGCAGGCAGGGGGCGGCCGACTACAACCGCTTCATCAGAGACTCCCATGCCTGCCTTTCAGACCTCCTGCTGGCCTTTCCGTCCTGCCAGCCTCCGCTCAGCCTCCTGCTTGGTGAGTGGATGCTGTCACAGTCACCCCAGCCCCAGGGGGCAGCCTCTTCATGGTAAGAGCACCTTTGAGTTCTCTGCAGGCCTGTGGGATTGCATCTCGATCACTGTGATCAGTAAGTAAGCGTCTTACAGCTGCTCTTCACGCTGCCTTGACAGCTGAACTGCCTTCTTGAAGTCGAAGAATCTCTCTTCCAAGCTTAAATTTTTATTTTTTAATTTTTCTTTCCTACCACTGTCACTGTCATTTGCTCTCTTAATATAGCCAGCCTTAATTCTCTTAGCCAAATTTTATCTAAAAATGAGGTTCCCAAGAAAAGGATCTTTTTCAAAGATAGTGATAATTGATGGAGTCTGGTGAAGCGTGTGCTCTGTGTGCAGGGTACAGAAATGTTCCCACCTGGGCAGGTCCACCAGTACAAACAAGTGGCCTTACTCACGGTGCCCCGGGGCATTAGCCTTGGGAGAGACAAAACATCCAGAGGTAAAAAGATCATATGCTGTTTTTTTGCCCAGATTGTGTCTTCTGGTCCTCATACTCCAACAGAAGAGAGTTTAAGATCTTCCCTGAGGAACTGGCCTCATGGCCTCAGGAATTGGAGACGTTTACTAGGGACAGTGACTATAAGAATCTTATAGGATTTTAAAACCCTTGTTACTTTCCTATGCTTGTGATTTTGTCGTCTCCTCTCTGTTTTCCTTGGTGATAAATAGTAAAATGTTTGAAATTTGCATTTGTGTTTGGTGACAGGAAAACATGTACTTTTTACCCAAGGTCCCTTTTGATGCCGAGTACGGTTACGGACACTCCGCTTTACAAGTCAGGCCCTGCCCCTTTCCCTTTTTATTTCTTAGTATTCTCTTTCCTCCTCCTCAGAGTGGTGAGGCTGCCCTTCCTGCGTTCCTGTGCGAATGAACACTCTTACCCCTCCTCAGTTGAGTCTTTTGAGCTAACAGAGGTGTTGGGATAACAACCAGAACACCCATTAGGGAAGTTATAAGAAGTCTTGTAAAGCTGTTAATCATGGAAAAATTGTTCCAATTCTTTTTATAGATTTTCTGTTACCTTTTTAAGCTTATATGTGTCATTTATTATATAGTTATGTAAAAAAATTAAAGGCATTGAGACATAAAAGTTTTAATTATTTTCTCATTTCTGTAGGAAAACTTAATCTAACTAAAGTATTAAGGTGAGCCCTCTGTTAAACCTTATCCTGATATTACAACTGTCAGACATTTTAGGAAGGTCTTTCTAAATTTTTGCTAAATAGCTATCAAAAATATAACATACGGAGCACAAAAAATTATCAGGGTTTGATAGTGGACAATCAGATATTCAAATACTGACTTCTTAATCTCTTTTAAAAGAGTACCTGTGTATCTTAAAACCACTAGGTTTCTGGATAACTTGACTGAAAAATGTCCACCATTACACTCCTGTTTTTTTGTTATTATCATATAAATATTATGAAGGAAAAATATTTCAAGCCTAAGTATTTTCCATAGTCCTTAATCTTTTTTGGGTCATGATCTTTTTTCAAATCTGGAAACTCTGGACACACCCCAGAAAACAGTGTAATTGGTTCCTTGACTCTGAGGCCCATTCATGGACCCTACTCTTACTGCCCTTTGATGTTTAAAAAAAAAAAAAAAAACAGCTTTTAGGTGGAAATACTGAGTTCAGATTGGGGGAATGTGATATGTCTGGTCTTTAAGAATTGGAAAAAAGTATTTAGTGATATTTTACTTAGACACAGTGAATTTATGTGTGCTCTAAAATATGATTTAGAATTAAAACAAGTTATTTAGAAATTCTAAATAAGAAAATAGAAATCAAATTCAGATCTTTACATATAATTTACATATATACATATAATTTATTTTCAGTAGGAATGAATTAATAATTGCTTATTTTAATTTTTTTCTAGAACATCTTCCTAAGCTCCAACCCAGACCATATTCATGTGCAAGGTACTGACGTTTATTAACATAATACTTAGCTTCTTTCTCCTAAAATGTAATGAAACTCTGACTTCCAAATGCTTAGTAGCTACAAATCCATTTACTGAAAACTTAGCAGATTTGTGCAGGACAGTAGCAGGCGTGATGCGGAGTGAAGAAGAGCAGGCTTGGACTGTGTCCTCCTGCAGTTCATAGGGTGTGGCTCCCGTGGTCCAGAGCCGTGTCCCCACTGAGCGAGTCTGCAGGTCCTCTACCTGTGGCCTTTACTGGTGTGCCCGGCCACCTTCCCTGGGTGGACGTAGGGAAGAGGGAGGAAAGCTGGTATAAATCTCATTCAGTCTTGGCAGCAAACAGGTAACCAGAAACTGTCCTGAATGACATCACAAAACTAGGTCGGGGTGGGGGGGGGCTTTGAAGTAAGCAGCAGAACTGTTTTCTGAAGAGGAAGAAGGTAGGTTTAGAGCCCATTAGGAAATACCCTCATGCAGTAAAAAAAGCCTAGCTTGGCCTGTATGTGTTAGTCCTGAGGTGGAGTTTACAAACTTATCTCTGTGTCTTTGCAGCTCAAGTCTGTTTCACCCAGGGAAGCTTCATTTCATTTTTAACATCGTGGAGTTTGGGTCTGACACCACGGCGGTGGCTCTGCGGAAGGGTGTGTGCACGGGCTGGCTGGCCACGTTGGTTGAATCAGTTCTTCAGCCGAACACACGTGCCTCCCGGGCAGACAGCGAGAAGGCCCTGGCGCCCGAGGTACTAGGAGTGGGCAGTTTGGGTATCATTAGAAGTGTGCTCTCTGCCCGATTAGAAAAAACAATGTAGGGTCCCCTGCATTGTCCATTCCCCTCAAATTATTCAAAGGAAAATTTATGCCCTACTTGAATTGTAATATCTCTTTTGGAAAGTCAGGAGAACATTACTTTCATTCAGTGTAGTCCATGTGTTTCCTAAATGTGTAAAGCATGAATTTTGTATAATGCATACGCTCTTTGCTTCTTGCTTGTCACATTCATAAAGGAGAAGACCTTGCGTCAATGTTCTTGGTAGCTTGGCACAGGAGGAGTCAAGTGCGCGGTGAAGGCTGGCAATGAGGAAGAGCCTCATTTTGTGCTCAGTCGGTGTCCTGTGCCCCAAAGGAGTCATCTTAAAGTGGCAGCTGACAACCAGAGATTAATTTTACGTCCTTCAGTTTGGGGTAGGATTTTACCCTGCCCGTTTCTTCCCCTTTTGTTGGAGCCGTGGTGTTATTTTATATTTTGATCCACACTTGGCAAAATCTCCCTCGAGACCGTACGCATAGGGAGCAATTAACTTCTCCCTCCTCACCCACAAGGATGGTTGAAATTTAAAAGAAATTTCAGTCTTTGTCATGAAGTCTTCTCCATGGTATTGAAGAATGAACATGTCAGTTGTAATGTTATCTTATTACTGGTTTGGTTGCTGTAAGTTACTGAAGTTAAAACGTTGACAGCACTTAGGGGGATTTAAGACTTCTGATACACACTTGAGTGAGGTTAAGGGAAGACTAGGGCTTAAAATTGCCCTTTAACTTGGTATTTTCCCAATCTGCTGCCTGGAGCAGGTTCTTTACCGTGTGTGTCCCTCATATCAACAAAATACTGAGAACATGAGAAACTTCTTTTTTGTAAAGAAATACTGTAGTGCTGACATGAAAGTATTGTGTCACTTCATGATCTCATAAAAATAGCAGATGATCTCCAGAAAGCTAAAAAAAAAAAAAAAACGTATATTGATGCTGTATTACAGACACCTTTGCGTGCCTTTCACATATTCTTTCTTTCCTCCCTCCTGCCCTTTTCTTCTTCTTTCCACATTTTAACAGACCTTTGTTGACTACCCAGTGTTGAGGCACTAGAGGTACATATAGAAAGGATATAATTTAAAGCTACTTAAATTTCGTTGTGCCGTGTAGCACCATATTTTATTCAGGATCCGTCCACCGCATGCACTCTCCCGACTGGTAGATAGTACTGTTGTTCACAGATGCCCCTGCCCCCTGAGGAAGAGTAGACTTTCCCTCGCATTCATGTGTAGCCTGGCCATGTGACCAGCCTTGGCCAGTGAAAGGTGAGCAGACAGGATTATGCCACATCTCAGCAGGAGCTCTGAACCTGACAGGATGCTGTGGCTTGCCTCTCTTGCTCTTTCGCTCTGACATCGGATGGAATGATTCAGGTCAGGGATGCTCCTTGGGTTTGGATCCAAGTGAAGGAGATCATGGTGCAGAGCTGCAGCTGTTGAGCAGAGCCAGAAGGAAGCGTTTGCTGTTGTAAGCCATCGGAGATTTACAGCAGGAGCTGACTAGTGTTCTGGTCTCTTTGTCGTCCCTGGAACATAGGAAGTGTGGTCTCTTTAGCAGTTTCCTGCCATACCCATCCTATCCTGTTTTATTTTGCTTCCTGGGACTTATCATTACCTGTCATTCTATAAATATATGTTTGTTTATTGTCTTTTCCACCCACTAGAATATAAGTCCCATGAAGACAGATTTGGTTTTGCTCATTTCTCTGTCCTAGTGTTTGTCATACTGAGTACCTTCAATAACATTGTTCAGTGGATGAATCAAGTGAATAAGGCTAATATAATATTAATTACAGTTTCACTCTAGAATGAGGACAATCAGTTGATATAGCTCTGCCAGTTCTCCATTTAAAAAGTACTGTGTTCATCCTATTGATGAACTTCAGACAATTTTCCTTGAATTAAAGGTTAAAATATATACAATTATACCAGTAGGGAATGGAGGGAAGATTCCTGTCATTCTTAACTGTTATTATCACTCTGTGTAACTAAAGCATATGGCAAAGTGAAACTGAAAGATGAATATATTTACAATTGATTCCCTTAAGTGTCCCTGGCACATGATTTAGAAGAAAACCCTTTTGAAATTATAGCAAAAAGTTTTGTTTATCTATATATCACTTATTCTAGTTTTGCAACAAACACAGGTAACATGGGACCTAGAGTAGCAAATGTAGCAGTGCTCTAGTATCTTTGGGGCAGCCCCTTAATTTCTCTTCTGCTTGCCTAATTTTCACTTAAAACCTTCACCCCATCTTGATGTTAATCTTCATTGCCCCTTTATGTCCTAACATGAAGAAGAATGTCTTCAATTTTATGTGCATTTCTTCATGACACCTATAATGGGTTGCCTACTAGGAAGCAGATCTTTTTCTTGGGCCTAGAAAAACAACTCAATTATTACTTATTCAGTGTTCTACCTCAGAAATATCGTGCCTGTCATTTTTAAAATACCTTTGATTTGGATAGAAAAGAAAAATTTACAAGACAGACTTGTTTATTTCTCTGTACTGACAGATGTGTTTGTGGTTTCAGTAAGATTTAATGCTGCAATTTAACTTTATGATGCTTCTTTGAGGGGAAGTTGCACTTTCTGATTTCTTTAGCAGGCATCACCTTGGTTATATGCTTTTGTCTGTTTTTTTTCCCGAACTTATGAGCATTGGTTTAATATTTCAGATATCCATATCTCCTCGGGCAACAAATTTTTTCCATTTACCAAATGACCCCTCAGTCCCCATCATAATGGTGGGTCCAGGAACCGGCATAGCACCTTTCATTGGCTTCCTGCAACATAGGTATGTGTTTTCTTTGGCTGGTGAGAAAATGTGTCCCTTGTGGTCCTGGGTGGAAGTATGTAATAGAGAGCTTTTTTGTTTTTCAGTGGTTTTGAGGATATTGGACTTTGGTTGTAAAATTTTTATTTTAAAATATTATTATCAAATATGTGATAGCATAGCATAATTTGTCACCATGGGAAAAGTAAATATATCTTCTAGAAATTGTGCTTTGTACTGGAACTTCCATTTTTACTCTAGTACATTCTTTTTCTTTTTCCGCTGCTGAACCATAGTTTATAGTGCATGTATTTGGGGACAAATTTCAAGCACACCTTTATGCTGTGGTGATGTGCAGCTGTCCCATCTATTCCTTAGCTAGATAAAACTGGTAGTCACAAAGATCCAAGTGCACCAGCAGTTTCAAAGTTAAACCCTTAACATCAGTAATTTTCAACAGAATGATATTAATACATGTATCTTTGTATCAGAACACAACTATTTTTTATAAAATAAATAAATAAAATTGTGCTTCTCTCCCTGTTTGTGAAATAACAACTCTTAGGTAATGTTCCCTAGATAGTGGAGTAATATCCTTTGTACTAAGTCTTTTTGTTGTTTTCTTTTTTTTTTTTCTTAAGAAATCAAAAAAGTAGGGCGTGTCCATCATTTCTGAAACATTTCACAGCAGACCATTCTACCTTTTAAAGCCTGGTGCCGGGACTTCCCTGGTGGCGCAGTGGTTGAGGGTCCACCTGCCAATGCATGGGACACGGGTTCGATCCCTGGTCTGGGAGGATCCCACATGCTGTGGAGCAGCTGGGCCCGTGTGCCGCGGTTGCTGAGCCTGTGCTCTAGAGCCTGCAAGCCACAACTGCTAGGCCCGTGCGCCACAACTGCTGAGGCCCGTGCACCTAGAGCCCATGCATGCTCTGCAACAGGAGAGGCCGCTGCAATGAGAGGCCCATACACCGTGGCGAAGAGTGGCCCCCGCTCGCCACAACGGGAGAGGGCCCGCGCGCAACAGTGAAGACTCAACGCAGCCAAAAATAAAGAAAATGAATGAATTTATTAAAAAAAAAAAATCCCGGTGCCACTTTTCTATTATGTTAATTGAGAGTTAATTTTTATTCATAAAATTGTTATGAATATTTAATGTAGAAATTAGTCTGGGTTTCACAATGTGATAATTTGAATTATCCTCACTACAGAGATGTCATGTAAAGCTCATAGATGTCTGCAGTTCGTAGGTAAGCTTACTTTTTGTAGTGTCTGCTGGAGTGGCCCAGGTACCCTGCGGGTAGTGAAATGTTAATTCAGTACATGGACTTTGAGTGACTGCGAAGGTGGATTTTACAGACCTATCTGGAGAGGTAAAAGGAAAAAGAAAGATTGCTTTTACCTATTCTTTATATCAAACATCTCAACTTTCTTTTTTACTTAGAGAGAAACTGCAAGAACATCACCCAGATGGACACTTTGGAGCAATGTGGTTGTTTTTTGGCTGCAGACATAAGGATAGGGATTATTTATTCAGGTACTTCACAATTCTAGCATTGTAAGACTCAGCCATGCCATACAATGCTAATTTCAGACTTTTTCAACTTTAAATTACAAACCTTCCAGTGACCTATTAGATATTGTATTTCAGAGAGGAGCTCAGACATTTCCTTAAGTGTGGAATTCTCACTCACTTGAAAGTTTCCTTCTCAAGAGATGCTCCTGTGGGGGAGGAAGAAGCCCCAGCAAAGTATGTGCAAGACAGCCTCCAGCGTCACAGCAAGCAGGTGGCAAAGGTCCTTCTTCAGGAGAATGGTCATGTTTACGTGTGTGGGTAAGTGGCCATCATGCTCAAGTGCCGGGGAGGGGAGGGCAGTCAGTAATGTTTATTAAAGAGACCAGGGACCGATTGGTTAATGATCTGGACATGTATGGATGAGAGATTTGATTCTTAAATACAGGAATAGAAATACAAGCTCTAAAATGATTTTTAGCATACACTTAATAGCCAAGAAGTTGGCCAGCGTGGCCCCCCCCTCAAAAAAAAGAAAATTAACTCATGCATTGGGGAATGCTTTGTGCTGTTTTAAATACGTTTTTAGCCTCTTAACGTTACATTCTGTCTCAGGATTGATTTTGTTGTATCAGTAAATAGTGAATATGTGATTTGTGCAGTCGACCTAGCCAAGGAAAACAGCTTTGGTTTTGACTCTGAGAATGTGGGTCTAGGATCCTTTTTCTTTAAGGCATAATTTATGATGTCAAAGTTGACATAAGCCAGGAGTCATTCTTATGTTTCATCTACTTTTTGATATAAGATCCATTATAGAAACCCAAGATTGCCATAGAAAATAAAAATTTTAGGAACTTAGCTACTTGTTTTAATGGAACTCAAAAATGTTTACCAGTTAAAAAGGAGTTTTGAAATAAGAAATTACTCTTTTTTTATCCTAACACATCCCTGGCATTTAAAACATTCCATAAGTCATCAGGTCAGGTTTTTTTGTTTGTTTGTTTGTTTTAAACTATGATACAGAGAAAGAACTACTGGCATAGTGACGTAGAATACATATAAATATAATTGAAAAGGTTCATAAAACAAAACTTCCTTTTTCTACTTACTTTTTATGACACATTCTGATAACTTATATTTCGTTTGTTCTATCATTTTACAAAAATCTGACTTTGGCTACAAAGTTGATTTTATGACCCATTAATGACTCCTCAGCTAGAAAACGCTGCTCTAGGTCAGAAAGGGCAGAGCTTCTGGACGCTGTGTTGGTTTACATTTTCATTTACTTTTAGTGAAGCATTTGATCTTTCTTTTGTTTGCAGAGGACAGTGCTGTCAGTGTCAGATATAGGTTGAAGGCTTAGATGCAGCTCTAATAATGGAGGTGAAGTCCACTGTGCAAACATAAGTACAAATATATGAGTAACTGGTAATTGAGAACTTGGAGGGGTTCTTAAACATCTTAAAAAACTCCTAAAACAGTAACCCAGAAATAACTCTGCACCGTCACTGGTGCTTCATTTTTCACATCCGTGAAGTGAAGCTGATAGCGTTCATAGCTGGTCAGAGGTGAGGGCTCAGAGTGACACCCCACGGCACTCTAACATGGACCGAACACAGGAGACTGAGAAGAACAGCCACTGAGGAAGGAGCGAACTTGTCCCTAAGTCCAGGGGACACTGACTCAAAGGGGAGCCTTTGCTGCCGATAGTCAAGTGGGAAGCAGACAGAGGGGCCGGTAGGTTTGGCAGCTGCAGCCGCGGGACATGGGGAAGGGCCGTGGGGTTAGAAGTGATCTCAGAGTACTTGAGGGGAGAGCATGACAGCCGTTAAAACTTTCTCAGGAAATTTTACTGTGAGGGGGCAGGGCAAGTTCAATTCCTGAGACGTTAGAGTCCTGTCATTCATTCAATAAACATTCGAGTGCCTACTAAGTATTTGGCACTGTGCAGATGTCGAGAGAGAAATGGTAAATGAGATGCACTCCTATCCCAAGCCACCTGCTCCCTGTGGGAAAGCCAGGTCAGCAGATGCTCACGGTATACCAGGTGCTGTGCAGGGGCCACAGGAGCGCACAGGAGGGGCCCCTTGCCCAACCTGCAAATGAAAGAGCTGGGACGTGGAAACACACTTAATAGAGGGCCAGCCCTTGGCAAGTTCTCAGTAAACATGTCTGTTAATAACTCATCGTGTGCACGGACGCCTTTGAAGTGTTTAAAGCTGTGAATGGGGTGGTCAGCATTGCATGTGACAGTGGTCCTGGGCGGAGGCCTGTCCCTGGGGGAGCAGTAGGTGCCTGGAGACTGAGGGACACTTTCCAGAGAAATGGAGGGAGGACTAAGGTGTAGTGACAGAGTCTCGGCAGTGAGATTCGTGAATTAAGGAGGATTTGGTAAAAATCACTGTTTCCTAAACAGTAATACCGTTATTCTTTTTTTTAGAGATGCTAAGAATATGGCCAAGGATGTAAATGATGTCCTTGTGGAGATAATAAGCAAAGAGGTTGGAGTTGAAAAACTAGAAGCAATGAAAACATTGGCTACTTTAAAAGAAGAAAAACGGTATCTTCAGGATATTTGGTGATAAAATTGGAAAATAAAGGAAGAGAATAAAGCTTTTTGGCTGAAAGTACTAAAAGACAACTTTACTGAAGCTTGAGACTTATGATTTTTAAAATTAAAAATTTTTTTGACCATTTCTTGGAGGATGTCGGGGGGTGGCATGGGGAGCGGACCATTTCACAGTGTAGGAAGCTTTCAATTCAGGTTCCCATATCTGCCCCCCCCCCCCTCCCCAAACCGCCCTGAGCTGAAAAAGGCAGCCCGCACTCCTCCGCCAGCACCTCCCGGGGCGCCTCTCCCTCCGGGAGAGCTTCTGCAGGGACTGCGACCAGATCACAGGGCATCTGTAGCAGCACACGTGAAGGCTTCTCAGTACGGGATTTGGGCACGAGCGTCACCTGGGTAGATAGTTAAATCTTGTGAGCTGGTCACCGTTTCTTTTTAAATAATCTAAAAATAATTTATATTCTTATCTTAAAATATACGATAAAAATATTCATATTAGTGCATTAAAATTACATATGTATAGCATATATGATTATATGATTATATAATTTTATCAAATGTTTTTTTATTACCAAAACTATATTTCTGATAAAAAATATTTTAAGGTAATGCTTATAGGGATTTTTTTATGCTAGAAATCTGAAATATATTTTGAAATTCCACTCTGGCATGTGATTTATTTACCACAATTACTTCCTTTTAATATCACAGTGTCAGAATTTAGGGAATTTGCATTCACTTTACAGATGCGAGCAAATGCATGTTTAAGTAAAGCTACACCCTTTTCTCCTCTCTGTCCAGCCCCCAGCCCACCCCCATTCCCCACCTTTTCATTTCTGCTCCTTTTGGCATATTTTTTAGTTTTTCCACATAATCTATTTTACCTTCATGATATCACACAAGTTGTAACCTGGGCTTGAAATACCTACTTAATATCCTTGTATTTTTAAAATTGCTACTATTGTCTGCATATTTTATGTCTTCCAAATTCATATATTCAAATCCTGACTCCAGTGTGATGGTGGTGGGAGCTGGGGCCTTTGCGGAATGGTTAGGCCATGACGCTGGAGCCCTCAGGAATGGGGTCAGCGCCCTTGTTACAAGAGGCCCCGCAGAGCTCCCCGCTCCTTCCCCCTGTGAGGACATCGTGGAAGTCGGTTGTCTGCAACCCTGAGGACTTCACCAGGACCCGACAACACTGGCACCTGGTCTTTCCAGCTTCCAGAACTGTGAGAAATTCTATTGTCTGTTAGCCACCCAGTGGTATTTTGTTACAGCAGCTCGAATGGACTAAGACAATTCCCGGTGACATGTTCTCTTTTAAGATTGTGTCAGAATGGAAATCAAAATGTAAAAGGGGTATGAAAACTTTTCTCCTACTCTCAGGTATATATTGTTTTTTTTATGAAAGAGATTGGCATTTAAAAAACAAATCTTCACCTGTCACAGGTTTCTGGTCATTTTGAAAAATGAAGATCTTAAGGAAATATTATATAATCTTAAGATTTGTTAAGGCTTCATGGCTGTTTATTATAATCTCTAATCTCATATATTTTACAATAGAAATATTTCCAAAAAAACAAAAGGCATAAGAAAACATAGCAAGCAGAATTATATGCATATGTTATATATATATCAACCAAAATAGACTCAAGGTGAAAACAGGAAAGAGGACAAAGAACAATATTCCTTATTGATAACTAACAAGAATATATGACAATTAAGAACTTGTGTCCATCTTTTTGAATTATGGTTTTCTCAGGGTATATGCCCAGTAGTGGGATTGCTGGGTTGTATGGTAGTTCTGTTTTTAGTTTTTTAAGGAACTTCCATACCGTTCTCCATAGTGGCTGTATCAATTTACATTCCCACCAACAGTGCAAGAGGGTTCCCTTTCTCCACACCCTCTCCAGCATTTATTGTTTGTAGATATTTTGATGATAGCCGTTCTGACCAGGGTGAGGTGATACCTCATTGTAGTTTTGATTTTCATTTCTCTAATGATTAGTGATGTTGAGCATCCTTTCATGTGCCTCTCTGCCATCTGTATGTCTTCTTTGGAGAAATGTCTATTTAGGTCGTCTGCCCATTTTTGGATTGGGTTGTTTGTTTTTTAATATTGAGCTGCATGAGCTGCTTGTATATTTTGGAGATTAATTCTTTGTCAGCTGCTTCATTTGCAAATATTTTCTTCCATTCTGAGGGTTGTCTTCTCGTCTTGTTTATGGTTTCCTTTGCTATGCAAAAGCTTTTAAGTTTCATTAGGTCCCATTTGTTTATTTTTGTTTATATTTTCATTACTCTAGGAGGTGTGTCAATAAAAGATATCCCCACCAGTGTTCATTGCAGCACTGTTTACAATAGCCAGGTCATGGAAGCAACCCAAATGTCCATCGACAGATGAATGGATAAAGAAGATGTGGTACATATATACAGTGGAATATTACTCAGCTATAAAAAGGAATGAAATTGGGTCATTTGTAGAGATATGGATGGACCTAGAGTCTGTCATACAAAGTGAAGCAAGTCAGAAAGAAAAAAACAAATATTGTATATTAACACATGTATGTGGAATCTAGAAAAATAGTACAGACGAACCTATTTCCAGGGCAGGAATGGGGATGCAGATGTAGAGAACGGAAGTGTGGACACGGGGAAAGGGGAGGGTGGGATGAATTGGGAAATTAGATTTGACATAAATACACTACCATGTGTAAAACAGATAGCTAGTGGGAACATGCGGTATAGAACAGAGAGCTCAGCTTGGTGCTCTGTGATGACCTAGATGGGCAGAATGGGAGGGAGGTCCAAGAGGGAGGGGATATATGTATACATACAGCCGATTCACTTCCTTGTACAGCAGAAACTAATACAACATTGTAAAGCAGCTATACTCCAATAAAAAAAAGTTTTGTCCGTATTGTTGTCGGTCCATGCGTGACTCCAAAACTGATAGGTCCCTAAAGACAGGCTGAGGAGTGTCTGTAGTGGTCCCAGAACCTGACCCGAGCCATCTGATTTATGCACAACATCCGGGTTATTTCTGTTAGTTGTTAGATCCCAATTTCAGGTGAGTATTGATCAGCTGTTGCCTCACAGTGTGCCAGCAAGTGATGGTGAAACTAGATCCCAGGCCAGGTTCTGCAGCGCATGCAGGTATTTAATAGTTTACTAGCAGTCAGGCATAAAACATCTTACAGCCTGTCATGTAAGCTTAACGAAGTTCCAGCCCTGTCTCTCTAGCTGGGCCAGCTACATCTTGCATAAAAAGTTTCACATCTTGTGTCAGTTTATTCAAGGTGGTTGTGACTACTCCAGGAGCAGGGTTTTGTTTCTCCTAGCAGCATTGTGAGCTACCCTCCAACCCTTTGGCTGGACACAATGCTATTTTATGCCTCAGGCGCTACCCAAGGGTCTTGCTAGAAAAAGTCTTTGACCTTGTTTATACTGCAGTGAAGAGTACCTCTGAGTTAATCTGTTCAAACTCCATCATATCTTAATAGTGCTAGGTATTCAGTAAGAGCCCCTTTCTAACCTCAGTTTTTCTAAGAATCTACTATTGGACACATTATTGTCAGTAACATAATGTTGATCAGTGATGAAATCTATTAATAGAAGAGCTTGGGGTAGCTGTCTGCATTAAGGTTTTCTTCATTATAATGCTAACTGCACCCCTAGGATTCCTTACTCTCTAACACACCTGTGTATCTGAAGTATTCTAGACTGAATTCCAGGCACCGTAACACTGGGATACTAATCTATTTAGTCATAAACTATCAGATAAAAAACTCGGAGAATTTGGCCTTTGCAGTTAGCAAAGTAGATGATGTACATGCTGCATCCAACAAACTAGGTACCCATATTGGTTTCAGATATACTCGAAACATTTTAAAAATTGACCATGAACTTGGCCATAAAGGAAAACTCAACAGATTGCATGAAATAAGGCATTGTTTGCTGATCCTAATAGAATTAAAAACTATAAAAAGCCCACAAAGGCCACATTGAAGAATTTTTAAGCACATGCAAATGATTCATGGCATAGGAAAACTAGATGACAGAAGATTTAGGACTGGTTTCTTCTAAAGTGCTAACTGGACACACGGTTGTGGCCAAAGGAACACCCTGGAGGGAAATTTCATCCATTTCACAGATATTTTGAGGGCCTACTTTGCCAGGTACTGAAGTACTGTTGATACAGTAGTGAACAAAGTAGGTAAAATGCCTCTGTTCTCAGAGCTTACATTTCTATTTGAGGAGAGCCATAAATGAATGAATAAATAAATACCAATTACAATGTCTGAGAAGGTGATAAGCGTCATGGAGAAGGACAAACCAGGCTAAAGGGGCTTTGGTATGCGGTGTTGGAAGGGCCGTTCAACCAGACAGAGCAGTCAGGGAAGGGCTCACTGAGAAGGGAAAGATCTGGAAGAGAGCAGGCAGCCGGCTGCTGTGGATATCAGGACAGGGGGCAGTCCGTGCAAAGGTCCTGAGGTAGGACGGTGTCTGGTAAGTTGGAGGGAGAGAAAAGAAATGGGGAAATCCGATGATGTGTTGCCTTGAGGTCATTGTAGATTTTGGGTTTTACTCCTAGTGACTGGAAAGCCATTGGATCGGAGGAATCACATGATCTACTGATAGTTTACATTCTGCAGGACTTAACTCTGGCTGTTGTGGTTGAGACTGAACTGAAAGAGCCAAGGATTGAACCATTGAAATCACTTAGAGAGTTGACATAATACAAAGGGTCCAGTCATCAAATCAGACTCACGAGAGTCAGAAATATTAACCTTCTCCAGCTTTACTAATGTCAAGGATGCAGGTAAATGCAGGACACGTGGAGAAGGGAGAAACCTAGGACTGCCTCCACCACTCCCCAGAATCTTCCTGCTGCATTAGGCCCTTGCAGACCGAGATTATCATAAAACGCATACATTGCAAATAGGGCATCACTTACACAAAAGGGACTATTTAGGTCATGGAATATCTCTTTTATATGCCCAAAATTACACAGCTAATGCAACACTTTCTGGAACGCCAAGCCCTATAAATCTATGCATCCTAGATTTATCTAGGTGAGCACTGTAGACAAACCAAGGACATCCCACCAAAAGTATTCAGTAATTATATTAACTGTAATTGTACTAACAATCCAAATAAAAGCAAGATTATTAAGCAAACCAACCCATATGTTATTTAGAAGAGATAGACTTTAAGTTGGAAGGTTTGGAAAAGAATACCATGCAAACAAAAGAAAAGCAAGTGTAGTTAAATGCATATAAAAAGGAGGCTTAAAGCAAGAAATATCACAAGAGATATTTTCATGGTGATTAGAGTCGATTGATGAGAAAGACATGAAAATCCTAAATATGCATGCACTCAATAAAAAAGCTGCAAAACATAAAGCAAGAACTGTCAGAACTAAAAGGAGGAAAAGCCAAATCCAAAATCACATTTGGAAAGTTATACCATAGAAAGAACAAGCAAAGGAGAGTAAGCATTTAAAAGATTTTTAACAACACAATAGGATCTAATTGACGTATATAAAACACTAACACCAACAACTTCAGAATAGAACTTGTCTTCTAGTTTACATTGAATATTTACCAGAATAGACCAACTTTTAAAGAGAAACTGTACAATAGGTTTTCTGAGAATTAAACTAAAAGTCAATAACTAAATGAAACTAGAATAACCTCCAAATATTTGGAAAATAAGCAACACAAAGTAACTAACCTATGAGTCAAGAAAAATCACAAGGAAATTAGAAAATATTTTGATGAAGATGAAAAAAGACTCCAAAATTTGTAGTATGCAGCTAAATCAGTGCTCTGGGGGAAGTTTGTGCATCTAAATTCTTATAAAATTAAAAAAGCTCAGAAGTCAATGATCTATGCTTTAATACTAGGAAGTTAGAAAAGGATCAGTACGTTAACTACCAAGAATATGAAAGGAGGTAGTAAAGATAAAAGAAAATGAAATAGAAAAAACAATGTATAATAGAGAAAACCAGCAAAGCAAAAATTGTTTAAGATTTTTTCCATCTTTATTGAGGTATAATTAACAAACAAAATTGTATAGAATTATAATGTACAACGTGATGATTTGATCTGTGCATACTTTGTGAAATGATGACCACATCAGGTTAATTATCACGTTCATTGCCTCACATAGTTATCATGTTTGAGTGTGTGTGATGAGGATGCTTTTAAGATCTACTCTCTTAGCACATTTCAAGTATACAGTACTGTATTATTAACTATGACGACCATGCTGTACATTAGATTCCCAGATCTTATTCATTTTTTTTTTTTTTTTTTTTTTTTTGCGGTATACGGGCCTCTCACCGTTGTGGCCTCTCCCGTTGCGGAGCACAGGCTCCAGATGCGCAGGCTCAGCGGCCATGGCGCACGGGCCCAACCGCTCCGCGGCATGTGGGATCTTCCCGGAGCGGGGCACGAACCCGTGTCCCCTGCATCAGCAGGCGGACTCTCAACCACTGCACCACCAGGAAGCCCCAGATCTTATTCATCTTATAACCAAAGGCTTGTACCCTTTGACTGGCATCTCCCCGTTTCCCCGGCCTCCAGCCTGGGGTAACCACCATTCTACTATTTCTATGACTTTGTTCTTTTTAGATTCCACATATAAGTGAGACTGTACAATATTTGCCGTTCTCTGGCTTATTTCACTTAGCATAAATGTCCTCTGTGTTCATTCATGTTGCAAACGGCAGGATTGCTTTCTCTGCTGAGTACTATTCCATTGTGTATATGGTTACAGATAAACTGATGCATATTAAACATTTTAAGATTTTATTTGAGCAAAAATCAGTTCAAACCAGGCAGAAAAATCAAAAATCAGTTCAACCAGCAAAAATCAGTTCAAACCAAACAGGCAACTTTCAGGAGTGCTCCACCTGTGGAAACTAGGGAAAGACTAATGAGGAAGATGAGGAAGCAAAGCAAGGGAATTGTTTGCTTGATGGCTTAAGCAGGTACGTTATTTGGGAAATCCTATTTGGCTGTTTCCGATTTGGCTGTCTGTCCTTAGGTTTTGATTTCTTAACCTTGAGGCACTACAGGCTTAGGTTTTGGTGGCTTACATAGGCTGCCAAGGCATTAAAGCCACCTCAGGGCTTCCCTGGTGGCGCAGTGGTTGCGAATCTGCCTGCCAATGCAGGGGACACGGGTTCGAGCCCTGGTCCAGGAAGATCCCACATGCCGCGGAGCAACGAAGCCCGTGCGCCACAACTACTGAGCCTGCGCGTCTGGAGCCTGTGCTCTGCAACAAGAGAGGCTGCGATAGTGAGAGGCCCGCGCACCGCGATGAAGAGTGGCCCGCGCTTGCCGCAACTAGAGAAAGCCCTCGCACAGAAACGAAGACCCAACACAGCCAAAAATAAATAAACAAAAATATTAAGTGTTTAAAAAAAAAAAAAAGCCACCTCAGCCTACCGACCTCCTTGTTTAGTTAATGTAACGATATATACCACATCGTCTTTATGCATTCATCTGTCGACGGACACTGAGGTTGTTTCCATACCTTGGCTATTGTGAATAAAGCTGTAACAAATATGGGAGTGCAGATATCTCTTCGAGATCCTGATTTCATTTCCTTTGGATGTATATCAAGAAGTGGGATTACTAAATCATATGGTAGTTCTATTTTTAAGTTTTTGAGGAACTTCCATAGTGGCCATGCCAATTTACATTCCCACCAAAAGGGCACAAGTGTCCCCTTTTCTCCACATTCTCACCTGTACTTATTATCTCTTATCTTTTTGATAAGAGCCATCCTAGCCGGTGTGAGATGATAGCTCATTGTGGTTTTGATTTGCACTTCCCGATCGTAAGTGATATTGAACACCTTTCCATGTACCTGTTGACCATTTGTGTCTTCTTT
Source organism: Aethalodelphis obliquidens (assembly GCF_003676395.1). Classification (NCBI taxonomy): domain Eukaryota; kingdom Metazoa; phylum Chordata; class Mammalia; order Artiodactyla; family Delphinidae; genus Aethalodelphis; species Aethalodelphis obliquidens. Next base: position 6,415,442 of record NW_020837973.1, read on the forward strand.
GGAAAAATGTCTGTTGTCGTTTGCAATTTTTTTTTTTTTAACTACTGAGTTGTATGTTATATATATATATATATATATATATATATATATGATATTATTAAGCCCTTATCAGATATATTATTTACAAATATTTTCTCCCATTCCATAGGCTGCTTTTTCATTTTGCTGATGGTTCCCTTTGCTGTGCAGAAGCTTTTTAGTTTGATGTAGTCCCATTTATTTATTTTTTGCTTATGTTGCCTGTGCTTTTGGTTTCATAACAAAAAATCATTGCCAACCAATGTCAAGGATCTTTTATCCTATGTTTTCTTCTAGGAGTTTTATGATTTCAGGTCTTACATTTAAGTTTTTAATTCATTTTGAGTTAATTTTTGTAAGTGGTATAAGATAGGGAACCAGTTTCTTTCTTTTGCATGTGAATATCCAGTTTTCCCAACACCATTTATTGAAGAGACTGTCCTTTTGCCATTGTGTGTTCTTTGTGCCTTTGTCAAAGATTAGTTGACTGGGTATGTGTGGGTTTATTTCTGGGATGTAGATTCTGTTCCATTGATCTGTGTGTCTGTTTTTATGTCAGTAACATACTATTTCGATTACTGCAGCTTTGTAATATAGCTTGAAATCAGGGTGTGTGATGTCTCCAGTTTTGTTCCTCTTTCTCAAGATTGCTTTGGCTATTTGGGATATCTTGTGGCTTCATACAAATTTTAGGATTGTTTTTTCAATTTCTATGAAAAGTGCCAATGGAATTTTGGTAGCAATTTCACTGAATCTATAGATCACTATAGATAGTGGGACATTTAATAGTGTTATTTTTTTCCAATCCATGAACATGGACTATCTTTCCATTTATTTGTGTCTTCCTCAATTTCTTTCATCTATGTCTTATAGTTTTGCAAAATTCAACATCTTTTTATGATAAAAACTCTCAACAAATTGGGTACAGAAGGAACGTACCTCAACATAATAAGAAAATACCTGCACGTTTGATGTCAGAAGTATTGTGAGTGAAAACAGTTTGGTTACCAAGCCTGAATTAAGAGATTTATGAACAAGCTATGATCACTTAGGAAAAAATAAAGGATATTGTATTTCTGTACATCCAGATTGTTACTATAAATTTAAAACTTGCTACATGAAAAATAAACAGTTACCTTAAGTAAGTTTAAGTAAGTCTTAAACCTGGACTTTCTGGTCAAACTTTAGTGTGTCCTTCTGATCTCCCACTGCTCCCAAGTGCCTAAACTATTATACCTTGGCTTTAAAATCCCCATGGCAATAAGACAATTTCCAATAACTTGGGGCTTCTAAGGTGTGTTGCTTTCTTGCCTATTCAGGACTGTTTCTTCACTCTGTGGATTTTTTTCACTGGACATGACTTGGCTTTATTTGAATTTTCCTAAAATGTTATCACCGAGTGGGTTGTACTTCAGTTTCATCTTTAATCAGTCAGATTAATAAAATACTGGAAAGAATATCCACATTAATAAATTTAAGCTTTAAGTTCTTTAATCACAGCACTAATTATACTTTAAAGTTATCTCAACTGGATTTGTATTTTGGCATGATTGGGGACTTAAATTTTTATCCATTTATTTATTTTCTTTTAATTGAACTGCTTAGCTCATTCTGGTTTACACAGAGATTTCCATGATTTTCTTTTTTCATGTTTGGTGATGGAAAGTTTCATTCAGCTTCAGTATGTGCTTGAGGGGCATTGTGGTGGCGATGGGGGGAAAGCTCATAGTCTGGAATCAGAAACTTAAGAGCTGCAGCTCCTTGGAGAGACAGAGAGCACAGTAGTTACTAGCATAAATACATGTTTGAAACAGACACATGTTTGAAACTCAGCTCTCATGCGTGGTTGATGGCTTTGAACAGGTTATTTAACCTCTCTTTGCCTCAGTCTGTTAAATGAGGATTATGAGCTAATTTATATAAAGAACTTAGAATAGCTCCTGGCATTCAGTGAGTCCTTTATAAGTGGAACTGCTATTAATGATAACAACTTCAGATTTTTGTTTTTGTTTTCTCTGTGATATATATTTCCATTTATTTCTATAAAAGGCCGAGATATAAACTACAATAATTTCTGGTCCTGTAAGATTCTCAATTTATTTTGCTTCTGAGGTATTAGTGATAAATATTTAATGGTTCAAACATGAAAGTAAGCATTCATGAATATGGACAATTTCAAATAGATCTACACAGACCCAGAGCTGCCTGAATTACAATTTTTGGTGAGATGAATGAATGCCCTGCATCACATGCTGACTGCCATGTAGAATGTCCCATGTGATAAGGTCTGGTCAGTTCTGGTTTCCCTCCTGCTCTGTGAGCCACAAAGATTAGTCCTTCTAGTCACTCAGGTGATGCAGTTTACCAAATGTTTGTGGACATACACGTCAAGGTGGCTTATTTTCATCAAAGTTGAAAACTGAGATAATTTAAATACTTTTGCAATATTTGAATGGATATGATAAATTTTCCCACTCAGGAAGGAACATTTTTTTTTAACATCTTTATTGGAGTATAATTGCTTTACAATGATGTGCTAGTTTCTTCTTTATAACAAAGTGAATCAGTTATACATATACATATGTCCTCACATCTCTTCCCTCTTGTGTCTCCCTCCCTCCCACCCTCCATATCCCACCCCTCTAGGTGGTCACAAAGCACCGAGCTGATCTCCCTGTGCTATGCGGCTGCTTCCCACTAGCTATCTATTTTACGTTTGGTAGTGTATATATGTCCATGCCACTCTCTCACTTCGTCCCAGCTTACCCTTCCCCCTCCCCGTATCCTCAAGTTAAACACTATTAAAAGCAGTGTTACTCACAGTGTTGTTAAATCAATTCTTCCAGGCTTCCATCTGTGCTTTGTTTAATGCTAGCATTTTTCTTTTTAAATGAGGTTGATTGACATTTCATGGAGATCCAAATACCGCTTTTGACATCCATTAAATTTTCATGACCTGAGGTTCAGCTGTGGTTTTTTAGGTTAGGACAACTTTTACTTTTAAAAGTATTCTTTTAGGTTAAGAATATTAAACTAGAGTTGGCCGAAGTATGTTGAATGCATTTTATTGTCTGATCAGTCTCTCTTCAGCATTTATTACGTTCAGTGTACATGTGTGCACGGCCCACCATTGTAAACAGTGGGTGGCATGATCTGAGAAGAAGCCCAGTTCAGAACCTAGGCTTCCTTGGTCTGCCCACTTCTGCCATGTGTCTCATACCAGGGTTAACAGAGTTTATCCACCCCTGTGTGTCAACCCTGTGGGCCTCACAGAGTCATCACTGAAATTCTGTGAGATACGTGTTGTTATTCTTAGTCTGCAAATGAGAAGGTTTGGCTAAGAAGATTTAACTGCTCCATAAACTCACACAACCTTATTTTTCTTCTAAATGAGTGTCTTGGTTATTCTCAGGTCTTTGTTATTCTTTGTAAGTTTTAGAATCAGCTTTTCAAGTTCATCAAAACATCCTGATGAGATTTTTAAATTGGAATTGCCTTGAATACATTTTGGTAGGACTGAAATCTCTGCCATATTGTTGCTTGCTATCATGAAAATGATTCTGCTCTCCATTTGATTAAATCTTTTGTAATGTCCTTCAGTAAAGCTTTGTAATTTTTTTCACACAGCGTTTATACATCTTTTGTTCATTTTATTCTTAGGAACACTGGATATTCTGTGATTCTTAAATTACTTTTTAAAAACTTTAAATGACTTTCTAGAATTTGAAAAAAGCTAGTTTGAAAATAGGATATAGATAATATTAATCATAGGAATTTAGTAGATTTATCAAATAATATTAAATAGCTTTACTAAACCACACAATAATAATATTATTGTAGAATTAATTCTGATCAGCTTAGAAAAATTAAACTCCAGGCTTTATTCTGATTTTGCCGCTTTTCTCACTAACATCTTTCTGTTCCAGAGCCCCACGCAGGACACCACATTACATTTAGTGTTCTTATCTCCTCGGTCTCCTCCAGCCTGTGACAGTTTTTCAGCCTTTCATTGTTTTTCATGACACTGAAGTTTTGAAAAGCACTTGTCAGGTATTTTGTAGGAGGTCCCTTGTTTGGGGTTTGCCCGATAGTTACTTATGGTTACACTGGGATCATGGTTTTTAGAGAATACACCAGAGGTGAGATGTCACCTTATTTCTGGGAGCACATGGCATAACATGATTAATCACTGGTGAGGTTAACCCTGTCACTTGGTTAAGGTGGAACCTGCTGGCTTTCTCCACTGGGAAGTTCCTATTTTTCCTTTTCAAAATGAGTCACTAAGTCCAGCCCATATTAAAAGGGAGTGAAATTAAGCTTGACCTCCTGGAGGAGTATCTATATATATTATTTTTATGCTTTGTAAGGAAATTTTTCCCTTCTCCAAGTTATGTATTTTATTTTATCATCTGTTTCTATCAGATCGACTCATGGGTATTTATTTAAATACTATGGGTTATAATATTATGGGGTTTTTTTGCTCAAATTGTTCATCTTTGACTACTGCAAGGTCTTTCAGCTTGACTCTTGTGTCCCTGCAATATGCCCCTTTGTTTTACTTTCTAAGTACTTCCTTATTTTCTGGCACTCTGAGGTGTTCCAGGATCATCTTGTATTCTCCCTGCCCCAGTGTTACAATCAAACATTTTCCCAAAGAGCCCTGATTCCTTCTATTAGAGAACCCCTGATGACCACTGATCTCTTTTCTATCTCTCTAATTTTGCCTTTTCCAGACTATGACTTGATTAGAATTATACAACAGGCTGCTTTTTGGGTGGGTCTTCCTTCATTTAGCAAAATGTCTCTAAGATTCATCCATGTGATTGTGTGAATTGACATCTAGTTCCTTTTTATTGCTAAGTAATATTTCGTTGCATGGATATACAAAAGCTTATTCATTCACCGATTGAAAGAAATATTCTGCACGAACATAAGTTTTCAATTCACTTGGATAAGTATGTGGGAGTGGGATTTCTGGGTCAGATGCTAAGCTTTTCTTTTCTTTTCCTTTTAAAAAATAAAATTTCTAAGAAATTGCCAAACTGTCTTCCAACACAGCTGTCTTGTTTTGCATTCCCACCAGTGATGGCTGAGAGCTCGTGCACTTATTCTGAGAGTAAATTACTAGGAGCTCAGCCTTGTTACAACTTCAGGACTGTCCCGTCTGCGGTCTCCGTGGTGTCACGTGTTACCGCATTCAAACAGGAGAGTCAAAATTTCAAACGATGGCATGGAGATGATAGAAACAAAGAGACAGAGCTTGAGTTACTTGAATTTTGTTATTCTGTATGACCGCTTGAAATTTTTCTTCATGGTGACTTTTTTTAACATTGGAAAACACTTACTTGCTTCAGTCTTCCTTTATAGGTGAAAAATGCTTTGAAATATAGGTGTAGCCGTGATCATATGGTGTGCTCATTAAGAAGCTCTGCGTGGACTACAGACCAACGCTGGGACATCCACCTCAACCTCTGAAGTGCGTTGCCGTCTGAAAATTAACGTGGATACGACAGGTGCTTCTCAGATTTTGTTCTCTACTGTATGTGATTTTTTTTTTTCCCCTGAGCCATCTTCTTTTCTGGTGTAAACTTTTAAATCAAGTAAATCAGATATAAAAATATTTATAAACAGCCAGAATCAACCCTAAAAATGACATAGTGAAACTCACACTTTAAAACTGTTCCTTGAAGGTCAGCACACAGAAACTGTGGAGAAACCATTAACCAAACAACAATGAAACTTAAGTAAATGGACATTTGTACAGAAAAAAAAATCCAATTTAAGGCAGAACGTCAGGAGAAAGGACAAAAGGGGCTGGCCTTGTGCTGCCAGAAGGAACTGCAGGGCACGTTTTAGTATTTTATTAATTTCACCAAGAACTGGACAGTTCTTCTGAAGCAATGGGTTAAATATTCTCAATGTTTCTTAACATCCAGCCCTTCTCTCAGACTCTTTTGGACATTTTCACTTAATAGAAATTTATGGTGAAGGTATGTTAGAGGAAATTCTTGACTGCAGAGACATTTGAAAGCCATTAGAATCAGTCCTGAAGGAACAAAGACAATAACAGTATTTCAATTTCTGGAATTTATTGTGAAATGTGATTTTTTTTCTTTATGGATCTCTGACAAACTTACATTTAAGACTTTTCCTAACAATTCATATATCTGTTTCTTTACATGAATAAAACTTTCCAAACTTAACATTTTTTAAGGTTTTGAAAATAACATTTATTTCTTAGAAGTTAACATGTGCATCATAGGAAACCAAAGAACACAAGAAGCAAAAAACAAAGTCATCCATCATCACAAGCAGTTTACCATTTGATGTGTCCTTCTAGGTCTCGTTTGTATATTTAAACACAACTATGCATCCATTTTTATGTAATTAAGATCATACAGTTATGTATCATGCTTTTTCACACATCATGAATATTTACCATTTCAAAGTCCCAAAGCTATGAGTATTTTGATAACCAAAAATACACTACACCAACTCAATCTGGAAGGAGAAAAAATGTAATCCTTTCTTGGCGGCAAAAACTTCAGAAAAGACAAAAATGGCAACAGGCCTCTATCTAGAAAAAGATATTGGCAAAGTTATGATTAAAATACTATATTCCCTTAACGTTCAATTAAAAATGAGACATAAAGCAACAGAGTACCCAAAGTATAATGCTTTTAAGAGGATTCATTATCTGATCTAAACTATTAAAGTATTAGCAAGGAGGTATGTTTCCACTGAATTACTTAACAATGTATTCCTATCGTACAGCTAAGAAACGCACACACATCAATGGTTATCATCAAAATATAAAAAGGAACACATCCACATACTTCCCTCCCTTTTATACTTCCTTTTGCCCCTCTGCTGCCAACCTAATGAACAAGTCCTGGTGTACATTTCTCAGATGGTTTAACAATTCCATGTCCAAGATGCTACTTTTTTTTATCAATTATAACAAAGATATTTACAAATTGGTTAATTCACTAGCTCTACTTTTTATCATACATTGTCACCTCAGGACTCCTAAAAAGCCTAGATGTTGCAAAATAATGAATGAACCTTGTCCATAGTAAGCATTGGTACTTTACAAAAATGCACATTTAGACCTATGGTTATAACCTAAAACTGTCTTCTAGATATGGAGATATTAGCCAAGAGCCCTTCCCTTCACCCTTCCTCTTACCCCTCCTCCAGCATATCAGCAACTAAGTACAGGACTATATCTAGCTCCAAGATGTGGATTAACATAGACGCTCCCAGAAGACACAGCCCTTCTTAAAAACCAACAAAATGGCATTTATTAAGGTGTTATTTTACTACCTCTACTTTTAATATACTTTGGGCATTAGGACTTGCTTATTCTTTAATACACAGCAATATTAACTAAAACACACAAATAGAACAATGGTTAGACAATCTGAACTTGTCTGAAGACTCATGGGCACAGATCCCTTCTCTGTACCTCCTTCCCTGTCCGCTCCCGCCTTCCCACTACCCAGTGAATAGTCAGCTTACGCTCCAAGACTCAAGTTGAACAATTTCCACTCCCCCAATACAACCATTCCTATGAATTAAAAAGAAAACAATACTTAAAAGGTGTTACTTTTAACTCTCTACTTTCAACATATGTTGTGCACTTTTACACATCTAGAAAGATTAGATGTTTCAAATACGGATTTAAGTTTGTCCACTATATATATATATATATGTAGTAGCACTGAAGAAGCTGCACACAAAGGCTATAGTCACAAAGTGTCTCCTAAACAGGAACACTCTGGCCTAGAACACTTCCCCTTTTCATCTCTATCAACCCAGTGGGCAAGAATAATAAGCATCTGTAATGCTTAGAGGGGATTTTAACAATTTCACTTCCTGCAGTTGTTTTCAGAAGTCTTTCCTATGAATTTTAACACAAAGTGTACACAATGTATTTATCGGCTATTTTTGTCATACACTGGCAACCTCTTTAACATCTAGGAAGACTAGATGTTGTAAATTTGGACCTCTGTCCTTCACTATGTACACAGCCAAGTAAAACAAAACGCAGAGACATATCAGACAATGGTTAGTCTTGGTATAAAGCCCTTTACACTTTCTTCTTTCTTCCTGAACCAGCACAAATAAAATAATGTGTACTGCTCAGAGAGGTGGTTTGATCATTTCGATCACTCCATTTCTAAAAGACAGTACTTCCTATGAATTTTAACAAAAGGATATATCTACAAAATATGTTACTTCACTACCTCTACTTTTAACATACTTTGTGCACTTCTAAACATCTAGAAAGACTAGATGTTTCAAATAAGGACTTAAGTTTGTCCACTATATACACAGTAGTGTTGAATAAACTACACACATGTAACAATGGTTAGATCTGAAAGTGTCTTCTACATAGGAACATTCTAATGTAGAACACTTCATTTCTCCCAGTACCTCCTTTCTGCCATCCACCCAACATTGGGCAAGTATAGGCACAGGTGTCACTTAGATGTGATTTACAGTTTCACTTCCAAAGGTCCTTTTCAGAAGACGGCCTTTCAATGAATTTTAGCACAAAGTGTACAAAATGTGTTAGTTTACTAACTCTACTTTTGTCATACATTGGCAACCTCTTTAATATCTAGAGACTAGATATTATAAAATTGGGACCCATTGGTCCAGTATATACAAAATATATACAGTAAAGTTAAACAAAATGCATGTAACATATAGAGCAATGGATAAGTTGAAATGTTCTAGTACCTGCTAGCAAAACATCTTTTGCAATCTTCCCTCCCACCTCCCTAAACCCAATGAACAAGCATAGAGTATACTGTTCAGAGAGGAGGTTTAACAATTCCATTTCCAAAGACAGTATTTCCCATCAGTTTTTAAAAGCTATTTACAAGAAGCATTATTCTACTAAAACTACTTTTAAATACATCAAGCACTTCTAAACATCTAGAAAGAATAGATATTTCATATAAGAACTTACTTGTCCACTATGTACACAACACTGTTAAATAAAATTGCACACATGTAACAATGGTTATAATCTGAGGTATCTTCTAAATATGACCATTTTGGCCTGAACCATTTCCTCCCTCAATTCCTTCTCTCCACCGCCAATCCCGCGGACAAGTATATGCATGTGTAATGCTCGGAGGTGGCTGAACAAATTCATATCCAAAAGTCATTTACAGAAGACAAGCTTTCCTATGAATTTCAATAAAGTGTACAAAATGTGCTAATTTTACTAACTACTTTGTCATACACTAGCAACCCCTTTAACATCTAGAGACTAGATGTTGCAAAATTAGGACTCAATTTGTCCATTATATACAGAGCAAAACAAAATGAACATACAAAAAATGGTTTTGTCTGAAAATGTCCAGGTATGAACACACTAGCATATTACCTTTTGCAATTCTTTCCCTCCCTCCTCCAAACCACTGAACAAGTACAGACAATAGTATACTGCTCAGAGAGGTGGTTTAACATTTAACATTCCCAAAGACAGTACTTCCTGTGAATTTTAGCAAAAAGTTATTTACAAAGTGATATTTTACTACATCTACATTTAACATACGTTGGGCACTTCTAAACATCTAGATGGACTAGATGTTTCAAATAAGGACTTAATCAGTCCACTATATACAGAGCAGTATTGAAAGAACTGAACACATGTTAAGAGTTGTAATCTGAAAGTGTCTTCAAAATACCAGCATTCTAGCCATTCTAAGACCAATCCCCTTCTCTCTCTCCTCGCTCCACCAACCCAGAGGGCTACAATGCTCAAATTTTCAGAAGACAATCTTTCCTAGAAATTTTAACACAAAATGTACAAAATGTATTATTTACTAACTCTATTTTTGTCAAACACTGGCAACCTCTTTAACATCTAGAAAGACTAGGTGTTGTAAATTAGGACTCATTTGTCCATTATATACACTATATACACAGCAAAGTGAAACAAAATGCAGGAACATAAAAAAGACAATGGTTAATCTTGCCTCACTATAAACACACTGGCACAGAGCTCTTTGCACTTCCTTCTCCTCCCCCCGACCTTGCACCAGTGCACAAACAAACACAGTGCATACCGCCTACTGTTCAAAAAGGTGGTTTGGCCACCCCTCCCCCCCCAAAACATTTCATACGAGTTTTAACAAAAAGATATTTACAAAATGTTTTTTTACTACCTCTACTTTGAACATACATCAGGCACTTTAGAAGATCTAGAAAGACTAGATATATCAAAAAAGTACTTACTGTCAACTACACATACAGTAGTAAGGAGAAAAATGCACACACAAACCAATGGTTCTAATATGCAGATGTCTTCTAACTGTGACCAGTCTGGCACAGAACCTTCTTTTCTTCCTCCTCAACGTCTTCCATTCCATGTCCTCTAACCCACGGAACAAACGTGGACCTCTGTGGCTCCTGATGTCGCCTCTAGAGGCGGTCAAACAACTCCATTTCGGAAAGTCATTTCCAGAAGACATTACTTTTCTATGGTTTATTTTAAAGAAACAAATGGCATTTACAAGACGTGATTTTCTAGCTCTATCATACGTCGTTAACCTCTTCACATCTAGAAGGCCTAGATGTAGCGAAAAGTTTTCTTTCGAAAGGTTGGGGGAAAGTTGAGAGCAGCTTTTTCATATTATATACACAGCCTTCTATAAACGGCCAGTAAGTCTTCCCGAAGGGTGGCGGGCACTTCCTATTGGCCGCACGTGGTACGTGATTCTACCATTTCTATCTTCCGACATCGAGGTCTTGGTAGAACGACGACCAACCGCCCGATGACCCGCTAACTTTCCACCCGTCGTCGACCGGGGCTCCGCTCACCTTCTGGGCCCGTTCAGGCCTTTGTCCGTCGTTGTCTGGACGAGGTGAGGTCTCATCCCACTGGGACAGAGAGGTCCCCTCAGGTCCAGGATCGCGCGGGCTCCAAGGCCTAAGGGTGGCCGAGCTGGCGTCCACGTAGACCCCCCTTCCCAGGCCCTCGAGGCTCTCCAATGGCCGCCATGCTTCTCACCCTGCTACGCCCGACGCCCAAAGGTGCCACGTCCTCGGTGGCCTGCCGGAGGCTTCGCCTAACCCCTGCAGCGTGGGGTCTAGAGACCCGGCGGTGGGCGGGATCTGGGCTCCGAGGGGCTGCCGCCGTTAGGTCACGGAGGTGGGGTGGGGGAGCAGTTCGTTGCTGCTTCCAGGCTCGGGTGCTGCCGGTGGGCAGCTGCGGCGAGGGCTCTGGGGCTCGGCAAGATACAGCCTGAGCCTGTCCCGGGGGCCCCCCAGTTCACCTGCCGACCGGAGGCCAGAGGGCCTGGAGGGCCTCGGGCTAGAAGGCCGAGATCCGCTTCTCACCGCGCTCTCAGCCGGAACTCCAAACTTAACATTTAAGAAGTGTTTTCCGATTAACTATGGGGAAAGGGACATGACAAATCTTGCTATATGTCCACTGAACATGAATATGCAAAGAATGTTAATTTTGGCAAATATGCAGCAGTTACAGATTGAAGTGGATGCTGTACTGTAACTTATTAAGGCATTAGGCTCATACGTAGGTATAAATTTCCCCCTTTCTTCAAAAAGTGCATTAGTGCAATTAAAAGAAGCAATTCATTGCTATTTATCTTTTTATTGTATTTCATTTTAATTTTTATAATTAAAAATGATTATACGTATATCAAGTGCAATAAGAGGAAATTTTTACTGTTTCTTTCTTGCCATTATTATTATGTGTTTCACTACATAGCTACTACTGAAAATAATTGTCACAAAGAGGAGGTGATGGTAAACCATGATCTGCCAGGTGTCTGACATGTTAATTAGGTTGCTGCTGACCTGAAGTTTGGCTTCAGAAAAAAGGAGTATTGTGGGGTCATAATAATAAAGAACACAGCTTCGTGGGGGAGGTGCTTTCTGTTGGGAAGGAAGAAGTCTTTCATTTAAAAAAAAGAAAAAAAAAACTAATGAAAGAAAAAGAAAAAGATTTAAAATGTTTACCGTTTTCTTAACATGCGATATTTTTTTTTACTATGTTAAGATAAAGAAATTGGAATATAGAACGTCTAGCACATGACCATCATTCCTTTGCTTTCATTATTTCTGTCATTAAAAAAAATGCACTTCCTTCATCGTTCAGCATCTTACACGGCCTCTGAATGACCACTGGTGGGCGTGAGGTTGCTGAAGTGGAATTTCATGTCTGCTGTAATATATTAGCAGAATACAAAGTGGAATTTGGTCAGGATTGTTTTGTTCCCTTGGGCTTGTCATTTGGCCATAAGGGTCGCACAGGCTCAGATGGAGCAACATGGCAGCCGTGAAGGTCGAGGGGGAAATGGATGGTCACAGTCACACACGCATCCTCTTGAAGGCCTGTGTGGCTGGTGTGAGCTCGGATGGGCTTTGGCAACGGTAAGACACTCAGCTCCACGGTGACCAGTGATCACCACCCCAGCCCTTTATCCAAAGATTGCAAAGCAGTCTGCCCAGATCTTTTTGTTTTTTAAATTGCATCAAATTGAGAAAATGTATGATGGTGTTTCTGTATGTATTAATTACATTCTAGTTTCTGAACATTCACCTTTTTTTAACTTCAGTTTTCAAATACATATAAGAAAAGCTGAATTTTTAAAAATAAGTATTAGACGATAAGCCAAGGACAAGTGCAATATTCATTATAAAAGACACCTTTCATTTCCTCTAATGGTGTAAGACAAACGTGGCTTAAAATGGCCTGGAAACTTAGCAGGTCTTTATGGCTTCAAGTTCTCCTCACAACTCCATCCACACTTTTGATACAGGTTTTCTGAAAAGGCAACAGGACACTCTTTTACTCTGTGCAGGATGAAACTTAATTGCATAGTATTTCTTTAATGGTTAATCATAAAGTCGGTGATGTACACGGAGTGATACCTCACATCTTTTTCTCTGCAGAGAATCCCGACGGTATTTTGAGCTGGCAGCTCTGGGTAAAGGGCAGCGGGGTGCAGCTTAATGGCACATACATCTCTCGGTCTGTTTGCCTTCACGTGACCTAGAATTCTGCCCGGTAGACTTGGTGTGAAAGCCTGTGTCACACTGTCTATCTTCTGCGAAAATTATTAAACCTTTATCAATATTGGTAACTGGGTAGAAAGGTTAACCTAAGTGAACAGGGATCTTGGTGATGGTCCATGAGATGAGTTAACAGATTTCAAGTCCTTAGAGCTATGCCAGATACAAAATAAGGGTTTACAGTGTGCTGCTATTCATTGCTGATACTAGTCCTGTTGCTACTCTGCTCCTGCCCCTAGAACTTCTACATTTATTCCTGCAACACCCCTTTGTGGCTGGGCGTGCTCTGAATTCCAGAAGTGTGTTAGATGTATGGCAAGGTCACTTTGATACATTTCTCATTTCCCTGGCAAGCGCCCACCCCATTGCGTGGTTCCGGAGCTCACATCTGTCTCCCTGGCCCACGATTCAATAGCAGTTAACTCAGCACCTCTCACCAGCTTTAATTCATGGTCCAAAGGTTAACAGGTAAAGGAACAGGTTTGGAAAAGGTCTAAATCATGTTTCTGTTTTTCCAGATGGATGACTTTAACAAAAGAGCATGACTCCATTGGGTCTAAGAGCAGTTAAATTCTGCCTTTATTTCAGAACGTATCTGTAGGTTATTAAGATTTTTTTTCTTCAGTATTTTCAAGGGGAAGTGAGAAAGCTGTATTTTCTCTGTAAGAAGTTTCTCAGGAAGATATGTGAACTACTGTCACGAGACCTACTGCAGCGAGCAGACTTAGACACATGCACAGATTATTTTCCCATTTGAACACTATTTAACGGCCATTACGGATGAATAAGCTAGGGTTGTAGCAGGTTATCGCTCACCTGCATTTTTGCTTAATTATTAGTCAAAAGGGACAAACTGGGGAGGGTTTCATTTGGAGCTGGACTAGAAAAACCCGGAGGATGAGTGTGATTTGCTCCAATAAGATTTGGGACCATACTGCTAACCAGGCAGCCTTGTGGGGAGGCACTTAGGGATGCACTGATGGGCTTTAATAATTTCAGACCCAGTGCCCAGCACGTGTCGCAATTCTGGGAGACGACATCGTTGACTGTGAAATCTAAAGGTCAAGAGAAAAGTGAAGGGAGATACTTCTTGCCCACCTTCTCCCTAGAATATCAGATCTGCTGTTCCTCTTGCTGGATAAATGAAGTAATAGTAGCCAAAATTCAAAATAGTTCCCCATAGAGCAGTAAATGCCCTGGTTTTCTTAGAGGGACTCAAACATGCCTAAATGGGGCTCAATTCCTCCTTCCAACGTGCCGAAGCTGACCTGAGCCGAGTCCCCAAGTCGACAGGTATTAGAACCCCGTGTCTCTCAGTTTTCCTTCTATGATGAAGCAAGTGCGTCAGCCTATGTTTAGTTAGTTTCTGGAATAGATGTCAAAGATGGTTCTCAGAAGAAAGGAATTTTTCTGGAGTTTATCAGCCTTTGAGGCTTAGCTATTCAGGTTTAGCAAGAGGGGGTGGGAAGGAACAGCTGTGGGACCCAGATATTAAGGCTAAAAGAGTAAAAACAGCCAGCAGATCATGTTAACAGGGTGTCTCTGAGATGAGTGCTGTCCCTGGCAGCACCCAAGCATCTGCTGATGACGGCGAGGAATCGTGTTTGGAGCCTGAGGTGGCGAGGGTGGGATTCTGACAAGTTTACAGCATGGACTCTAATCGAGTGATGTCACTTCACAGGCTCCCTCCCAGCTGCAGGGGAGGAATCCTCCCACTCTCCATGCTGGGGCTGTGGGAAAGAATGGGCTCTGTGACCTTTTCAGCCCCTCAGCATCACTTGGCTGGGAAAGCTGGGTCAGATGGAGAGTCTCCTGAGGCTGGAGAAACAGACAGAGACAGCGGGGGAGGACTGGAGCAGCAGGGACATTACTGAGTGGCCCAGCTACAAAGCTGGGAGCTGTGTTTTCAGCTTAATGTACATGTTGATTCATCCATCCATCCATCTGTCATCCACTCATCCATCCATCATCCATCCACCCATCCACCTATCCATCCCTCCATCATCCACTCATCCATCCATTATCCATCCACCCATCCATCCACTCACTCCACTCATCCATCCAACAAATGCTTATTGATCAACTGCTACAACCCTGCTTTTTTTCTACTATTATTTAATTTTTAAAATTTTAAAAATTTGTATTGGAGTATAGTTGCCTTACAATACTGTGTTAGTTTATACTGTGCAGCAAAATGAATCAGTTATATGTATACATATATCCCTAATTTTTGGATTTCCTTCTCATTTAGGTCACCACAGAGCACTGAGTAGAGTTCCCTGTGCTATACAGTAGGTTCTCATTAGTTATCTGTTTTACACAAAGTATCAATAGTTTATATATGTCAATCCCAATCTCCCAATTCACCCCCCTTCCCCCTCCCCCTTGGTATCCATACATTTGTTCTCTATGTCTGTATCTCTATTTCTGCTTTGCAAAGAAGATCATCTATACCAATTTTTTCAGATTCCACATGTATGCATTAATATATGATATTTGTTTTTCTCTTTCTGAATTACTTCTCTGTATGACAGTCTCTAGGTCCTTCCATGTCTCTACAAATGACCCAATTTCGTTCCTTTCTATGGCTGAGTAATATTCCACTGTATATATGTACCACCTCTTTTTATCCATTCCTCTGTTTTTTTTTTTAACATCTTTACTGGAGTATAATTGCTTTACGATGGTGTGTTAGTTTCTGTGCTAGAACAAAGTGAATCATCTATACATAAACATAAATTCCCATTTCTCCTCCCTCTTGCCTCTCCCTCCCACCCTCCCTATCCCACCCCTCTAGGTGGTCACAAAGCACCGAGCTGATCTCCCTGTGCTATGCGGCTGCTTCCCACTAGCTATCTACTTTATGTTTGGTAGTGTACATATGTCCATGCCACTCTCTCACTTCATCCCAGTTTACCCTTCCCCTTCCCCATGTCCTCAAGTCCATTCTCTACATCTGCAACTTTATTCCTGTCCTGCCACTAGGTTCTTCAGAACCCTTTTTTGTTTTAGATTCCATATATGTGTGTTAGCATATGGTATTTGTTTTCCTCTTTCTGACTTACTTCACTCTGTATGACAGTCTCTAGGTCCATCCACCTCACTGTAAATAACTAAATTTTGTTTCTTTTTATGGCGGAGTAATATTCCATTGTATATATATGCCACGTCTTCTTTATCCATTCATCTGTTTATGGACACTTACGTTGCTTCCATGTCCTGGCTATTGTAAATAGACCTCCAATGAACATTGTGGTACATGGCTCTTTTTGAATTAAGGTTTTCTCAAGGTATATGCCCAGTAGTGGAATTGCTGGGTCATATGGTAGTTCTATTTGTAGTTTTTTAAGGAACCTCCATACTGTTCTCCATAGTGGTTGTATCCATTTACATTCCAACCAACAGTGCAAGAGGGTTCCCTTTTCTCCACACCCTCTCCAGCATTTATTGTTTGTAGATTTTTTGATGATGGCCATTCTGACCAGGGTGAGGTTATATCTCATTGTAGTTTTGATTTGCATTTCTCTAATGGTTAGTGATGTTGAGCATCCTTTCATGTGTTTGTTGGCAATCTGTATATCTTCTTTGGAGAAATGTCTATTTAGGTCTTCTGCCCATTTTTGGATTGGCGTGTTTGCTTTTTTGATATTGAGCTGCTTGTATATTTTGGAGATTAATTCTTTGTCAGTTGCTTCGTTTGCAAATATTTTCTTCCATTCTGAGGGTTGTCTTTTCATCCTGTTTATGGTTTACTTTGCTGTGCAAAAGCTTTGAAGTTTCATTCGGTCCCATTTGTTTTTATTTCCATTTCTCTAAGAGATGGGTCAAAAAGGATCTTGCTGTGATTTATGTCATAGAGTGTTCTGCCTATGTTTTCCTCTAAGAGTTTGATAGTGTCTGGCCTTACATTTAGGTCTTTAGTCCATTTTGAGTTTATTTTTGTATATGGTGTTAAGGAGTGTTCTAATTTCATTCTTTTACATGTAGCTGTCCAGTTTTTCCATCACCACTTATGGAAGAGACTGTCTTTTCTCTACTGTATATTCTTGCCTCTTTTATCATACATAAGGTGACCATATGTGTGTGGGTTTATCTCTGGGCTTTCTATGCTGTTCCATTGATCTGTATTTCTGTGTTTGTGCCAGTACCATACTGTCTTGATTACTGTAGCTTTGTAGTATAGTCTGAAGTCAGGGAGCCTGATTCCTCCAGCTCCATTTTTCTTTCTCAGGATTGCTTTGGCAATTCAGGGTCTTTTGTGTTTCCATACATATTGTGAAATTTTTTGTTCTAGTTCTGTGAAAAATGCCATTGGTAGTTTGATAGGACTTGCATTGAATCTGTAGATTGCTTTGGGTAGTATAGCCATTTTCACAATGTTGATTCTTCCAATCCAAGAACATGGTATATCTCTCCATCTGTTTGGATCATCTTTAATTTCTTTCATCAGTGTCTTATATTTTCCTGCATACAGGTCTTTTTTCTTCTTAAGTAGGTTTATTCCTAGGTACCTTATTCTTTGTTTACAATTGTAAACGGGAGTGTTTCCTTAATTTCTCTTTCAGATTTTTCCTCATTAGTGTATAGGAATGCAAGAGATTTCTGTGCACTAACTTTGTATCCTGCCACTTTACCAAATTCATTGATTAGCTCTAGTAGTTTTCTCGTAGAGTCTTTAGGATTCTCTATGTATAGTATCATGTTACCTGCAAACAGTGACAGCTTTACTTCTTTTCTAATTTGGATTCCTTATATATCTTTCTCTTCTCTGATTGCTGTGGCTAAAACTTCCAGAACTATGTTGAATAAGAGCGTGAGAGTGGGCAACCTTGTCTTCTTCCTGATCTTAGTGGAAATGGTTTCAGTTTTTCACCATTAAGAGCAATGCTGGCTGTGGGTTTGTCATATATGGCCTTTACTATGTTGAGGTAAGTTCCCTCTATGCCTACTTTCTGGAGGGTTTTTATCATAAATATGTGTTGAATTTTGTCAAAAGCTTTTTCTGCTTCTATTGAGATGATCATATGGTTTTTCTCCTTCAATTTGCTAATATGGTGTATCACATTGATTGATTTGTGTATATTGAAGAATCCTTGCATTCCTGGGATAAACCCCACTTGATCGTGGTGTATGATCCTTTTAATGTGCTGTTGGATCCTGTTTGCTAGTATTTTGCTGAGGATTTTTTCATCAACATTCATCAGTGATACTGGCTTGTAGTTTTCTTTGATTTTTTTTTTTTTTTTTTTTTTTTTTTTGTGGTACGTGGGACTCTCACTGTTGTGGCCTCTCCCGTTGCTGAGCACAGGCTCAGGACGCGCAGGCTCAGCGGCCATGGCTCACAGACGCAGCCACTCTGCAGCACGTGGAAACTTCCCAGATGGGGGCACGAACCCATGCCCCCTGCATCGGCAGGCAGACTCTCAACCACTGCACCACCAGGGAAGCCCAGTTTTCTTTGTTTTTGACATCTTTTGGTTTTGGTATCAGAGTGATGGTGGTCTCATAGAATGAGTTTGGGTGTGTTCTTCCCTCTGCTATATTTTGGAAGAGTTTGAGAAGGATAGGTGTTAGCTCTTCTCTAAATGTTTGGTAGAATTTGCCTGTGAAGCCATCTGGTCCTGAGCTTTTGTTTGTTGGAAGATTTTTCATCACAGTCTCAATATCAGTGCTTGTGATTTGTCTGTTTATACTTTCTATTTCTTCCTGGTTCAGTCTCGCAAGATTGTGCTTTTCTAAGAATTTGTCCATTTCTTCCAGATTGTCCATTTTATTGGCATATGTTTGCTTGAAGTAATCTCTCATGATCCTTTGTATTTCTGCAGTGTCACTTGTTGCTTCTCCTTTTTCATTTCTAATTCTATTGATTTGAGTCTTCTCCCTGTTTTTCTTGATGAGTCTGGCTAATGGTTTATCAATTTTGTTTATCTTCTCAAAGAACCAGCTTTTAGTTTTATTGATCTTTCCTATTGTTTCCTTCATTTCTTTTTCATTCATTTCTGATCTGATCTTTATGATTTCTTTCTTTCTGCCAACTTTGGGGTTTTTTGTTCTTCTTTCTCTGATTGCTTTAGGTGTAAGGTTAGGTTGTCTATTTGAGATGTTTCTTGTTTCTTGAGGTAGGATTGTATTGCTATAAACTTCCCTCTTAGAACTGCTTTTGCTGCATCCCACAGGTTTTGGGTTGTCGTGTTTTCATTGTCATTTGTTTCTATGTATTTTTTTGATTTCTTCAGTGACCTCTTGGTTGTTAAGTAGTGTATTGTTTAGCCTCCATGTATTTGTATTTTTTACAGTTTTTTTTCCTGTAATTGATATCTAGTCTCATAGCGTTCTGGTTGGAAAAGATACTTGATACGATTTCAATTTTCTTAAATTTACCAGGACTTAATTTGTGACCCAAGATATGGTCTATCTTGGATAATGTTCCATAAGCACTTGAGAAGAAAGTGTATTCTGTTGTTTTTGGATGGAATGTCATATAAATATCAATTAAGTCCACGTTGTTTAATGTATCATTTAAAGCTTGTGTTTCCTTATTCATTTTCACTTTGGATGATCTGTCCATTGGTGAAAGTGGATTGTTAAACTCCCCTACTATGATTGTGTTACTGTCAATTTTCCCTTATATGGCTGTTAGCATTTGCCTTATGTATTGAGGTGCTCCTATGTTGGATGCATAAATATTTACAGTTGTTATATCTGCTGCTTGGATTGATCCCTTTATCATTATATAGTGTCCTTCTTTGTCTCTTGTAATAGTCTTTATTTTAAAGTCCATTTTGTCTGCTATGAGAATTACTACTCCAGCTTTCTTTTGATTTCCATTTGCATAGAATATCTTTTTCCATCCCCTAACTTTCAGTCTGTATGTGTCGCTAGGTCTGAAGTGGGTCTCTTATAGACAGCATATATATGGGTCTTGTTTTTGTATCCATTCAGCCAGTCTATGTCTTTTGGTTGGAGCATTTAATCCATTTACATTTAAGGTAATTATCGATATGTATGTTCCTATTACCATTTCCTTATTTGTTTTGGGTTTGTTATTGTAGATCTTTTTCTTCTCTTGTGTTTCCTGCCTAGAGAAATTCCTTTAGCATTTGTTGTAAAGCTGGTTTGGTGGTATTGAATTCTCTTAGCTTTTGCTTGTCTGTAAAGGTTTTAATTTCTCTATTGAATCTGAATGAGATCCTTCCAGGGTAGAGTAATCTTGGTTGTAGGTTTTTCCCTTTCATCACTTTAAATATGTCCTGCCACTTCCTTTTTGCAGAGTTTCTGCTGAAAGATCAGCTGTTAACCTTATGTGGATTCCCTTGTATGTTATTTGTTGTTTTTCCCTTGCTGCTTTTAATATTTTTTTCTTTGTATTTAATTTTTGATAGTTTGATTAATATGTGTCTTGGCATGTTTCTCCTTGGATTTATCCTATATGGGACTCTCTGCAGTTCCTGGACTTGATTAACTATTTCCTTTCTCATATTAGGGAAGTTTTCAACTATAATCTCTTCAAATATTTTCTCAGTTCCTTTCTTTTTCTCTTCTTTTGGGACTTATATAATTCGACTGTTGGTGCTTTAAATGTTGTCCCAGAGGTCTCTGAGACTGTCCTCAATTCTTTTCATTCTTTTTTCTTTATTCCACTCTGCAATAATTATTTCCAGTATTTTATCTTCCTGGTTACTTATCCATTTTTCTGCCTCAGTTATTCTACTATCAATTCCTTCTAGAGAATTTTAAATTTCAGTTATTGTGTTGTTCATCATTGTTTGTTTGCTCTTTAGTTCTTCTAGGTCTTTGTTAAAATTTTCTTATATTTTCTCCATTCTATTTCCAAGATTTTGGATCATCTTTACTATCATTACTCTGAATTCTTTTTCAGGTAGACTGCCTATTTCCTCTTCATTTATTTGGTCCAGTGGTTTTTACCTTGCTCCTTCATCTACTGTGTGTTTCTCTGTCTTCTCATTTTGCTGAAATTACTGTGTTTGGGGTCTCCTTTTCACAGGAGGCATGTTCATAGTTCCCCTTGTTTTTGGTGTCTACCCCCTGTGGGTAAGTTTTGTTCAGTGGGTTGTGTAGGCTTCCTGGTGGAGGGGACTGGTGCCTGTGTTCTGGTGGGTGAGGCTGGATCTTGTCTTTCTGGTGGGCAGGACCGTGTCTGGTTGTGTGTTTTGGGGTGTCTGTGACCTTATTATGATTTTAGGCAGCCTTTCTGCTAATGGGTGGGGCTGTATTCCTGTCTTGCTAGTTGTTTGGCATAGGGTGTCCCGCATTGTAGCTTGCTGGTCGTTGAGTGGAACTGGGTCTTAGCATTGAGATGGAGATCTCTGGGAGAGCTTTTGCCATTTGATATTACATGGAGCCAGGTGGTCTCTGGTGGACAAATGTCCTGAACTTGGCTCTCCCACATCAGAGGCTTAGGCCTGACACCCAGCTGGAGCACCAAGACCCTGTCATCTACACAGCTCAGAAGAAAAGGGAGAAAGAAGGAAAGGAAGTAAGGACAGAAGGAAGGAAGAGAGAGAGAGAGAGAGAGAGAGAGAGAGAGAGAGAGAGAGAGAGAGGAAGGAAGGAAGAGAGGAAGAAAGAAAATAAGGTAAAATAAAGTTATTAAAAAATAATTTTTAAAAGTTAAAAAGTAATAAAAAAAAAATGAAAGAAAGAAGAGAGCAACCAAACCAAAAAACAAATCTACCAATGATAACAAGAGCTAAAAACTATACAAAAAAACAAAAAAAAAGCAAACAACAAAAATGAACAGACAGAGCCCTAGGACAAATGGTAAAAGCAAAGCTATACAGACAAAATCACACAAAGAAGCATACACATACACACTCACAAAAAGAGAAAAAGGAAATATATATATATATATGGTTGCTCCCAAATTCCACCTCCTCATTTTGGGATGGTTCATTGTCTATTCAGGTATTCCACAGATGCAGGGTACATCAAGTTGACGGTGGAGGTTTAATCCGCTGCTCCTGAGGCTGCTGGGAGAGATTTCCCTTTCTCTTCTTTGTTCGCATAGCTCCTGGGGTTCAGCTTTGGATTGGCCCTGCCTCTGCGTGTAGGTCACCTGAGGGCATCTGTTTCTCACTCAGACAGGATGGGGTTAAAGGAGTGGCTGATTCAGGGGCTCTGGCTCACTCAGGCCGGGGGGAGGGAGGGGTACGGAATGTGGGGCAAGCCTGCGGCGGCAGAGGCTAGCATGACATTGCACCAGCCTGAGGCGTGCCGTGTGTTCTCCCGGGGAAGTTGTCTCTGGATCACAGGACCCTGGCAGTGGTGGGCTGCACAGTCTCCCAGGAGGGGAGGTGTGCGTAGTGACCTGGGCTCGTACATAGGCTTCTTGGTGGCGGCAGCATCAGCCTTAGCATCTCATGCCCATCTCTGGGGTCCGCACTGATAGCCGCGGCTCATGCCCATCTCTGGAGCTTGTTTAGGCAGTGCTCTGAATCCCCTCTCCTTGTGCACCCCAAAACAGTGGTTTCTTGCCTCTTAGGCAGGTCCAGACTTTTTCCCGGACTCCCTCCCAGCTAGCTGTGGTGCACTCGTCCCCTTCCGGCTGTGTTCACGCCGCCAACCCCAGTCCTCTCCCTGCGCTCCGACCAAAGCCCGAGCCTTAGCTCCCAGCCCCCGCCCATCCCAGCGGGTGAGCAGACAAGGCTCTTGGGCTGGTGAGTGTCGGTCGGCACCGATCCTCTGTGCGGGAATCTCTCCACTTTGCCCTCTGCAGCCCTGTGACTGCACTCTCCTCTGCGGCTCCAAAGTTTCCCCCCTCCGCCACCCGCAGTCTCTGCCCACGAAGTGGCTTCCTAGTGTGTGGAAACCTTTTCTCCTTCACAGCTCCCTTCCACTGGTGCTGATCACATCCCTATTCTTTTTTCTCTGTTTTTTCTTTTGCCCTACCCAGGTACGTGGGGTTTCTTGCCTTTTGAGAAGTCTGAAGTCTTCTTCCAGCGTTCAGTAGCTGTTCTGTAGGAGTTGTTCCACATATAGACGTATTTCTGATGTATTTATGGGGAGGAAGGTGATCTCCATGTCTTACTCTTCTGCCATCTTGAAGGTTCAACCTCATTTCTTTTTTTTTCATTTCTTTTTAACACTGAATAATATTCCATTGTCCAGATGTACCACAGTTTATTTATCTATTCACCCACTGAAAGACATCTTGGTTGCTTCCAAGTTTTGGCAATTGTGAAGAAAGCTGTTATAAACATCCATGTGCAAGTTTTTGTGTGGATATAAGTTTTAAAATCGTTTGGGTAAATACCAACAAGTAGAATTTCTGGATCATATGGTCAGAGTATGTTTAGTCTTGTAAGACACTGCCAGACAGTCTTCCAAAGTGGCTGTACCATTCTGCATTCCCACCAGCCATAAGTGAGAGTTCCTGTTGCTTCACATCCTTGTCAGCATTTGGTGTTGTCAGTGTTCTGGATTTTGGCCACTCTAATGCGTGTGTAGTGGTATCTCATTGTTGTTTTAATCTGCATTTCTCTGATGGTACGTGATTTGGAGCATAATTTCATATACTTATTTGCCATCTGCATCTTCTCTGGTGGGGTGTCTGTTAAGGTCTTTGGACCATTTTTTAATTAACTTTTTTTTTTATTGTTGAGTTTTAAAAGTTCTTTGTATATTTTGGATAACAGTTCTTTATTGGATGTATCTTTTGCAAATATCCTCTCCTAGCCTGTGGCTTGTCTTTTAATTCACTTGATACTGTCTTTTGCAGAGGAAAAGTTTTCAATTTCCATGAAGTCCCAGTTATCAATGATTTCTTTTATGGATCACGTCTATGGTGTTGCATCTAAAAAGTCATTGCCATACCCAAGGTCATCTAAGTTTCTCCTATGTTTTCTTCTAGAAGTTTTATAGTTTTATGTTTTACATTTAAGTCTGTGATCCATTTTGAGTTAATTTTTGTGAAGGGTGTGAGGGCTGTGACTAGATTCATTTTCTCATTGTGCTTTTGATTTGCATTTGTCTAATGACTAGTGGTGGTCTGCTGATTTCCAGGTGCATGTGGACAAGCTCATGGACTGATACCCCTCTCCAGGGAGTGGGACAGCACTGGCTTTGATGAAACAAAAGAGCTGAGGCAGTAACACTATGGACCACAGGCAAGCCCTGTCTAGGGTTCCATAGCTGGAAGCATGCATTTTACCAGAAATTGAGTACCAAATTTGGGGGTGTGGCTGGGGCTGGCGCCATGGCTTCAGCACAAGGTGCAGCACTAGGCAACTTCCTGCCCCTCCTCCAAAAACAGCTGTGTAGACAACAAATATAAAACCCTATGGAGAAAACATCAGCACCTACAGATTGCAATTTTATCATAAAACAAGCTTCTAGAACCGCCAGTCATGTAAAAATAAAAATAGGTCTGTTTACAGAGAAGCTTTAAAATCATCATTGTTCTATAAACTTTGTTCTTCCAGAGGTATCTGTAGCAAGATCCAGTATGTAGAAAATGTAGGTCAGTTTTTTCTTCAACTGTCTACTTACTTTCTGATAGTCTCTGATCATGTCTCCTCCCCTCTTTTTATAAACTGTTTCTTCTTCCGGTGGTCGAGATTAACAGACTGAAGACACTGCATAGACCGCCCAACACCTTGAACATTAATTATACATATTCCATTATTAAATAATTGATACCTAGATTTAAATTTCCCAAGAGTAAAATGGGGTTGAAGCATTTATGTACATTTGCTTTGCAGATCCATGGCAATCGATATAAGCCTCCAGCCTTCGGCGTGACTCAATTATAATGAGGTATGAGCTTTCACTTGCATCCTTTAAACTTTCTACAATACTGGATGATAAAAAAACCACATTCTCAGGTTCACATCAACTACAAATTTGAACTTTTCTGTCTGTGCCATCCATAAGCCACTAAAGTACTTGTCTATGTCACAAACACACCTGGATAGGAGGGCAGCAGATATTCCCCCAGCTGGCCCTCTTGGGTTAGGATACAGGAGTCCTTGAAGGGCATTGAGCATCCAGGACAACGTGGGGCAAAGCTCATGCCTGTACTGAAATGCTGCTTCCTTGTGTCTGAGCCAAACTTACCAACTGGCGATAGAGCCCAGAAGCATGCCTCGTGGGGATATTGATTGAACGTACAGAAACTTTAATTACTCTATAATCCTCAGAAATGATGTTCTAACTCTTTAGGCTGCTCATGTTAACACATCAGCAAGGAGACAGGTAAGAGTTTGGATGGATCTCATTTTAGGACTGGCAGGTAAACACAAGCAGTTATCTAACAGCAATGCTATAGGATGCTTAGGGAGACAATACAGACTTCTTTCTTTTGTTTGCTGAGAAATCAGTTAGACTTTGCACAGAAAGTCAGCCACCTAACGAACTGTGGGGTTTCCAGGCCAGCTTACTGACCAATAACAGCATAAAGCATATTTAAAGCAAAGAGCCATGCTAAGCAGATTCGAGAGACTTAATAGGCACATTTTTCACTTATGCAGAAAAAACGTAGGCCTATGGAAATGCTCCAACTTAGCTATTTTTAGTTGCATGAGGCACAAAGATTACATAATCATCATAAAGATGTCGGCTGGCCCCAGACTTCCCCAGGCACCTGCAGGAATGATTCATTTGACTAATGACAAAATATCTGCATATGGAGAGAGTCATACATCTTCCACGTGTTATCATATGTTAGTGCAGCAGAAGCACTTTTATCTGTACATGACATTAACCCTGGGGAGTCCAAACGGCCAAAGTATCGAGAAATGACAACAGGTGTGAAATCACTCTTGCTTAACTTGAGGGCAGCTTCAGGGTTAGAGTAGAAGCTTCTAGCGGTTGCTGGTGGAATGACCCCTGGATACTTTATCCAACCGTCCCAGGTTAGGAGCTGTCCAGCCCTGGAGGCTTCAGACAAAATCAGGAAAGGCCAAAGGTTCATGGATTCCTTTCACTTTCTTACGCCAGTGACCAAATAATAGAGAAGTGAAAAGCTGAGGTGGATGTCAGGAAGTGGGCGATATTGGTGGAATGTTCTAGTAACGTCCTGGATTATCCAGCTGCCGGTGCTGAAGAGGACCCTGTCTGTTTGGAGTCTCCGTGCAGGTTACAGCTGCAGAGAACCAAGGGGTGTCCGTCCACCTTGGGGAGCGAATCCACCTCTCAGGCAGGACCTCGGGTTCCAGGAGCATCGAAGAGGCTCAGCTTAGAGGGAGAAGCCCCGGATTTAGGGCCAGATGAGAAATATTTCACCTGTGCTGCAGATAGCAGGTGAGGCGAAGGTGGCTCAGAGAGTGCTTGGGAGGAGCCCGGGTGATGAGGGTGCAAACTCCCCGGGGACCTGAGCACAGGGGACAAACTTGCAGGCTCTCCCCAGGGGCCTCGCTCTGCACCTGGTGACGCCACCCCGGGTCCACGGTGTGCGCAGCAGGGCCCACCTCCCGAGCGGGGCCACCCCCCTCGTAGATGGCATCCCCCCTTTCCCAGGCCGGGATGCCAGCCACCTGCTGGGTCCCACCGCGCCCTGATGCCATCTCACGCGCCTACCTGGCTGTGCACTGAGGACTGAATTGTTCAGGAAAGGAAGAGAGGGCGCAGGGGAAAAGGAAAACGTCGGGAAGAGGAACTGACGTTGTTTTGAACCTGTGGTCCACGTGATGGCCGCCCATCCTGCCAGAGAAACCGGCGGCGCCCCAACTGCCAGGCCAGCCCGTCGCAACCGCCCTTCGCAGCGCCACAAAACTAACCACGTCAGCAAGCTGGACACGTGTGACTCGGTGGACGCCATCAAGGCAAGGGATCAGCAACCCCCCCTCAGCCAGGTGAGCAGAGAAGGCAGGTGGACCCTGAGGGCTGCCGGCAAAGCTCAGTGGTGGTGACGCAGGTGACAGGGTCGGGGGCAAGGCAAAGGACCCCCCTGATGATGAACTGCCTTGTTAACTTTGCTTGCGAAACCATGGCACGTCGCCTTGGGTACACAGATTCCAAAGGAACACGGGAAAAGCAAGAACTGAAGACCTGCCGTCTTCATCTGAGGAAAAGAGTGTCACTTCACGAATTGTCCCCTAGATGGCGCCCCGAGACAACGTTTGCATTGTTTACAGCTCCGCCTTCGAATCTTTTTCAAGTGCAGCAAAGGTCCTCTGCACCCTGTAAAGCAATTGAGGTGGTGCATTTTGTTATTTTTTCTTCTGCAGTGGACTATTAAGCCACTAGTGTTGAAACCAGACATTCTGTGTAGTAGGCTAGTCTCCTAGCCCCCAGGAATAAGGGGGCAAGGGACATTAACCCTGGGCCCAAGTGACCCATGTAACCTTGAGAAAGTGGCTCATACCCTCTGAGTCTCCATTTCTCCATCTATAAATAGGAGACAATAATGTCTTAGGAAATGATTTGCTCTCTCCCTCCCCCATTCTACCCACGTCATTTCCCTTTGTAATTAAAGTTCCTTCCAACCAGTTTGCTTTTTTCCCCCTTGGTCCTCTCTGATTAAATCAGGATCCGGTAGGTTTGTAAACTCTGCTAAACTGTCTTCTGAAGTGGCTGAACGGCTGCATCCGCTAGCAATGAGGGAGAGTTCCTCTTGCTCTACATTCTCGCTGGTAATTGGTATTGCCGAGTTTTTGGAGTTTAGCCGTCCCAGTCGGTGCGTGGTGGTATGTGGGCGTTATCATTTTGAATGATTACTTAACAGAAGAACAACTGGTTTAGAATAGTGTTAGCTGTAGTCCAAGCATTTTAGCCTCCCGTGGACTCTCTGCTTTCCCATCACTGTTCGACTGTTGCTGCCTCCCCTCCACACCCCCCCATGAAGCCGCCATGCGGTGGGCTTTCATGGTGGTGTCTACGCTTCTGCTGGGACCTCCTCCACACAGCAGCTCTTCCTTAGGCTGCGATGGTTGGGACTCCTGCCAACACGGGTCACATCTTCAATTTCTGTGTGACTTTTTCACTCTTTTTTCTTTTTCCACCATAAGAAGCACAATTAGAGCTGAATAAGCTGCACTAAGCAACTTAATCGTGCTAAAGGAACTAGACGGCAACATTAATCACAGTTTAATTTCTAGGGTTATTTCTGGGTACAGTTGAAGTTTGGCTGGTTTTCATTAGGAAACTGGCTTTAGTCTCACACTGAAATCACTTCGGAAGTGATTCTCAGGGTTCAGTGCTTTCTCTAATATCCAAAATCAACCCTGCCGTGCCACAGAGTCCCTGCTCGCTGCATAGCGGGTGGCCTTCCCCAAATAGCTCTGAAGATGATGGCTTTGATGACACTGAGGGCTTTGTCACCCTGAATGAGATGGACTCCATGAATTCTGAGGTGCTCTGGGGGGCACAGGATCAGCCTCTGTTGCGTGAAGACCCAGCATCCCCAGACTTGGGTGTTTCCTTACCCAGTTGTCTGACTCGCTTTAGGCAGGTTTCTGTGCTGCTGCCCCTGGACGCTTATGGGAGGTTCTGAACTTCCCTGCTCCTTCAGAGACATTTCACTAAGCCTATAGATTCTGACTAGAATCGGCATTAATACCGGGAAAAAAGAGGGTTCCCTGTGTGTGTCAAGGGTGGGCAGAGATTTTAAAGGAACTGAGAGGAGTAAAGGGCGAGTGGACGTGAGGGCCCCCTGTCGTGGAGAAGCCTCTGCCCCCAGGAGGGTTCAGCCCATGGGGACGGCGTGAGCCACAGGTCTGGCCCCATTGACTCACCAGTGATGCAAAGAGAAAGGAAGCGAATGTGGGAGAAGGTGACCTTGAAAAGAAGGGGACCTGGTCCCTCCCAGCCAGATGTCCTGGACGTTCCCAGGTGGAGACCCACGATCCGCTTGCACAGTCCTGTGGGCTGATTCCCGGATCTTGTGGGATCAACTGCCCAGAGTGCAGGCGAAGGTGCCTCTATTTCCTTATTTATTTGCAAAAGGGTGAAATTAATGAGAATCAAAGCCTGTGTGGTGAGAGTTCCCACTGGAGACTTTGGTAGAGTTCGTGAGTCAGATGCCTTTCAAGTTATGGACAAAGTCTCAGCAGGGGAATCCCAGGGGCTACCTGAAGGGATGCTGTTTGTGTAACCACAGATCAAAGGAGATTTTATTAAAAAATATATCAGGTCTGCGTTCAGCTAGTCATTTTGTGTAAACACGTCCTTAATACACATTGGAGGTGCAGCCTCCTTAGTGTCTGAATTTACAAATATCCCAGTGCCCCTTTATGAGATTTCCCTCACTTTTAGAGTCAATCATGTCCATTACCCCAACACTGTCAAACCACTTTCAGCATTGACTTTGCTCCGTGGGCATCAACTTTCTTTAGGCCTAGGGAGTCTTCGTGGTTGTTTTTTTTTCCTCATGTGTGCGGTATTTGAAGTACCTCCATTGCTTACATCCGAATTCAGCCTTTGTCTATCAAAAGACGGCCACGTAACAGCAGACAACAGCTACCATGAGCAGATACAATGAACTCAACTATGTGGGCCTCAGAAGTAACCACTCTGCACGTGGGGGGCTCCTGTTCAAGTACCACTGCCTCAGTAGTAAATTTCCACATAAATAGAGTATTCAAACGATGCTCTTAACTCAACTCATATCCAAATTCTTGCTATTCTTCTTAAGGTGATTGCATCAATCATGTCCAGGGCATCCATTCATCCGTGGTGTCTTTGGAGATTCTGTTGACATGGCGTAGCTAATATTGATTAATATTTGAATACCCACCTGTGAATTATCTATAGCAGACGCCAGGAAGCCATTCTGACTCGCTTGCTTCTCTGATCAGTGAAATGAGCGAACACACAGTAATATTTACTTTGACCTGAGAAATGCACAAAAGGGAATACCAAATATTGCACAGTGCATTACCATGTAGGATAAAATATTTGCAGCCTGGGCACTAGTTTGGAATTTATTTCTGCTGTTCTCCCCTATTGAGATCACTCATAATGATTGATAATTGACTGAAGGATGTGTTGTAACTCAACAAAGACAGAACCAAGGCATTCATTATTTGTTTTGAAATTACAAATCCAAAGAAAATATATTGCTCTGATCTTTGCTTCTTTTCTCTTTTGGATATTGAAAAACGATGAATGAGATATATTATCCCTGCCTGATTGCCTCTCCGCAATGCTGAAGTGTCGGCAGTGATTTTTTTAAATGACTGTATTCCATGCTCTTTTAAATTTTTTTAATTAGTTCCCTGACCAGGGATTGAACCCAGACCCTCGGCAGTGAAAGTGCAGAGTCCTAATCACTGGACCACCAGGGAATTCCCTCCATGCCCTTTTTAAAATGGACTTACATTAAAGGTGAATTATACATTTTTTTAGCAGATGGAACAAGGTTTGATTAAACTTTAATATAGTTTATTATCAAAAATTTGGTATCAGAATCAACAGGAATAGAGACCTGTTATCTTCTTGAAAATAGTTCCCATAGCAAAGTGACTTAGACCCCCATTAAACCTAATTCAGAACCTGACACCAATTGTATAGTTCCTAGCAAAAATCACCTCATATACAGCCTTTTCTAAAGATCATATTAGCTCTGCCATTGAAAAAAATCAAGCTTATTACCCATGAAAAATGTTGATATCAGGGCTTCCCTGGTGGCGCAGTGGTTTAGAGTCCGCCTGCCGATGCGGGGCACGTGGGTTCGTGCCCCGGTCTGGGAAGATCCCACATGCCGCAGAGCGGCTGGGCCCGTGAGCCATGGCCGCTGAGCCTGCGCGTCCGAAGCCTGTGCTCCGCAACGGGAGAGGCCACAACAGTGAGAAACCCGCGTACAGAAAAAAGATGATATCAGATCTAATTCAGATAAACCTATGTTACCGCGCAGACAAGATGAAGCCAGCCAGTCAGGAGCTCTCTCAGACCAGAAAGGGGAAAAGTAGTGTCAAATTTACTGCACGGTCGTGGTGGTAGAAAATCAGTCGATAGTATTTCTTAAACTGAAGTGTAAGTCAGGTAAGAGGCTGGATGCCAGGGGTCCCCAACCCCCGGGCCGAGGACCGGTACCAGCCTGCGGCCTGTTAGGAACCGGGCCGCACAGCAGGAGGTGAGCAGTGGGCGAGCGAGTGAAGCTTCATCTGCCGCTCCCCATGGCTCCCTATTGCTCTCCATGGCCCCCCATGTCCCCCCATCACTCACATTACCGCCTGAACCATCCCCTCTACCCCGCCCCTTGTCCGTGGAAAAATCGTCTTCCACGAAACTGGTCCCTGGTGCCAAAAAGGTTGGGGCCCGCTGCTGTATGCCACTTCTAATTTAATCAGCAATCGGAGGCAATTTGATCCTCACTTACATGAAAAATTTTAATGGCTCGATGTGAAAGACTCACAAGCTCGGAGGGACATCTGGATTCTGAAAAGTCCAAACCATCCTTCTGCCTAGTAGCTTCCCTCCCTTAAGTGTAAATAATATATACCATGTAAGTATATATTATTTTTCTTTGGGGCGAGCTGTGCATCTTGTTGGCTCGGTTTTCGGGATCTTAGTTCCCAGACCAGGGATTGAACCCGGGCCCTCGGCAGTGAAAGGGCAGAGTCCTAACCACTGGACCTCCAGGGAATTCCCTAAATAGCTTAATTTCTTATAAAAAGTTGGCAGTGCCTAGTTTAAGATGATGATTCATCATTTCACTTGGATGTTACTGGTTCCAGTTAGAAACAAAGGACTGATTGGCTATACTTTAAGTAAATTTGTTCTTATAACTCTCTTTGAACTCAGGAACGGAAAACAATGAACGCAACCCATCCCCACGAGGAATGTGGTGGCGCCAGAAAAGGCATGTTCAGAACTTAGGGTTACCCAGACTCAGTCTTCCAGAATCTGACATCCCTCTAACTTTTATACCTTCCGAAACAAACAAACACAAACAAACGCCTCACACCACCGTAGTGTCTGTTCTGTAGTAGGGATGTCAATGTGACGCATATAGAAATTAGAAGTTTTATTAGTATTCCTCTTCAGGCAAATCCATAGATAGAGGAAAGTCAGAGACAGGCTGGTAAAAGCTGCTACAGATATGATGATTGGACAAGTGAGAACCACCTAGAACATTGCCTGACTTCTTATTTCTTTGAAGTCGACTTCAAATTGCTTCACAAGTTTCCAAAAGGTGTCATCCTTAGCTTTGGTTAAAAAAGTTCATGTTTGGATTTTTTGCTAAGTTGATTGTTTTTTCCCTCTACCACGATTGCTGACCAACATTAGACTTGAACTTCTGCCCTTTGAAGAAAAATGCAGTATCACCCTTCAGTTGGAGCATCTAGCTTCACTACTGAAATTCTACATCCTCCTCAGAGAAGATGCATACATTTGGTCCAATGCAGAATTCTCATAAAGTAAGTGACGATAACTGCATGTTTTACCATTTGGTGTGACTTCTGAAGACATGAATTGTTAAAGGCCTCATTTTGTGTTAAATACTGTTGCCTGTTTTGTGATACACAAGGAACCTGTTTGAAATTGTTTTACTTTGTTATTGGACATTTTCTAAAGCCAACTTCAGGCCTCGGTGAAAAGTGCAGGAAGTTACTGACCTCCCTATTCTCAAAAATTACATTTTAAAAAAAGCAGCCTATATTAATTACAGTGGAGCTTTTGTAGAATGAAATAGCATTGCCTTTCCCTTCAGCTGAAGGAGAAAATGGAATTTTGGTTGTCCTGTTGGAATGCTCCTGTTTTGCCGGGTATTTCCTCACTGGGTCATTGGATGCACCATTCAGTTTCTCAGTTCTTACGATCTTAATTACTACAGTCATCGGAAACTTGGTGGTTAGAAATGTGTAGTACAGATTTCCAGTGGTCTTCACTTTCATCTTTTCTGCTCATCAACTTACTGGTCTTAAATGCTCACTTGAGAGCTGTCCAGGTCTATATCTAAGAAAGTTGTCTGATGACACCAGACAGATACGTTGTTTTCAAAATCAGTTTAAGACACCAGCTGTAGCAGTGCAGGCAGGGAGCCCATCGCCTGCTGCCCTGGATCAATGCCGGAAGTTCAGGGAAAGCGTGGGCAGGTGTCTCCCAGTCAGTCAGCGGAAACCAACTCTCACCGGCTCCCAGCCTCAACTCAGAGGAAAACAAACATATTTATAAGGTAAAATGAGGTGGTGTCCCAGAAATGAAAGTGTCCCGCTCACTCCCTGCTCTTGGCGAGTTGCCAGGTTCTATAACCCAAACCTCTGCATCTTTTATGAATAATAAATTCATGAAGGATGATCCTGAGTATTGCCAACAAGCTTCCTTCCATACCAGCCCCTCTTCATCTCTATCTGCCAAAATTTTGGGGACAAAATAAGAGAATCCTGATTATATACAGTAAAAATTGTATTATATTTTTTGTACTTAAGCTTTATGTAAATGGTTTGTCTCATTCCATTGTAAGCGAGCATTGAGATAAATCCGGCCATTTAGGAAACAATTTAGCGGCATTTTTCTTTGTGTAGCCCCAGTGGCCTCTGTCTCCCCAGATGTGCTTGCTACTTAAAGATCTTTGTAAACCTTTAAGAAGCACATTCATCAGAGTGAAGCTGCAGAGGACCTCGTGGGTAAACCCCATAACACGCTCCTGTGTGAACAGATCCTAAGGACTCTTGGGTGAGGCCCGGATGGGACCAACAAGCTTTGTGATGATTCTGTGATGTCGCAAACAATTTTCACAAATATTTCCAGAGGAGATGTGAGGTAAGGAAAGTCAACCAGGTTTTTAATTTACAAGGGGTTGGTACCTGGTCATGTTGATGATTAATTTATTAAGTCCTATTATACTGACCCTCTGCCCAGCACACCGTATTTTGTTCCTCCTTGCATAAAAAAGGTTTTTCTCTTTGTTTTTTAACAGCTTTAATTGAGGTATAATGTATATACCAAAAAACTATACATATTTAATGTATACAGTTTGATGAGTTTAGACATATGTAGACATTGTGAAATCATAACCACAATGAAGATAGTAAATACATCCATTGAAACAAACCTTGTGTGGAAATCTTCAGTTGATCAAAAAGACAAAATAAATCTCAATATAAAGGCCCCACAAAACACCCAAAACACCAAGTAATGAAACGTTGAACTTTTGAAGAATTCCAGTAATTGTTTACATCTTTTTCTCAGTTCAGAAGGTGAGCGGGTTGAAGAAATTTGCTTTCTTGCTTCTTGTTTTTCTGAAACTTCCTTTGCAGTTATAGAGGTCTATATTCTGGAACCTGGATGGTTTCACATGGTGCTTGTGTATCTAAATCCTCTACTTAGAATCTGCTTTATTTGTTCTAAATAAAATAAAATGCGAAATGTAACTTAAAATTTCTGTCTGGACGTATTTGAAATATATAGTGTAATTTTCCACTTAAAGTGTTTCCTTGGGCTTCCCTGGTGGCGCAGTGGTTGAGAGTCCGCCTGCTGATGCAGGGAACAAGGGTTCGTGCCCCGGTCCAGGAAGATCCCGCATGCCGCGGAGCGCCTGGGCCCGTGAGCCATGGCCGCTGAGCCTGTGCGTCCAGAGCCTGTGCTCCGCAACGGGAGAGGCCACAGCAGTGAAAGGCCTGCGTACCGAAAAACAAAAGTGTTTCCTTGAGCCCAGAGTGTGTGAAGAATAGCAGAAATGATTGCTTGCACCCACTGCATCTCCATAAATGTTTACTACAAGCAGAAATTGTTCTTAAAATAATATCTGAACCGGTTTCGTTTAAGGAGGATATACTTGATTGATTTTTTCATAGTAGATATGAAAATAAAATCTGAAATTGCTTTTCTCTCAATCTGTTTTGCATAAATTTCCTTGTGGAAAGATTTGAAGTTCTCACCTCACCTTTGCACATCACAGTGAGAATAGTGCGATAAACATCGTTTTGGGAATTCAAAGCTCTTAAGATTGTAGTTACTGAAAGAATCACAGAGGAAATAAAATTCAAAGATAATCCTCTGTAAAATTGTTCTATGTACAATGTACAGGAACAGGAAATGCTCACCTCTATTACGGTTTTTAACTAGGGGTGATTTTATCTCCCAGGGTACATTTTGCAATGTCTCCACGCATTTTTGGTT
Source organism: Aethalodelphis obliquidens (assembly GCF_003676395.1). Taxonomy (NCBI): domain Eukaryota; kingdom Metazoa; phylum Chordata; class Mammalia; order Artiodactyla; family Delphinidae; genus Aethalodelphis; species Aethalodelphis obliquidens. Next base: position 6,450,542 of record NW_020837973.1, read on the forward strand.
GTCACAACTGGAGGGTGGGTTGTTACTGTGATCTACTAGGCAAAACATCTTCCAGTTCACAGGAGAGTGCCCAGCCAACAATATAGAATTATCTAGCCCCAAATATCAGTAGAGTTGCTATTGATAAATCCTAATTTATATTTTGAAAAACTGCTGCTGGTATTATGAAAATAAGTCTTGCTAGAGAACAGCGAGAAACCTTTGCTGTAATGTGATTTAAAAAATCTTAGTGGGTGTGGGCTTGGTCATATTCATCAGTAATTTGTGATGGGACAAATGATTCTGACCGCGTCACGAAGCTATTTATAAGCAGACATGTTTTCTTTCCTTTTATGATAATTCAGGCATACAAGCATTGCAGGAGCAGGAAAAGACAGCCCTGATGTGGTGACTCCTCATCTAAGACTTTACAAAGAGATGAGTGGAGAGTAGATACCTCAAGATGGCAGGGAGAAGGTGGGAACAAACTGGTAAATGGGTGCATAAGAAGAAACAGGTGGCACATCATCTAGTTAAATATGTTTTAATTTAAATAAGATTGGTTAGCAGCAAGTTGCTCTATGTGGCAATTTGGTCAAAGCAACAATAGGGGCAGAAATAAATCCTCCCAGTCATAGTTTATTCTTTGTCTTAGTACTAATAATTATAATGCAACAGAAAATAATCTTCAAAAATTATATACGTCTTTAATAATTTTTCATGAAATTAACTTAAATGTACAATGAGAGTTATGATAATGTAAGACTCCACAACACTCACAACTGAGTCCGCAAACTCAGATGTACAGGAAATAGCTCACTTTTATATATTTGAATCAGTTAACTAATCTTCAATCTCAGTTAATCTGGGGACCTTCCTCACCCAATCTCTCTCCTCCAAATGGTGCAAAGCTTCCATGATCCAAAGAAGAAAAGTCCATAGAACCAGAAAATTGGAAGATGGAGGATACCACTAGTGTTTTAGCACTTAATAATGCTGATTAAAACCAAGACACCCATAGGCTACATGGTCCACTCAATGTCACAAACTGTGACTAGAGAGTGGGGAGGTCTCTAGTGAGACTAGGGTCCAGTGAAGTGGGTCACTTCTCCCAAGGTGCATACACAACCACAACCTGAAGCTGGCTCCCTCCCCAGGATACCAACACAAAATGATGTACAGCTCTCTGCTGCTCATGGGAAACCAGGCACACATCCCTGATCCCTACCTGAATGTCATTTAATAAGTACAAGAGAAGGAAATGTGATTGTTGAAGAATTTTAAATTACTGAAGGTGATCTATGTCTTTTATTCCTTGTACTTTCCAATCAAACATAAAAATATTACTATATAGGCAGAGGGGTCATCATTGGCTTTAAATATTTTATTTAATAAGTTAGAGAGAAAAATACAAACTTTTGAAAACTGACAGATTTTATCTCTGTTATATTTTTATATTTCCCTTTTTTTGTTACAAATGCATCATCATAGAATACCCAAAATATATAGAGCTAAGAATATATATCCATAATTCTACCTACCCAAGGACAATTACTGTTAACACTGTTATGTATGTCCCTCCACATTTGATTCTGCTCATATTTGTAACAGCTTATATTGAGTGAATACTTATATGTTCCTGGAATACTCTGCATGCTCTTATATTTTTCAAATACTTATAATCTTATGAAGTAAGTGTTGTTATTATCCCCGTACATCAACAATAAACAGTGACTACAGCATCACAACAACAAACAGTGACTACAATAATCCTTGGGGGAGTGTGTATCTGATTTCCAGAGTTGCCACATTATATAATTAAAAATGTCTAGTTTTCAACAAAAAAGTTCTGATACATTCAAGGAAACATGAAAGCATAACTTTAATGCTCATATATATGAAAAAAATAATTGATGGAAATTGTCTTTGAGCAAGCCCAGACGTTGGATTTACCAGACAAAGACTTTAAATCAGCTGTTGCAAATATGTTTAAAAAATTAGAAAAAGAAAAAAAAAGCCATCTAAACAATTAAAGGAAAGTATGAGAAGGGTAGAGAATACACATAGAGAATATAAATAAAGAGACAGAAATTATAAAAAGGAGCAAAATGGAAACTTGCTCATTGACACCACTCAGGCAATGCTGAACTGGGATAGAAGCACAACTGTTGGTTATTGGAGCCCATGATTTTTAGCCACTGTCTATATATTCACCCACATTATGCACACACACATACCCACACATATATACATAGAAATATAATTTGTTTCTTTCTAAGAAATCTGATAAAAGTTTCGAAACCTAATTTGATTTATTAGTTAAATCTGGCAATTGCTAGATATTCCTTTTATTGCATTTTTTCCTATACAGGTGTATATACCCTTACATTCGCTCTGACACAATATAGAACAGGAATAATTGACTAAAATTGATTTGAAAAGTAAAGGTGAAAACTTACATAAAAATGTTACCACTTTAAGTTCAGGAAAAGGTGACAAAACCACAATATAGTTTCCTATGTGAATGAAAGCCAATGAATATGTAGTTTAACCTTTCTATCAAATCGTTTTGATAGCCAACATATATTTGAAAGAAATTTTATTTCCCTAAATAGTTTTTGACCAAATTTTCTAGGATCCAGATCACTTATAAACAAACATAATAGATAACTGAAGGAAACATTGAAGAAAGTCCATTCTCTGTGCTTTTTCTTTTCTTTATGGAAATTACTGATTCAGAAGCTCTAAGGGATCTAGAGGCTGGGCAAAAAGCAGCAGCTCAAAGCTTTTATCAGTTTCATAGGACTTAGAGAAACACGTTTGGAGTTAAGGACAGCCAAAACCAAACCAAACCAAACTAAAAACAAACAAAACGCAGGACTTCATCTCACACAATTCTGCAGAAGACGACATTGCAGAGAAATGAGCAAAACTTTTTGCACTATTTTTCACCTTGAAACTTTCATGATTGTGAAACCACATGGAATGCTTTGTCTTTGCCTTTTAGCAGTTTAATTAGGATGTGCCTAAGTGTGGCTGTTTTTGTATTTATGCTGCATGGTATTCACAAGTTTTCCTGATTGTGATGGGGTAAGTCCTGGAAGCAAGAGTCCTTCCTCTAACTTAGAAAAGATAAGGAAAAAGGAAAATAAAGTCAGAATTTGATGAAAAGCCTACCAACACTAAAGCAGTTCATAGCTAATGACGTCTTATTTTCAATGAGGTGCTCAGGAAGAACATCTACAGCGAAAAGGTGTTACTGGAGGTATAAATCCTTGGAGAAAAGTATAACATCATGAGGAATTAAAAAATGCACTAACCAGGGATGAGTGAAAGGACCCCACAGCTGCCCTGAAGGTGCAGATGATGGGAGAACCTGAGTCTGGAATGACTCTGACAGCAGCTCTTCACTTCTCTCCAGCATGACTCAGCATCCCAGGAATGGGTACCTCAGTGGGGAAAATGCAAGGCAGGGAGGGAGATTCTACAGGGAGGTGGATTATAAGCCTTCATGAGAATGAAGTTGAAAAGGTGAGGTGAGAGGCAGGAGAAATACAGCCCAGAGAGGATGAAGGCCTAGAGAATGTAAGGAATCAATTTCAGCAGGTTAAGAGTGGGTTATGGTACACGGCGCAAGGGCAAAGAAAGGGGGCTGTTACCATGGCAGAGAATTTCAGATCTGTTTCTTTCAAGGTGGAGCCAGCCTGGGTAATGGCATCATCTGTGGTGTGGCCATGCCATTTGAAGACAAGAGACATCAGGGGGAAGTTATTACTGGAGCTGATATCATGTCATTAATGAGGCATGAATGTGGAGGCCCTAGTAACTCTGGCGCTGGCAAGGGATGAGGTGGAGGCAAGAACGCTGAACCCGGGTGGCATCCCCAAACAAGAGAGGAGCAGTGAATTGAGGAGTAAGCCATGGCACCGCTGGAGAATACAGAGGGATCATCACGTGATATGGGATTCTCAAGAGAGAAGTGGGAAAGACGATGATGCACTATGCTGACACTGTTTGCTGGCAGCCAGGAGGAAGAAACTTTCCCTCCTTCCTCCAAGGTGGGGGAAGAAGTCAGGTGCGGAAGCAGCCTCCAGCAAACCTTGGGGTTTCTGTAAAAGTGTGATGGCTGAGGGAGCAGTTTAGAGAGGGTAAGGGGTTTCAGGAGATTTCCGTAAAATAGAGTGCTGGGCTTAAGGAGATGGTGGGGTCTCAGAAACAGGTGACCTGGATAGGGGAGAGGACTGGAAAAGGGGGCTGTCAGGATCCCAACTGAGGTGGGCATCCTTTGTCCCTGATCCTGAGGGAGGCGAGTGGGAAACAAACACGAAGGATTGAAACCAACTCCCGGATCATTATTTTATCTCATTAACCGCATACAGATTTTTAGTTCTGTTTCTCTTTCTGAAAAAATGTCGTATCTACTTCTGAACTCCTTTCAAGAAACTAATAAATTGTTCTGTTTTTCTAATTTATGGTGATGGTCCAAAATCTTCTCCAGATATAAGAAAACACATGGAAATGTCCTTCTGAGCACTGGAGATTGTACCTGTGTTTGCAAAGAAAGATTCGGGCTTTCTGTATAATTTAAAAGTATTAAATCGATCTATCAAAGTGCTAAAAAATAAGTTGAGAGATTTAGAGCTGTTTTACACAACAAAACACATAAAGAGTGGGAAACGTTTCCCTATTTAACTCAAGGTAAATTAGTATGCAGGTCTAGGTTGACATTATGAGACATTTGTAAGAGATTATCGTTACTTTTGCCTTTAAGTGAAGTAGTTGGTCTTTAAGACTTTATCATAAATGTTATAAAACCTAATGGTTTATATAATTAAAAATCTCAATTCAGAAATTATAAGATACTGTGTACTTGGCACTATCGATTCAATAAATCAAAACAACCAAGCCCATACATTAGAATTTAAATATCTTACCTTTTTCCATTTTAGTGATTGAGTCAAGCTATGGAAAACACAGTCTCATTGTTTTCATTTAACATTTGAAATATCACCAACCCCTGGTAGAAAAGTGCTAAATTAGTCTGCCAGTTCTAGAGATATGCCAAAACAGATGTTGGCATTTTCTTGTTATATAAACAATAATTCTAATGTGTTTATATCAATAGATTTTCTCTTTCTTTCTTTTCTTCCTAACTTGCAGATTGTCTTTTATGGAATTTAAGAGTGTTTGATGTTAAATTATCCACTTCTGGGGCTTTGACCAGATGGAAGGGAAGGACAGTAAGGCAAGATGGTTGCTGATCCTGGTAGCTAGTGGGAGGGATGGTCAGGGATGCTGAGGTAAAAACAGGTGGGAACTGATGGGGATAGAATAGAGGCATCCAAAGAATTCCCAGAACCCAGGGTGCCTAGACACCAAGTACGTTTGGCTCTACAGTGCTCCCCACCCAGCATTTAAGGATTGTCTATTCCTTAAACCTCGCAGTTCATGGTCTTTCCCACATTACTCAACCCCACCCCCAGCATCCTTGCCTTCTCTCTCTTTCCTCTTCTCTTTACTCTGCCTCTTGACACTTGCATTCTGTGTTTAAGTGAACAAATGAATTTGCAGTAGATCAATTCAGTCTAATGGCTATCTTATGGTCATCAGATATGGGATAAAAAAATGAGATTGCATCACCCACTTTGGAAGGCTCTCCTGGTCTTTTGGAGTCATGAGATACAGTCTAAGTTAGACCTGGTCCTCTCTGGGTGCCCCTCCCAGAAACCTCTCAGGCAGAACAGCTCCCTTCTGTCTTTTCTTGATTTGCTCTCCTGGTCATCCCTAAGCTGAGACCAGCACTGTGGACCCTCATAATGCTGATGCACCAGAAATCTGACCTGGGAGGAGGGGAGAAGAGTGACTGATAGAGGATTTGCCTCTGCCATTCAGGACTCGTGAGACCTGTGTGCCATCAGGGTGTGGGCAGCCGCCCCTTATGGGACAATAAAAATCCACTCTGATTAGAACATCAACCTTAGCCTCCTCCTCTCGAAGCTTCAGTCATGGACCCTGGCTCTTTCTAGGGTAATCCAGTATGCATATATGTCCTTTCCTTTCCTAGGTCTTCTCCAGCTGTCATAGCACAATGTAGAATCCATTACACTAACCCTGTCATGGTCCGATGGTCTTCCTTGATCTGCATCCCACATCTGTCCTCAGAGCAGCTCCACAAGGGACTCACTGCTTGTTGGACACGTCTGCATGACACATAGGCCATGAGAGGAAATCTGAACATTTTTTGATAGATATTTCCTAATTGAATAGCTCCCAGTACTTAAGTTTCTAGAGTGAAATGTGAACTTCATGTCTTTGGATAAGAAATTGAATGGGGCTTTAATTTCACCCCAGGATGGAGCCTCATCACTGCAGATGTAATCAGGCTTAAGGGCAGAGGTGTGAAATGTCAGATCTTTTGCTGGGGTGACCAGATGTCCAACTAGAGTACAGACATTCTTTTATGAATAAACTCTCAAGACCAACACAGATGTCCTGGTAATTACTCTACAGACACTGACAAAAGGCATCCAAAGATGTCACTGACTGGTTTTGTATGAGAATGCAAATTCAATGAGGAATGACATCCTTAAAAGAAAAGAGAAGAAGAATCTGAAGTGAGCATGAGTCCAGTGGATATGGTTAGAATTGGCCTCTAATGTCAGGAGAAACAAGAGAAAAGGAACAAAGAAAACAAAGTAAATCCTTAGCCAATAGAGATTTAATAAAAACAGGAAAAGTAGAGAATGCCAATTTTTACAAAATTAATATATCATAGAACTTTTGAGGTTGACATAGTCGTGGGTAAAGGATGCTCAGGAGACATAATTTATTTAGACGTGCAACATTTCCTAGATATGAAGGCCTTTTGCTAACTCGCTCGCAAGAGACTAAGGAAGATGCAGTTCATAGAGAGCTAGGCAGGAGCAGCTGCCTGTGAGGGGGAAGAAGAGTCTGATTGAACAGCCAGTTCCTAGAGTACGAAGGTGAGGAGTGAGAAGTCACTGGGGTTGTCATGATGGATGGTGTCAATGCACTTTCTAACGACCTGGGGGAGGGGACAGGCTTCAGGGTGGCCAAGCCTGCTAGGAGCAGAGCTGTGTTTCAGAGAGAAGGGACCACGGGGAAGAACAGAGAGGATGCCTAGATCCCAGTACATCGTAAGGGAACGCATAGGTGATTGCAAAATAACCAACCATGTATCGATGCACGTGGGAAGGCATCCTCTAAGCCGTGGTCCAGGCTGGAGCATCTCTATCAGTTCAACCTCCCAGGAGAAGCTCCTGGCCTCAGTGAGATCAGCATTTGGCACCACCTGGGAAAAGTGTCCCCGTGGTTAGGAACAGCAAGAGGACTGTGGTTCTATTAAGAAAGGAAGAATCTAGAAAAAAAGCCAAATGCTCAGAGCAAGACCAGCCTCCATCAGTTATGAGGTCCATGTCTGGCTTTGCTTCTGAGTGGCTTTTTGACCTGAATAAATCTGAGGGAATCTGAAAAACAACTTGTACCAGCAAAGTGCCTGGAGCAGTAGAAATGAAGACATCCCTGCAAGTCTCAGCTTGAAGTGAAAATACACTTTGTGCCTGAATTTGCCAACCTGACTATGCTAATAGGCGTCGGAAAGCTCTGTGCTCCTAGCTTGGGAAGTGCCAAGGAGAGGAGACTAATCCACAAACTTTTATTAATTCTGGAGACGCAGCACTGATACAAAGAAGTAAAGGATTCAATTTCCTGCTCTCAAGAGGATCGCAGAGCAGCTAGGAAAAATAGACCCTAGGAATGAATTATTCCTCCGTGGTCAGAGTTACGCCCCGTTAGCGTGAGCTGTGCAAGATAGGAAGCCTGGGCAGTCGGGGTGGGTAACTGGGAGCTTCAGTGTAATTTCCCACACTATTTGGTCTTAGGGGTGAATTCAGGTCTAGGGGATATTTCACATTTTCATAATTTGAGAGATTATGCTCACATAGTCTGAAACATTTTTTCCAAACCTTTGTTACATTATATTCAGTATTTTTTCAAAATTATTTAACTTATCATTTACCATACAAAGATTAGAGAAGAAAAACTGTAAAAACCCTCAATTGTACAAAATATCAGAGTATATACTGCGTATGTATATTGGCTTTTAAATCTTCCAAAGTGTACTTCGGGCCCTTAAAAAATAATACCCTCAAAATAATCTGGCAAGTTGTGAAAGGGAACTATGATTGTCCATTCGTGGGAATGAAGATTGTTCAGCTGAGTGGGTGGGCACAAGCGGGACTGCCTGGGCTCAACCTCTCCCTCTGCCACTTACTGGGACCTTAGGATGTTAATTGACCTCTCCATGCCTTAGTTTTCCCTCTGCAAAATGGGGATAATTATAATACCTATAGGGACATGCTAATGATTCATTGAGTTGATATATATATATATATATATATATATATATATATATATATATATATATATATATATCACTTAGAAAAATTCCTGGCCAGGTAGGAATGTAATTTCAACAAAAGTAAGTTACTATTACTATCATTATAGTAATAATTGAGCGTAAATGTAAATAATATTTCAAGGAGTAATATTTTACCAAAATGTCCTTGTGGCAGCTGGGAGCTTGTACAATTAAAAAGAAAAAAAATACGCAGCTTTGAAGAGTGGAAGCATACTAGAAAAGCAGGAACAAACACATGTCAATAAAACTTGGGCAATGATATAACCTTGGGAGTCTTTAAGGGCTCTACAAAATCATAAACAAGTTATAATTCTCTGTGGCAGAGTTGTCAATATCAAGGAAGCCATTTAGATTCTTCATTGTTCTGTGAAATACAGAGTAACCTGTCAGAGCAAAGCCATTTCCTGCCCTCCAGTGATGGAAGGACTTGTTCAAACACATAATATTCATAGAGCTCTTAGGAAGGAAGGCTTTCTCTACAACTAAGATAACACTGTCGTAATTAGTGGGTATGCCGCCAAAGAACCGTGTGAGATACTTTAATTCATTGAGAAATTATAGATAAGATAGCTGTGCTCAATGAGTCAAGATTGCTAATTATCTTAGACTCTGCCCTTGAGATCATCAGAAAGACATGAGTGCTTAAGGCCAGGTAGATTTGATTTGATTTTAGTTTAGTTTGGCTTTTCTTTTGTCTTTTTTTTTTTTTTTTTTGACAAAAGAGATGATGGAAGTTGAGAGTTTAGCAGCTGTTGGGTAAATAAATGACATTTATATAGATATATTTTACATGTTTATGTGCTTTTTCTGGTTTTGAGGAGGAAGGCAGGTACTGTGGGGGAATCTGGGCAGCCCCCGGGTGCTGAGGATGGGAATACTGGCAAGGAGCGCTGACACAGTGATGGGTCTGTTTCCCGCTCAACCCTGGAAGTGAGAGCCCAGCTGATGTGATGCTTTGGGGCCGGCTCTGGAATGAACTCTCTCCCATGAGAGACCTGTGACTCTTTGGGGAAATTAAAATCAGTTTAGCCATCACAGTGAAGAGTGGTGGGGAGAATACTGTCTCCCTCGCTGTGTGCGGGCCCAGAGCTCTCCGTCCCCTGAGCCCTGGGTCTTGGGAACGAGAGCAGTGCCCTGGGCAAGACCCCTGCCTTTCCCCTGGGCGGGGGGGTGTCGAGTGGTAGCAACCGCAAGAAGAGGCAGCAGTGGGAGGTGCTGATCTCAGGGACGGCAGTGGGCCCAGGTGAGGAGAACGGGACCCCTTCCTGCGGTGTGGCCACGGGTGCGCGTCCTGCCCTTGGACACGGCCCCGGGCTCCCGAGGTCCTGGGGTGCAGGTGGCCGTGGGCCGAGCACCTGCGGAGCACCTGAGGGGCAGGCGAGGCCGAAGCGCGGAGCCCGCAGGTGTCCATCAGCTGCAGGAGCACATCTGCTCCAGCCCACCTGCCGCGCGTCACCTCCCAAAGGTACCCGGGCCAAAGAGCGCTCACAGCTAAACCTGACGTGCCTAGAAACGGGCGCGAGCGAGCTCCGCATGCGCGAGAGGACAGCCTCGCATCGCCGTGTGCAGTTGGCGGCAGGAGCGTGGGACGGTGTGTGCGTGATCACGACAGCACAGCCGCCGCACGTGCAGTGGGAGGGCCTGGAAACCCCTTCAGAAACGCCAGCGCCACGTGGGAAATGCCTGGCTTGAGGACGGCCAGCAGGACGGCGGCATCAGGCATCTCAGTAAGTTCCACAACTGCCCGCACCCAGATGTGATCGGCCTTCATCGAGAGATACCCAGATTCGGTGCTTTTCTCTTTCCTTCTTCCTCCTCCCATTCATCCGCAGGTCCCTGTCCTCGCAAGAGGGAGACCGCGTGCCAGATCAGGTCGACTGACTGCATCCAAACGCCTCATCCCTGGGGAGGGACCGGCACCTGCTCCGATAAACGTAATTCAGCAAAATCATCCCTTTGACAGCAGCCTAATTTAAATACAAACCTACTCCTTCATAGGAGCAATCTCATCGGAAGATGCCTTCCTGAAAACGCAAACCTCTGTCTAAAGTTATGCAAAACTGGAATTCGTGAAGCTGGGGTGACTGCTGGCTCCCGGCTAGCGGGCCACTCTGCGGGCTGCTGTGGGCACAGGAGCGGCGAGGGGCTGTCAGATGCGGGGCAGCCGGGCCTCTGCTCGCAGCCCTGGGTGCCTGGAAGGAGGAGAGGCGTCAGGCTCTGGTGTGAAGTCGCCGGGACCAGGGAGGAGGAGACGCCTGAGAGACCCTGCGGCCTCTTTCCCGGGAGGCGGGGACCGAGCAGAGGAAGGTCAGGTGTCACAATCAGCAGCCCTACGTCCAGGCCAAGCAGAGAGTATTAGTTGGTGAAAGCCTGAGACGCTGCTTGGGGCAGTTTGCTGGGAGGCCAGGAGGAAGCAGAGTTTGAGGGGACAGAGCGTTTCTGTGGAGCCAGGTGAGAGGAGAGAGAAGTTAGAAAGGTCAGGAGGGACCCGCCACGGACGGCGCTGGGAGCCTTTGTCAAAAACACAAACAACGCAAAATGAGTGGCCTTATTGTTTTGTTTGTTTTAAATTGTGCGGCTCCTTTCTTTTTAAAATAAAATTTTTGTGAAGCACAATTAGAACAGTTAAGAGTGGAGCTGGTACGGCGAGGCGTAGAGAGACCTTCTTCCGAGCTCTCACCCATGGCCAGGGCCGCAGGTACCGTCCAAACTCCCAACCACACGGCTGCCCTGGGAAGAATCAGCGCCTGGAAGACATCACCGGGAAGGGATGGTCCTTTCATAGACCCGGAGGCAACAAACGCAGCACAGCTAGGGAAAACGGCTTTGTGATCTAGAGGGAGAGAAAGAAGGAGGGAAGATAGGTGTGCTGAGAACACGGAAGGCCCCTTGGGCAGGGGCTGGGCTTGTGTTGGGCCCTGAATCCTTGGCAGTCAGCAAATATCAGGTTGCCAGGCCTGGAGACCAGGACGCTCACCAGGGTGAGCTCTCAGTGCTTAGAAAATAGCCAGCCGTCCTGTTTATCTTAAAACCCATCACTGTGAACTTTACAATGTGGTCAGGTTATTTTCTGGAAGCTTTTCAGAAAACAAGTTTCAGCAGTGTAATAAAATGAAGCTGGGACCTGGGTAACAGCAGGTCCTCTTCTGGGACTGCATGAGATGCTGCAGCTTGTGGAAGTGGTCCTTTGTGGGGGAAGGCCACCATCATTTGGAGTCAACAATGAGTTGTTATCCAACCGAGGAGGACACAGAGTTTTACCCACTTGGCCCAAGTTTAATCCCACTAATATATATATATATATATATATATATAAAGATTAGATGTTGGGAAACAAAGGAGAGCAAGGGATTTAGGGCAAAAACCCAGAGCCCGTCTCAATCCTACATTCATCCTTCCAGAATTGGACATAGATATTTACAAAACTTTGACAGCCTGAAGCAGCAAACCAAGATAATGTGTCTGTCTCAAATGCATACATTAGAAAGAAGGTTGCGATTTTTGTCTCTTTTGAGAAGTTTATTGTGTCTGCTAAATAACATTGGATTTTCTCCTTTGTGATAGGTCGGGTTTTGAGGAGAGAAACTATTTGCTGTGGGAAAGCTGCCTACATTGCTTTTGTATCACCTCCAAAGTACTGTGACCAGTGTGTCCTAGACCTAAGCCTCCCATTTCCCCGCAGCTCACTCTGCTAAGACTCAAAGAATAGCTTTAAGAAAATAAAAATAAAAACAAATTCAGAAAAAGTTTGGCTACCTAACACTTTACGCCCAAAATGTTTATGAAAAAATGCCTAACGCCTCTTCAACTAAGTTGTATTAAAACAGAAGATTTTTGGGCTTCCCTGGTGGTGCAGTGGTTGAGAGTCCGCCTGACGATGCAGGGGACATGGGTTCATGCCCCGGTCCGGGAAGATCCCACATGCTGCGGAGCGGCTGGGCCCGTGGGACGTGGCTGCTGAGCCTGCGCGTCCGGAGCCTGTGCTCCGCAGCGGGAGAAGCCACAACAGTGAGTGGCCCGCGTACCGCAAAAAAAAAAAAAAAAAAGAAGATTTTGCTAATTAGCATTAAGGCAGACAGTACTGAGCTTATATTGATGAAAGCTTCTTGCTTTCCATGTTTAAATTACTGGTGTTTCATTGACTCACACAGTTGAAATGAAGAGTTAGCAAAGTCTCAGGAGAGTGACCTCAGGTAGATTACTAATTCACGTTTAGGTATATGAAACTTTTGAATTTCCTGTGTATTCTCTTTCTGTAACACAGCAGATACCAACATTTGCTGTTAAGAGTTGTTCCATTTATTTTGGACACTCGGAAAAGCCAAGACATTTTTCAACAGATTCACATGAAGGCTCATTTAGACCCAAATTCTGTTGTCAATAGCTCTTCCAGCACCCATGGCAGCTGTGAGCCTCTGGGACCATCTCCCTTAGACAGACAGCACCATGAGAATTCTAATCCAAGGGAGACTGTGCTGACCTGGAATATATTTCTCTTCAACCTTCCACCAATGAACACATGTCAAAAACTGGCCCATGCTGAATAAATATAGTCAATGTAAAATTAAAATGCAGAGTTGAGATTGCAAGGGATAAAAAACACCACAGGTGCCTAAAATGAGAGGGGATTTAAATACAGAGCCTGAGTTGGCATTGATTATATTGTACATGGGATATCAGAAACAGATATTGTCTTAATACTAGGTGTTCAATGTCCCTGCAGGGACAATATTCTCTTGATCTGAGTGGAACTGGAAATAAACTTTTTATAAAAGGACAGAATATAAGGACTTGAAAAACCTCTGCTCACTCTTTAGGGATCCAGTGCCCATGTGGAGCTCTAGTTGTAAGCTATGTTTAGAAAACAGAAACCCATGAGAAAACAGAAAATCCAGCCTGTAATATGCATTGGTTTGGGGTTCTTAATTCATACTACATGCAATCGAAGAGATTAGTACAGAAATTATTGTTAGAAACTAGTCTAGGGCTTCCCTGGTGGCGCAGCGGTTGAGAGTCCGCCTGCCGATGCAGGGGACACGGGTTCGTGCCCCGGTCTGGGAAGATCCCACATGCCGCGGAGCGGCTGGGCCCGTAAGCCATGGCCGCTGAGCCTGCGCGTCCGGAGCCTGTGCTCCGCAACGGGAGAGGCCACAATAGTGAGAGGCCCGGGTACCAGAAAAAAAAAAAAAAAACAAAAACTAGTCTATATAAAGTCTGCCATGGACCTACCAAAACATGGCTTAAAAGCAAAGCCTCAAAAGAATCAGATTGATCTAAAGTAACTTAACTGAATGCCAGAACTGAAGTCCAACACTCTATAAAGGAATATTAAAAGATAAAAAACCGAATCAGCATCATAAAATGACAAAATAAAATAAAACTCATAATTTCTAAGAATCATTCAAAAGTACTAAGCATACAAATAAGAAGGAAAATATGACCTCAAACCAGGAAAAAGAGCAATAATTAGAAATGAGAAAGATACTGGAATTAATTACCAGACAATGTTAAAGACCTATTATAAATATTCTTCGTAGACTCCAGAACATAAAGGAGAACATGAATACAATGAAGAAAGAAATGTAAAAAAATTTAGAAGACCTACATGGAATTTTCAGATTTGAAAAATGCAATACCTGTGGGGACTTCCCTGGTGGCGCAGTGGTTGGGAATCTGCCTGCCAATGCAGGAGACACGGGTTTGAGCCCTGGTCCCGGAAGATCTCACATGCCATGGAGCAACTAAGCCCGTGTGCGCCACAACTACTGAGCCTGTGTTCTAGAGCCCGTGAACCACAACTACTGAGCCCGTGTGCTGCAACTACTGAAACCCACGTGCCTAGAGCCCACGCTCTGCAACAAGAGAAGCCCACACACCGCAACGAAGACCCAACATAGCCAAGAATAAATAAATAAAATGAATAAATTAAAAAAGAAAAATGCAATACCTGAAATTCAAAATTTATAAGCCAATTACCCACTGCAGAAGAAAAAACATACTAATAAAAATTATCCCAAATGAAACAAAAAGAGAAGAGGCTGTAAAAGAAATAACAGAACGCTGTTGGCTGGTATGAAGTGGTTGTTTATAATTGCAGTCTCAGAGGAGAGGAAAGGAAGGGGAGAAAAAAGTATTTGAAGAAATAAGTGGCCAAAATCTTTCCAAATTTAGTATAAATGATAAACCTACAGATTCAAGAAGGTCAGCAGAACCCAAGCAGAGGAAAAATGAAGACAATCACACCAAGGGACATCATAATCAAATTTTTAAGAGACTCTCTTAAAGCAGCTAGAGAAACAGACGCATTACATACAGAGAAACAAAGGTAAGATAGGAGCAGAATTCTTTCCAGAAACTATGTAAAGCAGAAGAATATGGAACACCATTTTTAAAGTACTGGAGGAAGAAAGCTATCAAGATAGAATTCTAACTTTAGCAAAGATATCTTTTATAAATAAAATAAAGGATTAAAAAATTTATTGGAGTATTTTTGATTTGCAATGTTGTGTTAGTTTCACGTGCATGGCAAAGTGATTCAGTTATACATATACATATGTTCATTCTTTTTCAGATTCTTTTCCTGTATAGGTTATTACAGAATACTGTATTGAGTAGAGTTCCCTGTGCTACACTGTAGGTCCCTTTTGGTTATCTGTTTTATATATAGTAGTGTATGTATGATATCACTCATATGTCAGAACCTAATTTTAAAAATGATATAAATGAACTTATTTACAAAATAGAAACAGACTCACAGATTTCAAAAACAAACTTATGGTTACCAAAGGGGAAACAGGGAGGTGGGGAGGAGGGATAAATTAGGAGCTTGGGATTAACATACACACACTACTATATATAAAGGATTTTTTTTCAGACAAAAGCTGAGAGAATTAATTACCAGTAGACTTGCATTAAAAGAAATGTTAAAGTCTTCAGGAAGAACAAAAATAACACTAGATGGAAATACGGATCTACATAAAATGAGGAGGCATGCTGGAAAGAGTATGTGGGTAAAAAATAAAAGATATTCTCATTTTTAAAACTCATCAAAAGAAAATGAGTGTTTGAGTCATAACATACTGAAGGGTTTTAATATGGGTAGAATAAAGAGGGATGACAATGGCACATAGGAAGTGAAGGTAGGAAATTCAAGTTACTGTTGTAGGTCTAGAAATAGGTCCACACGTATGTGCTCACATGTGACACAAAATTGTTGGTGATAAAACAAAATGGTATATAAGCACTTTAAGAACAAATGGACAGTTTTTTATGAATCTAAACATACACTCATCATGCAACTCAGTGATCCCTCCTAGCTACTCAGTCAAAGAGAAATGAAAACATATGTCCAACCAAAGACTTCACATGAATGTTGATAGCAGATTTATTAATAATGGCCCCAAACTGGAAATAACCCAAATGTCGGTCCACTAGTGGATGGATTTACAAACTGTTGTACATTCATACAATTGAACACTGCTCAGTATGAAAAAGGAATAAACTACATGTACACACAACAACAGGAGTGAATTTCAAAAGCATTACATGACATGAAAGAAACCACACACACACAAATTACACGATGTATAATTCCATTTATACAAACCTCTAGAAAGGGCAAAACTATGGTGACAGAGAGCAGAATAATATTTGCTGGAGGGTAGAAGGGGTGGTGAAGAAGATATTGATTGTAAGAAGCTCAAGGAAAATTTTTTGCATGATGTAGATGTTCTATATCTTGTGATGGTAGCTACATAAATACAAATAAACTTTTTTTACTGTTTCTTTTTTTGTTTGTTTTTTTTGCGGTACGCGGGCCTCTCACTGTTGTGGCCTCTCCCATTGCAGAGCACAGGCTCCGGACATGCAGGCTCAGCGGCCATGGCGCACGGGCCCAACCGCTCCGCACCATGTGGGATCTTCCCGGACCGGGGCACGAACCCGTGTCCCCTGCATCGGCAGGCGGACTCTCAACCACTGCGCCACCAGGGAAGCCCCCAAATAAACTTATTGAATTGTACACTTAAAGCTGTTGAATTTTATTTTATGTAATTTATAGCTCAAAAAATTGATTAAAATATCTAGTCTAGAATTAATATTAGGTGTCAAGGCAGAGGCAAATATCTCACAGTGAAGCCTCCACTGCAGGGAGCAAAAGTGTCTCTAACTGAAAATGGGCAGAGCTGGAGTGTGGACAAGGGCAGAAACCCTCCAATCTAGGTTTTCAAATGACTGCAGAGCAGAGAACTCCCTGTATCCTCTCCTGACCTGGAAGGATTTGTCTGAGCAAAAATACAAAAAAACCAGAAACAAACATAAATAAGAAAATATAACTTCAGTGGTGCTTGAACCATGGATTTATACAGATAGACAGATATAAGCAGCTTTATGGACATGTAATTGATATAAAAATACCTGTACGTATTTAATGTGTACTATTTTATGAGTTTTGACATATACAAATACCTGAGACACCATCATCATAACCATGGTAATAGACATAACCAACAACTTCCAGAGTTTCCTTGTGTCTCATTTAAAAAAAAAAATATATATATATATTTATTTATGTAATAATTTGTAACCTGCGATTTAGCCTCTTAAATTTTGCAGTGCACAGTACTGTACTGTTATCTGTAGGCACTGTGGTGTACAGCAGATCTCTAAAACTTATTCATTTAGCTAAACAGAAACTTTATAACAATTAAACATCTTCCCATTCCCCCCAGACCCAGCCCCTGGCAATGACTATTGTATTATCTGCTCTGTAAGATTGACTATTATTGATACCTCATAGAAGTAGAACCATGCAGTACTTTTTCCTCCATGATTGCCTTATTTCACTTAGTGTAATGTCCTCCAGGTTTACCCATGCTGTTGCAAATGGCAGGATTTCTATATCTGGAGGCTTCTTTTTTGAGGCTGAATAATATTCCATTGTATGAATATACCACAGTTTCCTTATCCATTCATCCGTCTATGGACACTTTAGTTGTCTCTGTATCTGGGCTAATGTGAATAGTACTGTGATGAACACAGAAGTGCAGATACCTCTTTGAGATCACTATTTCAATTTCCTTGGATATATACACCTAGAAGTGGGGTTGCTGGAGCATATAGTAGTTCTATTTTTAATTGTTTGAAGAACCTCCATACTATTTTCTATAGCTGCTACACCATTTTAAATACTCACAAAGAGTTGGGGTATTGGAACCCACAACGATTCCAATTTCTATTTCTCCACATCCTTGACAACTCTCGTTACCCTTTTCTCCCTTTTTTTTTTTAACCTTGTAACCATCCTAACAGGAATGAAGTGGTATCTCATTGTAGTTTTAATTTATATTTTCCTGGCAATGAGGTTGAGCATCTTTTTGTATACCTATTGGCCATTTGTGTGCTTTCTCTGGAGAAAAGTCTGAGTCCTTTGTCTATTTTTAATTGGGTTATTACTACTATGATTTTTTGCTGTTAAGTCATAGTAGTTTGTCCCTTGTCATAAACCTATGCATGTATGGTCAACTGATCTTTGACAAGGGTGCTAAGAATACGCAATGGGGAAGGGATACTCTACAACAAATGGTGTTGGTGAAGCTGGATATCCACATGCAAAAAAATGAATCTGGACTCCTACCTTACACCATACAAAATGGATTAGAAACTTAAACATAAAACCTGAAACTGTAAAACACCTAGAAACAAACATAGGGGAAAAAGTTCTTGACATTCATCTAAATAATGATTTCATGGATATGACACCAAAAGCACAGGCAACAGAAGCAAAAATAGACAAGTGGGACTACATCAAACTAAAAATCTTCTGCACAAGCAAAGGAAATGATCAACAACATGAAAAGGCAACCTACAGAACGGGAGAAAATATTTGAAAACCATATGCTGGAACCATTTCTTAAAGCAGTTAGTTTACCTTAACTCTCACTGAAACATCATTTAAAACTTTTCTGTAGTTCTACACAACATGCATACTAAGAATTTGGATACTGATTTCTTTTAAAAGAAAACTAGTGTTTTTCAATACTATTGTTTATTCAGTAAGTGCCATTTTTATATCTATAGTGACACATAATGTTAAAATTAGCTGACTTTTATAAGAGGAGTTTGGCCTTACAGAACATATATATTTCTAAATGCTTGCCAATAAGAATCAAAGTTCTTTACAAAAAATGCATATTTCTTTTTAATAGAGAGACATTCTATGTCATTGTTTCAAACTCTTCAAGGTCACAGAGTCTATCAAGGATTACAGTACTTTTAATGTCAAGCCCTTGTGAAACTCACTCTTGGCTTCATAGGAATTATGAATTGATGGGTTCATAGAAATTATACATTGATGAGAAATGAAATATGTAAGTCCGCAGAATTCTCTGAGAATGACATTTCTGAAATACCACTAAGGAAAAACTCTTTTGAATATTTAAGCCATGATTTGAAGATTTAGAAATACCAATTAGTAAACCGTTCAGCGGCAAATATATCGCACCAGGTTTGCACTCACCAGTGGCTCTGGTGGCTTCACAGCATCTTCACAGCATCCAACTTAGATAAAACAGAACTGAAGTTAAGTCACAACTTCAGGGGGGAAGCACTTGTACCCACATGTGGAAATTTATTAAAATCATACCAAATGTTAGAACCATTCTGGCATTCATTTAGTAAAGTTATATTAAAACATCAAGTTTTAAAAAGTGGAAATAATGGTAGGTATATTTGGGAAAGTAATTTTGAATAAAGATCTCTGGACCAGAATTTAGCAGATCCAGCTCTATCCCTAGACCAACCATTGTGAGATCCTGGACAAATACCTTAGTGTCAGTTTTTAATTTTTGCAAGTTCTTTGTATTTTTCTTTCAAAATATTCCTTCTCTTTTTGTTTTATGGTGCGCTTTCTGTATTTCTCTGAAGCAGTTATTTAGTTTTTACATAATTCCATTTTGCTCCCTGAATTGTCTCTGTAGTTCTTATTTTCTATTTGTTGCTTTCCATACCACCTTTCATGGTAGAGGTTTTCTTCAAATCTTGGGTCTTGATTGATTGTCTACTCATAGCCACTAGCGAGTCATAAATAGCTACTGGGAAGTTCTGTGGGTAGAGACAGGGCTTATTGAGTGGTGGGCTTCACCACAGGATAATCATGCAAGAGCCCAACTCTTTTGCTGAGCACACAGCAGCAGACCCAGTATTTACATGGAGAATTTTCAGTTGGGCATGTGTTCTCCAAGAGAAGAACTCTCCCAGCTCCTGCTTAGGCCATAAGGTCTTTCCCCTGTGCTTTTAGAGTTAAGCTAGAAAGGCACAGGGGTGACTCACCATTTTATAGTAGACTTTCATTCAGTTCTCCTGTTTTCATAATGACACTCATTCCTGCAGACACCTCTTGTCATGAATTCAGCATCTCTCCTATTCAACTACTTAGGGAATTGAAATGTCAATATTCTGCTGGTTCGGGATCTTGGTGTTTGTTTGACTGTGTACTGTGAGAAAGGCGATCTGGGGCTTTAACTATTTCTTGTACAGACTTCTAACCAGTCCCTCTGTTTCAACCCCACTCACACCTATTCTTGATTCCTGGACCTTCCTGGGGCTCTGTGGTGTGAATTCATTTGTTCTTTGCATCCTTCACTGCAGGTACCTGGCTATCAGCATCTTGAGTCTTTTAGGTCAGTTATGATTTAATCCATCTGCCTTCCACCTTCCAAATTTTGTTGATGCCTTCCAGGTATATCCTCTCTGGCTTTTGTTTTTAGAGCTTAACTGTCATCTTAAGGGCATTTGGAAGGCAGTGGAGACAAATGCATGTGATCAGTCTCAATATCTAACTGGCATCTTGAAACTCAATATGATAACTCAAAGATCCATATAACAATTGTAGAGAATAATATTCCGTATCCCTGTTTGTTGGAATTGGATGGTGAATTTATTTGAAAAACATTTATGACACTTGAATCTCTTTGAAGACATGTCCTTAATTTCCCCTTATGTCCTGTGAGTTCTGTTCCAGTTGTGAGATGGAACCATATATTGCTGTCTGTAGTGGGCTGAATGGAGTCACCCACAAATTCATGTCTATCCAGAATCTTAGAATTGATCTTGTTCAGAAATAAAGTCTTTCAGATGTAATTAGCTCAGGACCTAGTGGTCAATTCATCCTGGATTAGGGTGCACTTTAAACCTAATCACTGGTGTCTGTATAAAAAGAGAAGACACAGAGAAACAGAGGGAAGGAGACCTTGTGAAGATGAAGGGGGAGACTGGAGTGATGCTGTCAAAGAACAGGTGGGGCCACCAAAACCTGGAAGAGGCCAGGAAGGATTCTCTCCAAGAACTTTCAGAGGGAGAATGGCCTTGCTGACACCGTGGTTTCAGATTTTTGGCCTCCAGAACTGGGGTGAGAATAAATGTCTGTTGCTTTAAATGATTAAGTTTGTGGTAATCTATTACCAAAGCCTTAGGAAATGAAATACATTCCTTCAGATGTTGTTGTTTCCAACTCATTTTTAATTATTCAATTAAAATACTTGGTTTTGTTGTCAGAACTGTAAACACTGTAAGATTTAAGACAATATGCAAAGGTGAGAGTTCCTGTTCCTGGAATAGGTTCTGGAAGCTCCTAATTAAGGCAAAGTCAGGGATCCAGGATCAAGTGACCAAATCAGACTGTGTTGAGGCTGTGCACATCTTACTTTAGGCTGTGAATCTGAGCCATGTGTGTAAGCTGGGTTCCATCAAGGATCCAAGAGAACAGGAAATCCAAGTCCTAAGAGACAGAGCAACAGGCCTCCAAGAAGGCAGAGTGAAAAATCTCAAGGGGCTCAGAAATCAGGTCTTCAAGGATTGTTGGGTGAGGGCCACTGAGAGCCAGAAAAGTGATGCAAAACAGCCACCCTGAAATTCCTTGCTTACCTGAGGCAGCTACACCATTGTTTTGACCACGGGTAGAACAGGTCTGAGGAAGAGGTAGCTGAGGGTATCTTACTAGAGTATCTAGCACAGGCTAAGGAAAGCGGGAGGCTTTGGCAAACAGATGTTGTCAACTAGTTCAAGCATCTAAAACTAGTAAGGTAATTTGATAATATCGTATTATAATCTGTTGTATAATTACATGTATATGAGTGCATGTGTGGTTGAAAAAGCTTTGGAAAGGTAGGTTAAATATTTAATGTTTTCCTATGTGACTTATTTCTGTGACTGCCCATTCATTTTATAATAAGAAAAATAATGCCATTTCCATTTTGAAAGAAAAGCAACAAATGAGAAAAAATCAGCCTAATTCCAGAAAATAAATGCATGAGCTGCAGAAAGGTACTAAACAAACATTAAAAAGAGGAAAATAAGAACTTTTAATGAGCTGTGTAGGATATGAAAACATAATAACTCTCTGTGGGAAGGTTTAATGGACTGCTTTAGGGATTTATAATACTTTAATTTTTTTAGTCTTACTGAGCAAACCACAGCCATTCAAGTGAAATTTCATAAGATATTTGAAATGACTTAGAGGTTTGACTGCAGAATCTGGTGAAATGCATGGTTTAGATGTTTATGAACCATTGGTTCACAATGCGTATTGGTCTACGATATGCACACAAATCTCATCAGTCATGGTCAAGTACCAAATCCAAAATAACTAGTATCAAATTTACCTTCTGTCATTACAGCATCCTTCTTAATGGCCCAGGACCAGTAGCCAACTGGAGCAGTAGACAGACTGCCAAGTGAAAAGGTGGGATTCCTGGGCAAACTGTGTCCTAAGTACGTAGACATCCATATGTAAGACCTGGAAAAAATTCTATGGAATTTCTTTTGTTTGTGTCTCTTTTGCCCACAAAGTAGGAACAGGTTTGGTGCCCTTTCTTCCATATCTTGGATTTGTGGCTGGGACTGAAAAGTCATCAGGGAATACAAATGGAGCCACATTGCTGCCCTTGGAATCTGGGAGGACCTCTCTGGGCACATTCTCCATTTATTGGTTGACACACACTTGACAGTGGTAGCTGGGAAGCCAAGGCAAAGCGATTTCACTACAAATTTCCTCTCTAGGGCCATTTAGATGGTCCTCATTTTTCCAACCACATTTTTAAATGGTCTTGAATGCAGCATTCTATTTGGCATTTGGGAGATTTTTCATATATATTTTTAGAATGAATTTAGGAAGTAACCTATTACATTTTGGTGGCTTAAGTATTATAACCTATCATTTTACTAATAACAACCTCTAAAAAGAATACATTTATTTAAAAAATTGGTGGCATCTTAAAATGCATGTTAGATAGGGATCTTTTCTTGCAAGTTCAAGGGCCCCCATCTCAGACTTGTGAGAGCAGAAATTTGTCAGTTCCAAGTTTCCAGAGCCTGGTGTTGCTGCCCCGACACACACATGCCTGCATGATTCTCTTGCCATCTTTCTTGTAGCGTCTCTGGCAGCTATACCTTCTGCAGGACCACACCGTCCTCTTCCTCATCCACTGGAGGAAGCCTTGCCTATTTCACCACGGAGTCCTGGAGTTGAACCCCATTGACTCTTAAGTTTTCTGCCCCTGGACCAGCCCATGGATATCTTGATACCACCAACAAAAAGAAATGGTGAAAGCCTGATTGGCTAGTCGGCAAAGGCAAATGCCCAGGTAAAGGCAATGGAAGGTTTGACTTTCTTAAATACTTTCTAATTCATGAAAGTGTAACAC
Organism: Aethalodelphis obliquidens; assembly: GCF_003676395.1. Taxonomy (NCBI): domain Eukaryota; kingdom Metazoa; phylum Chordata; class Mammalia; order Artiodactyla; family Delphinidae; genus Aethalodelphis; species Aethalodelphis obliquidens. The sequence continues at coordinate 6,473,660 of NW_020837973.1, forward strand.
CAGTACCTTTAATTTAAAAATTCTCTCTGTGTTTTCTTATCCCCAAACATACCCGTGAATCTGAATTTGTATGTCAGACATAAAGTACAAACATTTGACAACAACGTGCAATGGGGATGATAATAGCCATATCTCACATGCACTTAATGCTTTACATTTTGTAATATTCCTTCTCCACCATTTCCTGTTAGTTTCAAAATAACCTCTTGATCAGATATGATAGTAGGTAATATTCTCCTCTTCCTTATTTTACAAAGAAAAAAAAAAATCACACTGATTTCTTCCTACCCCAGACCCTCAGTTACAAAGTGACCAGAACTAAAATCCCATCCAGAACTGGGTTCTTTATGTTTCATTTGAATGAGTATGTAACTATTCAAAAAATGAATATGTAACTATATCCTCTCATGACTGCTTTTCATGGTAGCTAGAAATAGGTCATTTCTCTCCCCCCTGACCAGGACTTCCTCTGCTTAAACTTAGCATCTGTCAAGGCTGAAATTAACAGTAAAATTACAGGCTGTATTGTTTCCACTTCTAACTAGCTCTGTGCCAGACCACCCATTGTTAAGCACAACAATTTAACTAAATTACTGCTGTAAATTATCCTCATTTTATCCCCATTTAATTGACACTATTGAAACCACATTCAGTGATTTGTTTTGTTTTGTCTTTCTTTCCTGTGTGTTTAGGGACTGAAGAAGTTTGTGTAACAGATTACATGATAACTAAATTGTTTTTTGATCTTGTTCATAGGAGGTTGTGCATTACAGTTGGTCAGAGGTCTAGGCCTACAGATTCTGGATGTTTCTAAGCTGGGAGGTCACAGAATAGAAAGGGTCAGACATGGGGTGTCTTCTGCAACGTGTATATCTGTGATTCATCTCCATAGTGTCACCGAGAACATTGATAGGTAAGATAACCATGGGGCCACTAAGAATTGTGATCATGGAGATTAATTACTGGGTTTTCAGCAGTTATCAAAAAAGCAGATAGGATCCAAGAGATTGATAAAGGGTAGAAAAGTGATGCATTTTCTTCACATAAGAGGAGAAAATCTCTAAAAGGAAAAGCTTCAGAAATCTAGACATGACTAGCTCAAATTCAATACCCATTAGAAATACTGGAATGAATTGTGAAAGAATCAATTTGTACACAACTCTACAACTACAAGGGACTAAGCCGAGAAATCCACAGGGCTTTGTGAAGAATATATTCAAGAGCCCAAACCAATTTCCACCTGAGCATTGTGACAAGCCTGAAAGATCAGGAGAAGCAACGGATAGGACCTGGTCTGCTGTGAAAGCCACTGTCCCCTCCTGCACGTGGTCCAATCTCAGACAGTGAGTCAGGGGGCTGGCACCTTAGAAGAGAAAGACAGATTCACTGTAAAGTTATCCAGTGGAGCAAGCCAATAACAGGGCATGTAAACCGGACAAAATTCCCATCAATAATTTACCTAGAAAATCAAGATTAAGCAAAGTGAAATGAATTTCAGATAATAATTCTAGTAAAATCAAGAAAAATAGGAACATAAAATGAGCTAAATTAATATAAGTCTGAGTCGTCTGGAGATGTATTCATTGATTTCCTATTTAATTCAACAATTATTTTATTGTTATTCATAATATTTATTGAATAATACTATGGAAATACACAAAGAGGATCCACATGAGAAAGACACAAGCTATTTATACAGAGCTTGCCATAGCAAAGGAGTCATTCACCATCACTTGTGTTTTGGCAGAGACTCAAAGGCAGGCAGAGGAGTGGGAAAGGTTTACAGGAAAAAAAAAAAGGGACAGGGCAGGTGTGCCCTGATTGGAGGCTGTTGGCCTGGGGGGCAGGAGGTGGGCTAAGTAGAAGCAGGGCATCCCGTATGATTGGTTAGGGGTGCACGTTTTGCTTTATCTCACTCGTCCTAAATTGGAAGCAGGACAAAAATTGGGGCAGCTGCTTATTTAGGGCAGATGGTTCCAGGAGTTTGGTTTCCGGGATCAGTCACTAGAGATAGTGGTCTGACTTCCTACAAGAAGGCCTCCTGGGCTGGTTGTGACAGATGGTGGGTCAGAGTTCTATCTTTACATGTGGTCTGGCCCTTGCCCAGTTATTAATATATATTGTCTCTCATTACTCCATGGCAGGCACAGGCATGTAACATTCATTATGTTATTTAATCTAATTTAATCCCAATATGTTGCTGTGAAAATTTCTATTTTACAGAGTAAGAAACCAAGGCTTCACCAATTCAGATAATGTGTCTGACCCACAGGGTAAGTGATGGAGTCAGTGATAAGATTCAGGTCATCTGACCCCAAAGCCTGAGCTCTGGAGATGGGTGGTAATTGTATGATTTGGAAATTGAGAAGTAACTGAGACCAGCTTGTCTGTCTGGTTTTTGTTTCCCGTTCTACTGGAGATTTCACTCCAGTCCTCTCTCTCATTGTGTCTTTCTTTTCAGAATATTAAATCAACTTCTACAGCGGAGGGTTAACCAAAAGGTCTACAGCCAAGCAAATAACCTGAATGCATGGGTCTCCTGAATATAAGGCCATGGTAGGGAAGCGCCCATACCTGCCCAGAAAAAGAGCGCCTCATGCCCCCCTGAGGCTTCCTCATTCATTTTAACAACAGTGCACTGAACGAACAATACTTTCCAGGCAGGAGCTCACAACTCTAGTACTAAAATCTGCAGTAAAATCAAGTGGGAAAAGAGCTCAACTAAAAGTTTGGTCAAAAGTATCGTTGCTTAAGAAGAATTTGAAGACCTTTTAATGCCCCTTCTGAATAAATAGATTTTAAACTGATATCCTTTAAAAATTCAAAAATAAAATAATTTGAATGAAATAGCAGAACTGGGAAATTATACAGAGCAGAAGTGGCATAAAAATTGGCTGGTACGAATATTCTAATTAGAGGCCCCTTTGAATTTTGTTGCTATCATAAGACTCTACGTTTTCAAAGGTTAAAGCGCTTTGTTCTCTTCTGCTGTGGTAGGTCTGCAGCCACCACAGAATGAAAGTTAGGGACGCCAAGGAATTATGAACATATGCAAACTACTTAAACACTGCATTGCATGTTACAACCTGTTAACGGAAAAAAATGTTCAAATAATTTTCTTTGTTTAAATTGTAAAATATTCTAGGCTGAGTCAAAGACGACTAAGGATTATATTTACCAGTATTGGAGAATATTAGGGTGTAATGTAAATGGAGAGCCACAATTTGGAAATGCAGTAGTGGTCCCTAAGCTGCTCACACAGCAACCACCCTTGGGAATCATCAGGGTAAGAGAGTCAATTTCACTTCTGTTATCTGTGCCTTAGATTCATGTTTTTTCACATTATGGTAAAGACATGAATGTGCACCAATTGTTCCCAGTAAATGGTTAGCGGAGAAATTTTGAAAAGGTAGGATTGCATTTAACTCAAGCTTTCAGCTTCCTTGATCCAGGAAATGAGTAAGAGCGTCATTGCTGGGGAAAATTCTTGTCAGCCTGTAGAGAGAAAATCATGGGAAGAGAGACAAGAGGTCTGTACAGATCCCAGGTCCACAGAAGGCTATGACATGGCAAAGGTACGAAATGAAGCCGTCAGCATCTGCACAGAGGTAGGGTCAACCAACCAGGGCTGCTCCAGAGAAGAGCTACACATTCTGAGTTGAGGGCCCCTGCTGCTTCGGTGGAGGGTTGGAGACGAGAAATAGAAATGAACCTAGGAGTGGATGATCACATGTCACACTGTCCAAGACATTCCCAGTTTATAACCAATCAACCTGGAGTAATTATTATTAGTGCCAAAAGTGTCCTAGTTTAGCCTAAAGGTTGTATGGCTAATGACTAGGGTCTCACTCTACCCTTCGTGTCTGACCAGCCTGAATTCATCTGTGGTCCCCAGTGTCCCAAGTCCAGATACCTGATTTCTTCCATTCTCAGCACAGCCTGTGAAGGTCTGACTTTTCAAATGACCCTTGTTCATGAGTGCACCTGACAGATATAAAGGGAACACCAGGTGCACTCAAGAGACAATTCATCTACCTCTTTTGTTTGGGTATATTTACACCACTTCCATTATCTGATTCATAAACATTACAGATCTGGATGGAACTCCCTGTGAATTTCTGCTTCAGAGACCTGGGAAACCTGGTCCTCCCAGCGGTTTCTTCTTCTTTGTCTTACTTTCTGTTTATAACAAAACAAAAGCCCCCAAACTGGAGGCTTAATCTGAAACAGTACTAGTATACAAAATGTAGGCACATCTCTGGAGAGGGAGAAAAACTTTCCTCTCTACTCCTTTCAAATCCATTACTTTATTTAGACTCTGAAATAATTAACCTTGATATGCCTCAGCAGTTCCCCTTCTGGTTATGGCCAAATACCTCACACTGACCAACCCTCTTGAATATTTCTACATAAAATCTGAACAAAGTACACAAAACAACACCTTAGAGGAACTGGAGGGTGACCAAAAGGAAGCAAATAGTATAGTGTGAAGTTCAAGTTTCTTTTTTCTTTCCTCTTCTTTTTTTTTAAAGCTTTTTACCAGAAAGCAGGTTTTAGTCACCTGCCTATAAGGTGTCTAAAACTCACATAGAAACCTGCTGTATTACAGGCTTGAGGAATCAGAGGACAGATTTCGGGGAAACTACAGCAGCTAGAAAGTGATGGGGGGAAATCCCTGAAAGGAGAGACTTAGATGGGGAGCTGGAGATTTGGGATATCAACTCCACACTAAGCTCTTACTGGTCCCGAACCCCTCCTGTGCACACAGATCACAAGCAGCATAGCTAATGTTGTAAGAACTGAACAGAGATTTTGGGCACTACCCACCAGGAGGAAGACAGTGCTTGGAGCTTGAGTCCAATCAAGTTAACTGCCTGTGAAAACAAAAAAAATCAAGACCTGCCAGAGGAACATAACAGAAGAGTTTCTATGCCATATTATTCACAATGACCAAGACACAATCCAAAATTACCAGACTTACAAAGAAAGAGGAAAATGTGACCCTTATTCAAGGGAAAATGTGACCAATGGAGACTTCATGTCCTGCAGAGTTAGGAAGAAGAAGTGGAAAAAGCAAACACACTTAGCTAGAACCATGGGATTCTCTGACACAGAGAGCTGGACAGAACCCTCTACTCAGATATCCACATCACACTTCTAATTTTTAAAAGTCCACTATTGAAGGGTACTCAATTCAAGCCCTCATTGATTAATACATTACTCTTTACTATCAGCAGCAGAGGACAAGGAAAGTGGGACCACACCTGGATGGAAAAATGGAGAGAAGATTTTATGTTTCCTTGGTTATGTAAGCTTGCTTTGAACTTGCCTGTGCCTGGTGACATGTGGCATTTAAAAGAGCTGCTGGAGGAGAACTCCTGAGTTATGATGATTGTGCTGCTCATTAACTTCTCTGAGGAAGACTTTGGAGGTGATGTAATTCAACCTCATCATCTAAAAATTAGTCTTAGAAAAGGTCAAGGTTGAACATGGCCATACAGCTGGTTAGTTTCAGTGACAAGGCTAGAAGATCACACTTGGATCCCTAGCACTTTGTGCTTCAGCAACCTTCCATTTATTATTTCATTCATTTCATTGCACTTTTTATTGCATGCCTTCAATGTAACAACTATTCTGGGATCTGAGTGTTAAAATGAACAAGGAAGATGAGGTCCCTGCATTAAATCTACTCTTGACATTCTGCCTCCAAAGCTGCCTTTTCCTGGTGTAGACTGTTAGACCCTTATCTCTTAAGAGTCTTTCAGTACAATTTTCACTTCTCATGAAAGGTTTCTATTTGTTCATTTCACTTACATGGTATTACCTCCCCCAGATTAATCCATAAGAATCTAAATAAAGCTAGACATTTCATTAGGCAAAAGAGCTGCCATTTGGTCCTTTCCTATGGCTTAGTGGCCAGGTATCATTCCCTTTCCTTTATGATGCTTCAACAATTGCTGGTCTATGTACTGTCTGTTTCACTGAAGGCAATTTAAATAAATATTATCAGATACAGCAGTTTAAAAGTTCTTTATGTCAAAGTCACAAAAATATGCAACATTTCTTACCTACTATCTTGGGGGCAGCATAAGAAACTAAGTTGTTGTACAGAATGTAATTTCTTTTCAAAATTCCTTTTAACATTAAAATATATTGTGGTTTAATGGAAATTTGCTTTCCAAAATTAAAAACATATGATTGTAAATGCTTTCATGATAATTTCTCTACTCTGCTGGAAACTGACCATTTACCGTAAAGGACATATGTCATTTTTGCAATCCACCTTCCAACACCACTTCTTTTAGTAACAGCTTTTTCAGGAACTCTCCCTTTATTGGATGCATGTGGACCAAACCAGATCCATCACCCCACTTACCCTGTAATGATACCCTGGAGCCGAGGGACACTCAGGATCAGAGCATCCCACAGAGGTCTCTGGAGATGCTGAACCTGCTGATTCAGTTTCCTCTTTCATCTTATTATTTAAATCATAGCCTTATAAAAACTTCCTGTATCCTTGATTTAACCAGAGTTTATTGCTATTTCTTAAAACTGAAAAATTCTTAGTCATCCATAAACTCCTGTTTCTTCACTTAAATATTATTACTTAAAGCCAATGTTAATATCACCTATAAGTGTGTAAATTTGGATTTAACTGAGTGAATAAATTTGATATAGGTTATTTTCTTACCTTTGCAACTTAGTATAAAGGGAGAAAGTCTTCTTTGTAATTCTACTGTATAAAAATGATCACTTCTCTCTTGGCAAAACACAACACAAATGTTGAATATTTTATAAATCCCCTCACTAATTCTCTAGTTAAAATAAAACTTAGGAAGAGTTAAGCAGCAAACTTTAAAACAGTGAAATTGCTGAAAATATCTATGCAGTGACTACAATTACTACTGCTGCTGAAGCTACTGCTAACTAGATAAGACAATTCATTGGTCATCTACTATGTGCTTAGTATTATTGTAAATACTCCCACAGTACAAAATTGTAGGCTTAGATCATAAACTCAAGGAACTTTCACTGACTAAAGGGGAAAAATAGCATAAAATCAGAGGCATGTTAATTTGGGTTTTCAAGTTGAAAAGGACATTTTGATAAGTAAAAATTAAATTGTTTTTTCAATGTTGAATACAATAGGATAGATGGAGAAGAAAGTATTGGGTTGGACAAAACTTCATTGAAGTTTTCCGTTACATCCTACAGAAAAACCCGAACAAACTTTTTGGCCAACCCAATATTTGGAAAAGCAGTGTCTATGAATGAAGAAATTGAGGTTTGACGACTCCCACCGCATAATATCAGGATGTATAATTTGTACAAACATATGCATACAGACTGACTAGTTCCCTGTAACTTAAATAAGAGACTATTAGTTCCATTAGCATAAAAACATTTAAATAACAAAGGATTAGTTGTGTCATTTCAGATCACACAGCTAGGTAAAAATAGAAAAAAAAAAAAGACCACCTAGGCTTCCTGGTTGAAAACTGTACTCTTTTAGGTTATGCCATGCTTCTCAAACTTGAAAACTGATCTTTTTTTTTAAGAAAAAAAAATCTCCAAAACCAACCAAAAGAATCCTTATTAATGTATTCATATTAATTCATGGTACAATATGTTACAACAAAGCTGTACACTGATTTGCGTTCTTGTGCCTCCATTTTCATAGAGGAGATGACATTGTCTCCTTCTTTCCAAAATGTGAAACTGGATGGCCACCACTCAAGGCTCTACTTTCTTCACTATCCAATTTAGCTGAAGAAGAGTCTTGCTGAAACTCCATTGCTGACTCTTCAAGTCTTTTCATTTCTGCATGTATTTATAAAATAAAAAGATCAAGACATCTCTTTCCCAACTTAATGAACCATTGAAAAACATTCTCCAAGTTCTCTCCAAAAAGCCAGACATCCCACAGGCTACTCATCATTTCTGATAAGGTCAAACTTCTGGTCAAAAGCCCTGCCCTTTGCTCCATATACATAGAAAGATGGAGATATGGATACATATCTACATATAGAGAGTGTCAAGATTTAAAATACCCAGTAGAAACAGGAATTGAACACAATCCAGTTGTGGCAGGAACTTCCCGCTTCCCTATATAGAGTGCGGACTTCACTCTGTGTTCTATTTTTGAGTAGAAGCTGAAAATGGTCTCCTCCATACTTGGGGTTTCCGCTAGAAACAAGCTGCTCATCTATCCTGGGAGAGGCAAAGACCTGTGCATGACAGGAACTGGGTACCCCCAAGTGTTGGCTCAAAATTAGAGCTGAGAGAGCCTGTCTCTGGGGGGCAGGACAAGAATCTTAACACATGACCCACCCTTGCCCTGCCTTTCATTTCCACTAGAGAATTATGCAAGTAAACTTACATTATGCCCGATTTTCTCTGAGTTTTTTCCTTTAGAACTTCTGTGAATGTGTTTTTGCTATTCAATACTATATCAATAAAGTGTAATTAGTTCCCACACTTGGAGTTTTCAACATAATTTTCCATCAACTTTTGCTTTATTTTTTAGAGTTGCAGAAGTGGGAAAAGTGTTTTCTCATACACACATTCACACATTCCCCCAAGCCTAAGGCTTAATTAGCCTTCACTTTTGTATGTTTTCTGTCAAAGCCCAGCTGTAGCAGCCTCCACATCCACACAGTCTTTCCTTCAGAAGTGAGTAAATATGTGCCTTCCAGACACAATTCTCAGTCATTTCAGGGTTGACCAGATATTAGAAGTTATGTTTAAAAGTTAACTCTAGTCTGCTCCTTCTTATTTAATTTATTTGAAAGTAATTTATTTGTTCTATATACATTCTACAATTGTATGAATCGTATGAAAACATCTTTATCTTAGTGTCCTATTGCTGTCATAACGAATTCTACAGCCTTAGTGGCTTAAAACAGTGCCCACTTATTATCTTAAAACTCTGGAGATCAGAAGTCCCAAATGGGTCTCACTGTACTAAAATCGAGGTGTCAACAGAACTGCCTTCCTTCTAGGAAAGAAACTGTTACGTGACTTTTCCAGCTTCCAGAGGCTACCTGTTCCTTGATTCATGGCCCCTTCTTTCATCTTTAAAACCAGAAGAGTAGCATCTTCAAATCTCTCCGACCCTGACGTCTTCTGTCTCCTCTTCCACATTTAAGGACCTTGTGATTGGACCCACCCAAATCATCCAGGATAATCTCCTTAGTTTAAGGGCATCTACTTAACCACTTTAATTCTATCTGCAACTTTAATTCCCCTTTGTCATGTAACATACAGATTCCTGGGTTCCAGAGACTACGATGTGGACCCTTTGGGAGAGGGGGACATTGTTTTGCCCAACACAAACTTAGTGGCTGTCCTTTGGTTCATCTTATTTCTGTGCACAAATTAATGTTATTGGAGTCACTGCACAATTTTGTCTTTATGCTCTTTTGCTGCAACCAAGGTTACCAAATAAATGTTTCTATTTGATGCAGTTATCACAAGTTGCTATGACCATTGTTATTTGTAAACTGCTTTTAATGACTACTTATTTTTATTGTTTTCATTAGACTTAGATTTCTCTCTAGTCCCCTAGCTTCACATAGCATGTAGAGTTGATGTCCTCACTTGCACTATCATCATATCCATTTTCATAGACAAAAACATGAGGCACAGTCTTTTTCAGAATTCAGTGTTGTGCTGAAATTATGGTTCTTATAGGTTCTGCTGAAGACAATTTAATTTCACTGTATCTTAATTTACTAGAAACAGTGATACAAAATAAGATCCGGTTGAGCACCTGGGGTGTCAAATCAGGGTGATGAAGATGGAGTGAGAGTCAAGATGCCCTTGGTGTTAGCCAAGCCTGGACATTTAATTTCCCAAAATGTGCGATGATGAGTTTTCTCTAACACATAATGGTGTCCTTCCTATTGTGAATAATTGTGTTACTTTCGTGTGAGAGGAACATGCTTACTTCCTGAGCAATCCCATCCGTGTTATCTACTTCATTGTTATCTAGTTCTTACCTCCATGACACCTGAGTTCACAGGTTTTCCAGCCCCTCAGTTTTCACGTCTGCTTTCTGCTATTCATTCTCTTTTCCTTCAGTTAAACAAAAATCACTAGATTTAGAGTATCATAATGATACCCTACCTTATCTACAAAAGGCTGGACACTGCCCACTACCTGTGCCATGACGGTGAATTCCACCCTGTGTGTCTGCAGTGTGCTGAGTGAGAGTGGTCGCCACAAAACATCAGCCTACATTTTGTGCACATTCAAGTGATGTGGGGATAGGCATTCCTAGGATATGATTTCAATACATGGAATGGTTCATTATTAAAAGTAGAAAGGGTGAATATTCTCCTGTTTGTTCATTCATTCATTCACTTTTTTTAATATATATTTTGGTTTTCATTATATCTTGTGGATCATTTTTAAAGTCTTTATTGAATTTGTTACAATATTACTTCTGTTTTATTTTTTGGTTTTTTTGGCTGCAAGGCATGTGAGATGTTAGCTCCTCAACCAGGGATCGAACCCACACCCCCTGCATTGGAAGGTGAAGTCTTAACCACTGGATGGCCAGGGAAGTCCCTGTTCATTCATTTACTTGTTTTGAGTCCTAAACACTGGACCGCCAGGAAATTCCCCTACTCATTTTGAATCTAGTTGTCAGGAAAGACCTGCTGTGCACGCCACAGACCATGTTAGATATAATGAATGTAAGAATGAGTGAGATAAAATCTTTTCTTTCATGAAGAACAGAGTCTAAAAGAGGGAAAATAGATATTCAATAGAGAGAAAAATAGTCTACAGGCTAAAGCTGCCTTGTGTCACTTCCTTTCTTCAGTTGGCTCTCTCATTATTCTCAGTTCTGCAGTCATGTTGGTCCTTGGATCTAACACAGTGGACATTCCCAATGGAAATGAGATAGAAATGATCATAAGAGCTTAGGAAATGTTAACTTATGGTTGAGGGTAAGGAGGCAAAGATCTAAGGTGTTTTCTTAAAATCCAACTTCAGATAACATCACTGTTATCAACTTTCATAAAGTTTAAAAGTCTCTTAAATCAATTAAGGTACGATGAACTCCCTAATTTTAAGAATTAATGTTATTTACCACAAAATATTTTAATGAACAGGCTCACACATGACCTTCCATATAAGAAGAGTCTATATTTAAGCGAAGCAATGACTTTCTAGAACTGGAATGAGCATCCATGTTTGAAATTAGAACGCAGGTAAAACTTTCTTCCCCACTTGAGTCTCAGGAAAGCACATGGTGTGAAGTTAGCCCCTTTTAATAAGCTACTTACGCCAGTTTCCTGAAGTCAAAAGACGTGAAGAATTGATCTTCCTTCTTTCCTTCTTCAGGACCCAGTGGGAAGCTGGCTGGCCTTCCTCTGAATGAAGCCATCACTTTTTACCACTCTTCTGGAACTTATCAATGTCTCCCTGGTGTTCTTACATAAACACATAATAAAGTTTGGGCTTCCGCAGGACAGAGTCTGTGATCATCTCGGATCCCAAACAGCCCCCCTGACAGGGGTTGACTCTCTGAGGTTGACTCTCCACCGTGGCTTCTTGAATGTGAAAGGACTAGTTCCAGGATCCTCATGGATGCTTTAATCCCATCCCATCCTCAACAGGGCAACAGCTGTCAGTGAACAGATCCTTCTTAAGAGAAAATTCTTCCAGAACTTAAAAAAAAAGCTGATCGTTTTACTTGTCACAATGCACAATTGTGCTCCACAGATCTTCTCTCTGCTGTTTTGATAAAATACACTTGGCTCAGTCTACAGGCACCTCTTTACTTCAACACTCCTGGTTCCCTAAAATCCTCCAAACCCACATTAAGTGCAACAGAGCTTCACAGACTTGTGCACAACCCAAAGGACAAGTGTATTGATACATCTCTTTAATCCAGATGGAAGATCAGTCTTTTCTGTAGGCAACTAGGATAAGGATGATGACAGCCCCAAGCATGGGGCATGAGTGTCTGTGGCTTCACGCAACCCATAGCACTTCATGCCCTTTGCCTGGCTGAATCGAGAGGGGGGACCTTAGGGACCTGAGTGACACTGATAGGAGGGAGACAGCCGGCATAGACCCTCCCACACAGGCTGCTACAATGTGTGTTAGGCGAGGTGCACACCCAGGAGACCCCATCCCAGGACACTGAATTTAAGAAGAGTGGGTCCCAGCCCTAACTCTGCCCGAGTGAGACCTGGGACCTGGAAGGTCACTTTGCCACTCCTGCCTCAGTTTCCTCAGGGGTGGAATGATGGGGCTGTAACCAGATTAGCTCCAAAAGCAATGCAAGCTGTGGTACTTTGTTCTTTAAAAACATTAGGGACCAACACAGGTCAAAGTGAGATTCATAACACTGTAAACACAGCTTCCAAGAGTTTCATAATATTGTAAAGGTTGTGCCTCGGTCTGGAAAGACAATTAAAATGAGATGTTTGCAGCTGCAGTCAGAAGTTTGTTATGATTGAGGAGCTCATAGATGATCATAAATGACTGTATGACTGAGGAAGCACAAAGCACAGGCCATCCCAAGATTTCTATTCTTCTCCAGAGCACAGAAGCCAAGACCCATAGATTTTATTCCTGACAGTGACAAAGGGGAGGGGTGTTCCCCAGTGCAGTACAATCTGAGATTCCAACTAGCTATTGGAATTAAGTTGTGAATGCAATTTTTGTCTGTTTTTTATTTTAGGAAGATACATATTTTTTAGTTCATATCAATTGTATTATCTCGAATCCAGGAGGAAATCATAAGATTACAGAAATCAAGGTAGCAGTACCAAAACATATTTCAAAGCAGTCACTGTAAAGCACAGCGATATTTTACATTGATTTTGCCAAAGATATTTTTCTAAAGATTATAAAACTTTTGTAAGCTTTCCATTGGAATTAAGTTTTTTTAATGGTACAAATTTCTAAAATCTAGAGTGTATAAGTGCAGTTAAATACAGCTGTCTTTCAACCATATTCTTCTATGATTTGTTTTTTGAAGGAGTAGAGTATATTAAAGCCCTTTTGTGTTCAAGACACTGATCTAAGGGGTACTTTAAGGACGCGGTCACCTTGATCTTTCCTTGGAAAAGTTACAGTCGGTGAGAGACGATACACACACAAATAACCACTAAACCACGCAGTGACAGAGAAGCACTGCTGAAAATTCTCAGTCTACACAGTCTGTTCTTAAACATAAACTCTTGCTGGTTTTCTCAGCAAGTCTGCAGAATAGAAGATGGGTAATATTGCTCCAAATTAACCAACAAAGGCACAAACTCAAGTCACCAAGACCATGGTCAGCAATTGAGAAATGCAGGTTTTTGCTTCCTCCTAATACATCAAGCTGTTCTTACAACTGATGGGAGATACACGTTATTCCCCAAGGTCAAGATTGGAAACCAAAGAAGCCTTATTGAAAGTTAGGCTTTTGATCTGAGTCAGGAAGAAGAGGTGTAAGCTCTCTGAGTGGAGTTGAGGATGTTTCAGAGAAGGAAAAGGATGGGCAGAAGGATGGACACAATGCAGTGTAAGGGATACTCAAGTGACCTACGAGCAAAGTGCTCTGACCAAAGGATGAGGCTCCTGCAGAGCAACAGGGGCTATGAGCACGGAGAGGACGGCAGCAGGTCAGGGTCCACAATGTCCAAGGTGGAGCTTGGACTGAGCAGTTCATTCTGCAAAAAGCTGGAAACATTGGAAATACTTAAGTAAAAGACAGTCGCAGATGAAACAGATAGTTTGGAAAGAGTAATCTAGAAGAGTCATACACCTGATCTACAGACTTACACGTAATCTTACAGACTTATCTTATTGGTGGGGGATGGAGGGAAATGAGAATTAATGGGAGTCTGAGAATAAGAAACTCAGCTCTCACTTCTAAACACAAAGCAAGGTCTATCCCTACCACACAAAGTCCAGAGGTTGTGCTCATTTCTGAGTCCAAATACTAAAGCCACGTCACCAGAAATCTGTGAGAGATTTTGCCCCACATCTCTTGGTTCTGCTTCCCTTTGTGTTGGTTTTTCTCTCAGGCACGTGGCAGGCAAGGAGGTGCTGTCACTCTATGCTTACGTGATATTTACCACCTAGGAGCTCAGAAGGGAAGATATATTCTCTCTCCAGTATCACTTCCCATCCATCTCAGATTGGTCCCTTTAGGGTGCCAGGTCTTACTGAGCCCTGGAGGAGATTGGTAATTGATTAGTCAGCCTGGGCCATAGACGCACCCCTGTGGTGGAGAGGTGAGGACCCATGACGGACAGCCTGTTGTAAGTGGGTGGGGCTGGGATATGCAGACCTAACAAGCCATTCCCTAATGATGGTGACTTAAAACAGTAAAGGTTTATTCATTGCCCAGGCTACACCTGCCGTGTTCATGGAGGGTCTCTGCCCTGGACCCAGGCCTATGCAACAGACATGCTTGGGATTGTTACCAGACACTGAGGCAGAGGAAGAGAGAAGCATGGCAAGTGACACACTGGGTCTTAAGACTTCCACCGGGAAGTAACTTTGGTTACTTCCTCTCACATTCCATTGGTCAAAGCCAATTATGACACTCACGTTCAAAGAGGCAGAAATTGCCATCTTACATGTTTCCAGAAGGAGCCAGGAAATGGTCTGTGAAAAGCAACAGTGACCCCACACGGCACCCCAGAATCACAGGATGCTCAGAGCACACTTCGGAAAGGAAAGAATAAGGCAGGATTAAGTCAAGCACTGCACCGGAAACATCACTGATTTACAGTTAGGAGAAAAGAAATAATCCTGCCAGAGGGTGAGACAGAGAAAGGCCTGAAGTGGGGTGAGGAAGGGAAGGGGCAAAGTGAGAATCACTTCAGAGGAATAATATTAGGACTTAGTGAGAAACGGGGTAGAAAAAGAAAGCACGCTTAACACTGAGGGTCTGGGATTTTGTTGTTATTGTTTGCTTTTTATTTACTCATTTTTGTCCTGGTGCCTGGAGAGACCACAATAGTCTAAATAGAAACAGAAAAATCAGGATAAGGAGAGAGTCAGTAAAGGAAGATTATCAAACTCGAAATGTCCAGAAGGTAGATGGCAATGTGACCCCAGAGTATCCTACGAGGTCACTGTCATAAGACTTTCTACAATGGAGACTCTTATGAGCTGAATTGTGTCCCACCAAAATTCATACACTGAGGGACGTGCCTGGTGGTCCAGTGGTTAAGACACTGCGCTTCCAATGCAAGGGGTGTGGGTTCGATCCCACATGCCTCATGGCCAAGAAAATATTTCAAAAATAAAATAAAAATAAACAGCTTTAAAAAAAATATTCATACACTGAAATCCTCACCCCAGGACATCAGAATGTGACTATATTTGGAGGTAGAGTCATTAAAGAGGTAATTAAGGTAAAATGAAGTCACCAAAGTGAGCCCTGATTCAATACGACTGGTGTCCTTATAAGAAGAGGAAGTTAGGACACAGACACACACAGAGGGAAGATCACGTGAAGACACCAGAAGGCGGTCATCTCTGTGCCAAGGAAAGAGGCCCTCAGAAGAAACCAACCCTGTGACACCTTGATCTCAGATGTCCAGCTTCCAGAAGAGTGAGAAAATAAATTTCTGTTCTGTCAGCTGCCAGGTCTGTGGTTTCTTACTATGGCAGCCGGAGTAGACTTACATGGCAACTTCAGAAAGAATTTCCCAGGGATCACATTGGACTTTGAAATAAGAAGCTTGTGATTTTATATTTGTACGATTTGCACATTCCCGCAGAAGCTGTGTGAGAGATTCTGAAACTGTGTTCATGTTAAAGCTTTACTCATGCTTCGCTGGAACTCATTGTGCTCTCATTATTTGCCCTCAATTACCCCATAAGTGACTCAAATTCTAGAACCTGTATTTAGAGGAAAATTGCTGATCAGAAGAGCAGGAAGAGTCCCCTGAAATGGGGCAGCTTGGTGGCAACCCGCAGGTAATACTGATGACTCATCAGTGTTGTAGATGCTATTTTCCAGATGAGGCTGCAGTCATGTTTCTGGTCTCACATGTATTTTTCCAGGACTTTGCTGCACCCCACACATAGCTGGAGCATAGTTCTCCTTCCCTTGAACTTGGGCTGTTGTAGGAATCATCTCTATGAACAGGGTGTGGTGGAGGTGGTACTTCTGGGCCTGGCTCTCTCTCCGTCAGGATGCTCACCCTTAGAACCCAGCCACTTCGTTGTGAAGAAGCTCAGGTCACATGAAAAGGTCACATGTAGATGTTTAAGGTGACAGCCCAGCTTCCATGTGTCAGTCACGCATGTGCGAGAATAAAGCTTCCAGTCCCAACACCCCTGCCTCTCCGCCTTGAGCTGCACAGGCTCATGTGGAGAATTTTCCTTGAAAATTCTATGCTTTAAGGCCACCTCTGAGTGAGAGGAAAGGCACCTTCTCTCTTGGCCTCTGTCCAGCGCCAGCCTGCAGCCTGGAGGTCCGGCAGCTCTGAGACCTCCCGAGGGTCTACAGTGTCCTTGTGAGTCTGGGGAAGCAGGAGGGTCCTCCAGGGGCTTTGCAGGCAGAGCTCGTGGGCCAGTGGTGATTGGCCCACCAGGAGGCAGGCTTATTTGTGGGGACACACGGAGCGCTCTGAGGACTTCCAGAAGTCACTGGGGTGTCCCTGGGGGGAAAGGACTGATGCTCCATCACTAACACAGTGGGGACTTGCACCGGGGAAGGACCCACTACTCGCTCTTGCACAATCATGCCACTGCCCCCAGTGGCTCCTATGATCCCTCAGTTGAGAGGTTTACACCGCCCATCTACATGGGCCTCACCTTGTGCAAACTGTATACACTCATCTTCTTAGAGTCATTCAGAATTCTAGGTGGTTTTCACCAGTGAAGCTGGCAAACATTAAAAACATAATCCCTTTGGGGCTTCCCTGGTGGCGCAGTGGTTGAGGGTCCGCCTGCCGATGCAGGGGACACGGGTTCGTGCCCCGGTCTGGGAAGATCTCACATGCCGTGGAGCGGCTGGGCCCGTGAGCCATGGCAGCTGAGCCTGCGCGTCCGGAGCCTGTGCTCTGCAGTGGGAAAGGCCACAGCAGTGAGAGGCCCGCGTACCACAAAAAAAAAATAAAAAAAACCCCATAATCCCCATAAAGCTGATAGTACGCTTGGAAGTAAGCAATTTGACACACTGCAGCTGGAGAGAACTTTGTCAAAGAACAATTTAGCAATGACACCAAAAGCATGAAATAGATGCATAAATTTGACCCCATAACTTCATTTACAGGACTGAATCCTAAGAACCAAGTCATGGATGTACACAAAAATATATCTACAAAGACATTCACTGAACTTTTGTTTTCAAAAGTGACTGTTGAAGAACCTAGGGGCAGGACAGGTATAAAGGCACAGACGTAGAGAATGGACTTGAAGACACGGGGAAGGGAAAGGGTAAGCTGGGACGAAGTGAGAGAGAGGCATGGACATATATACACTACCAAATGTGAAATAGATAGCTAGTGGGAAGCAGCCGCATAGCACAGGGAGATCAGCTCAGTGCTTTGTGACCACCTAGAGGGGTGGGATAGGGAGGGTGGGAGGGAAGGAGACGCAAGATGGAGGGGATATGGGGATATATGTATATGTATAGCTGATTCATTTTGTTATACAGCAGAAACTAACACACCATTGTAAAGCAATTATACTCCAATAAAGATGTTAAAAAAAACCCAAAAGAACCCCAATATGGCAACCTAAAAAAAAAAAGTGACTGTTGGAAACCACCCAAATTTCCAAAACGGAGATTGGGTATTCGTGTAATGGAAATTAATATAGACACTGAAAGTGATTTGAAGAATATCTATGGGCACTTAAATGGGAAAATATGCCTGCTCTAACGTCAGGAAGGAAACCACCTGTCAGGCAGCACTTTGAACCCATATGGATAGCTGGAACAGAACAGGACCCTACGGTCCTTCCCCACATGTCTTCAGCCTGACTTTTGTCTGTATAAAAACTTTAGCCAAAGAACAAGTTTCATCAGAGAAGTGAGAAAATGCAGAAACAAAGGAAAACAGTCAAACAAGACCAAATAATAATAATTTAGTCATTAAGCAAAGCCAGGGACCTTCTTTAGTTCCTCCTCAAGGGCTATAGATAACATTCTGAGCCCTATCCTGTGAGCTGTCTTATAAATACTGAGACCCTCACCAGGTGGAAGAAGTTAACTACATGACAATCAGGCTATAGCCATGACATAAGCTGCCGCAATTCCGAGAACTGGCCTCAAAGAAATGGGAATAAACTGACCCTGGAACTGAAGATTCACTGTACTTAAAACAGTCAAGATGACACTGATCAGATCACCCCAGGACCAATTTCAAGATGACCATGAGAGCTGACGGTGCTGTTTCTTCCTGTAGCCCCCTCCCTCCACCCATAAACCCCTGAAACTCCCCTTTCAAAGCTCTTGCCCACTGATTGGCAGTGCGGGGAGTCGCCTTTGGACAAAAGTCTGCCCTTCCCCCTCTCCCCTCTGCCCCGGTTGCCAGCCTCTGAAATAAAGCAAACTTTCCTTTCCACCAACCTTGCCTCTTGAGTATTGGTTTTAAAGCTGTGAGACCCCATTTTCAGTAACATGGGCTCCTTATCCTAAGAAATCCAATCAGAAGGCTGACCATCATCCCCCTCTGGGGGAAGCACAGCTTGGCAAGCTTGGCCCTCGGTCGTCACCTTCTCCTTTCCCACCTTCTTCCTCACTAACAGTGTGTTTGGATCACAGCGTGCCGCTGTACAAAGCTGCATTTCCCAAACTTCCCTGATGCTAGTCAATTAGATGAAGCAGAAGGCTGTTGCAGATTTTTGAGAAAGTCCTGCTTTGGTGAAGGGCCCCCTTTTCTCCTCGATTTCTTTTCATTCCCATCCCTCATTCTCTTCCTTTCTAAAATGCCAATATAATACTTGGAGTTGGAGCAGCTGTCTTTCGTCTACAGGAGAGAAAACCTCCAGGGGCAGGAGGCTAAAGGCACCCTGGCTCTTGAAGGCATCGCTAAGCTGCTGCACCAGCCCTGGACTAATTATACGAGAACTAAAACCCCGCAGGACGTTAAGCCACCATTTCTTAGGTTTCTGTTACTGACTCACATTTTGAGCTCATAAAAATTGATAAAATGTTAAATACAGAGTCCGTTTAAAAGGTTTTTAATAAAATGTATTGATCCCTGATGCAGGATCAATAAAGAATCTTAGTACCAGCACATGGTGGAGGTATTCTTGTGTTTATAATAATCATCACTGGCCTCCCTGGGGTCATCAGTATCCTGTGGAGAAATTAGACACTGTTCTGATTTCCTGTGACGAACACAGCATCAAGGGAAACGGTGATGCAGTATCTGAAGCCCTGCACAGGAGTGAGCCTTCATCATGGTTTCTGTAAGTCATTCCCCCTCCACATTGCACCTCTGGAGCCCCTTCTCTCCTGGTTCACCCCCTGCCGTTCTCCCACCCGCTCTCCTACCAGGACACCCAGGGAACACACACTAACAACACCGGCAGCTGTACTAGAGCCGTTCTCCAGGGGCTCATCTGACAATCCTGTGAGCACTGCCACACACTAGTCAGACAGTGTTTGAGGACTTCTCTCCAGATTGCTCCCTCCTCTTGGCAGCACAAACATTATAATTTTACATACCTTAAACCCATATCCAGTGTCAATTATTAAATAAAAAATGAATCTCTTAAAATAGATAAACAACAAGGACCTACAATATTCAATATCTTGTAATAGCCTGTAATGGAAAAGAATATCTATCTACCTATCTAACTGAATCACTTTGTTGTACACCTGAAACACTGTAAATCAACTATAATTCAATTTAAAAAAGCCAAAACATGAATATGTAACTATGTCCTAACCACTAATTGAAAGAATTGTAGAAGACTCTGAAATTGGTCTACCCAATATTTCCACTCTGCCATTTCTAAGGAAACCCTGATTTTGTTTGGAGTTCAGCTAAAAAAATCTCAATTTCCTAGGCTTCCTTCCAGCTAGCAGTGACCATGTGACAGTTCTGTCAAGTAAGATATAATCAGAATCTTCTTGGGTGAGACTTTTCTCTGAGAAAAAGGGAAAGACTTAGCTGACATACTGTTTGGCCCTTTCACTCTCATTTTTGCTGCCTGGAATGTAAGATGTGGTGCCTAGAGGTACAGCAGCTATCTTGTGAGCGTGAGGATGAAAGTCACATGCTAAGGATGGCAGAGCAGGAAAGTAGAAGCCTGGCTCTCTGGGGACAGTTTGTAGATACTCTTCCCATTCAGGACTGCATGCCTCTAGTCTTCACATATCTGAGAGGAAAGAGATTCAGATAATTAACTTCTTTAAGTTTGTTATTTGCAGCTAAAGGAAATCCTAACTGATACTGAATTTTCAAAATATTCCAAGGGAAAAATTGAATGCCAGGAACCTTAGTAAACACCATGAAAGATACCAACAAAGTTGGTAGGCACTTTTGAGAGACAAAACAGAGAAAGTAACCCCCCCCCCACACACACACAGAAGCACGTGTTTTTCTTGTTTTCTTTTGATATTCAAACACTGGACACTAAGACTTCACATTTGAAAATACTTCAAAAATGTTAAAATAGTACATTTTTCTCTTTATTCCATTTTTCAGTAAAAACAGAGGAAAGATGGTGTTAAAGGTTCCCTAGAAATTTTGTATAAATGCCCAAATTAGAAAGAACCCTGGTGGTTTTCTTTATTTCTTATGGCTGGACCAGGTGACTTTCTATTTTGCTCTGTTATTGTAAAATTGCAAAGATCAGTGAACATTGATAATTGAAGCATGAAATGGAGGCAAATTTTATAAATTTGGGCAATTGCCATTGGAGGCAATAATTGCCTAACTGCCAGGCTTCCTGTAAAGTTGGAACCAGACTATCAGATTTCATGAGAAATAAATGAGTTGCTCTGTACGAATATAGTGCTTTATATATGTTTCATCTTGTTAAGTCATCAGAAAAATATACTGATCATGGCTGATTGTGACACAATCACATAAGACTCATGGATTTGTTTCACTACCAGAATAGATGAATTTTGATCAGGCTGGAAACAACGTGGAACCGACAATGAATGAGATTTTGCTTCTTTTCATTCACGCTCACCGCCTCTTCTCTAGGCATGTTTTATGAGAGTTGCTGAGGCAGAACACACAACATCTACATGAGGGATTCTGTGTCTCTCCTTTTTCCTTAGTGTCACAGGCCCAATCACTATTCATGGAAAAGACAGATCTGCAAAATAAAAAGCTGAAGGACTGAAGCTAGGCAGAGTGTTAATAAACAAACAAAAAAATTTTTAAACCACAGAAAAGACGTAAGAGGAAACTTTCAATAAGGATGACTTTTGATTTGACTCTTAATCATAGATTTATTTAAAATATCAGTTCAAGATACAAAATAACCCTTCAGAGAGCTTAAGCCTTTCAGTAAAGCTACAAGGAGCTGATATTTAAACAATTGCATCTGCCTGATGTCAACTCAGAAGGAAAAGTAAATGGGACCCTAAGGTCAACTTTATTCATTCATCTGAAAACAAGGATAAAGGAATTAAAACAGAAATACAGTTACTGCTTTGGAATTGTTTCTGGCACAAGGTTTCTAAAAAATGGATTCTAGGCTTCTGAATTATTGCCATTGTTTAGATGGACTTTTATCAAACTATCTGCAAACTTTTAAGTTACAAATAGTACAACATGAATCATCTTTTAAAATAATGATTATCTTCGATAATAATGTCTCAGGTTGGGTTTCCCAGAAGCAGACACTAAGATTTTAGGATGCAAGATGTTAATTTGCATTACCACCTGTGAAAGAAAAGGGGAGAGGCAGCATTGGGGAGAGGGGAGGTTGTAGGGTGATGCCACCTGAACAAGCCTCCCACCCTGGTAGGAGCTCAGGAGAGGAATTGCTGGCTGAATGGGTCAGGAGTTTATCTGCCTCCTGCTTAGTCTCTAGATGTGGGAGCCCAGAGAAGGGCATGGCTGTGGACGAGGCAGCTCCCTGCCGCAGAAGCAGACCCTCTGGACTGAGATCTGTAACAGTTGTCTGTGTGCCAACACACTACCCACCTCTGGGTAGCAAGTCCTTCGTTTTTCTAATTTAAAAAAAAAAATTTAAACATCTTTATTGGAGTATAATTGTTTTACAATGGTGTGTTAGTTTCTGCTTTGTAACAAAGTAATAAACAAATTCAGCAAAGTTGCAGGATACAAAATCAACACATGAAAATCAGTTATATTTCTATACACTAACATAAACAATCCCTAAAAGAAATTAAGAAAACAATTTCATTCATAATAACATCTAAAATTTCCTGTACCCAACAATTCCAATGTGTGTTTAATTCTTTGACACTAGCTGGGAGTCCTGCAATTCAACTCAGTTCTGACACTATTTACTTGGACATAGCATCAGACCCCACAGGTTAAGGACTCAGTTCTACAAGACTGCCCTTCCCCCACTTCGGGCACCAGTCGCTTAGTCCAGGTTGTTACCTGTGCTCTTGACCAACTGGCTATAGATTGGAGGCTCCCACGACCATCTCCTTGGGTTTGATTAATTTGCTAGAGTGGCTCACAGAACTCAGAGAAACATTTTATTTACTAGGTCACTGGTTTATTGTAAAAGGGTATAATTCACAAGCAGCCAGATGGAAGAGACGGATAGGGCAAAGTATGGGGAAAGGGCACAGAGATTCCTTGTCTCCACCATGGGAGCTACTTTCCCTCAGTCTCCATGTGTTCACCAACACAGAAGCTCTCCAAACCCTGTCCTTTTGGTTTTTTATGGAGCCATCATTACTTAGTTGTGATTGATTAGATCATTGGCCATCATCGACTGATTCAACTTCCAACCCCTCTCCCTTCCCTGGAGGTCAAGGAGTGGGGCTGAGAGTTCCAACCCTCTAATCACATGGTTGCTTCCCCTGGCAGCTAGCCCCCATCCTTAGGTGAGGTCCAAAAGTCACCTCATTAGCATAACAACAGACACCTTTTATTGCTCTCCTCACTTAGGAAATGTCAAGAGTTTTAGAAGCTCTGTGCTAGAAATGGCACAGAAAAAAGAAGACCAAATACATATTTCTTTTTATAAATCACAATATCACAGCATCAAAAAGAATACAATAGTTAGAGATAAACTTAACCAAGAAGGCTAAAGAATTGTACAGTTCGATCCTTGAACAACTAGAGGGATTGGTTCCAGGACCCACCTCAGATAACAAACTCTGAACATGCTCAAGTTCCACAATTGGCCCTCCCTGTCTGAGGTTCCACATTCATTCATTCAACCAATGACAGATTTGTAGTACTGTACTGAAAAAAATCTACATGTAAATGGTAAGTATACAGTTAACTTCTTCCACCTGATGGGGACTTCAGTATCTGCAAAACAGCACAAGAATATGACTCAGAATATCATCTATAGCCCTTGAAGAGGAACTAAGGGTCCTTGACTTTGTTTTATGGCTAAACTATTATTATTTTGTTTCACTTGACTGTTTTCCTTTGTTTCTGCATTTTCTCACTTCTCTGATTAAATGTGCTCTTTGGAACTCGGGGAAGGCCTAGGGGGCTAAAGCTTTTCTACAAACAAGTGGAGGGGGACACGGGGGTGGGGTTTGCCCCTGAGAAGTTTCCACAGTCTGTTTGGTTTCAGTAGAATTTTAAGGAAGGTTATGGTGGGGAAAAAGATCCATATGAGTAATGAGAGGTATGGGGTAATGAGAGGAATGTATAGTGTCAAGGGCTTTATTTTTTGGAGAGAAGATTCTTGAGTAATTTTTAATGCTGATGAATAGACAGAGAAGGTGAGGTTGAATATACAACAGAAAGAAGATAATTGATAGATAAGTATGCCTAGGAAGTGAGAGGTGGTGTGGGTGAGCCCCTGAGCACTGGGGGAGAAGTTGAAGGTAACAAGACAGGGTTATTTGTTCCTGGTTAACAAGGGGCAAGAAAAAAAAAACAAAAAAACTATGAATGGAAATGTAGGTGAGTTTGTAGAACTGATGCTAAAAATCTGAGATAGATCAATGACTAATATCACAGAGAGTTTAGAAACAAGAGCTTCTACTGAGAAGTACATGGAACTTTTAGGAGAAGGGGAAATAGTTGAAAGAATTATCACAGAGAATGGGAAAATGAGTTGGTTAGAGCTTAGAGACATCAATGAATTATAAGGTAATGAAGTCTCCTTTCCATTCTGGTTTGTTTTACTCTAGAGAGAATTTTCTCCTGCAGATTTCTATGTTCACCATAAAAACATACCATCTTGTTTATTCATAAAGTTTTGTAATGATTGTGAATGAAAACATTAGGAAACTCCCCTCTGAATATGATGTGGCTTAACTCTCTACTGATTATTGCTTTTCCCATTTACTGTTTCTTTAAGAACCTGGTAAAGTTAGATGGATAGCCCAAAGGTTTTATAAACACATACATAACAGACACAAAACCTGAACACATGGAAAAACTAATAATAATACATTTCAATCCCCCTACTTTTGCCTGGGAATAAAAATGACAGGAAAAGTCATGTTGGATCTGCATAATTCAATGTATAATAAAAAAAAGCAAAGAATGGCAAGACAGTTCAAAATAGTAAGAATAAGCTGCGTTGCTGAACAACTTTATAAAAATATGACTGCTTACATTCCAGTCAGTAGTATTCTAACTTCCATGTGGCCCCTACTTTTTATAATTGTTGATTTATGATCATTTGGTTCATGTACCAAGGAGACTTACATAAACTCATGTAATCAAGTCTTTGGCTGTGGGGCATCTGTTCTTCACTTACTACACTGTCAGACTTTAAAGGAATTCTGGACACAAAATTTTCATCGGGTATATATATTCAGAGCATGTTTTCCACCGTGGCTTTTCACTTTCTAGTATTCAACAGAAGTTCATAATTTTAACATAATCTAATGTAGCAATACCTTCCTTCATAGTTAACATTTATTGTGTTCTATTTAGGGACGTTCAGTCTATTCCCAAGGTCAAAAATTATCCTCATATATTACTCTGTAGAAGTTTTATTGTTCTTTTATCACTTATAACTAGAATCTACTTGGAACTGACTTTTGTCTATGGTGTAAAGTTGAAGCCAACATATTTTTTCCATGAGAATGTCCATTTCACCCATCATGAATTATTCAAAAGACTGTTCTTTCCCCCACTGTGGGTAAATCTTCTTTCATATTTTGCATTTTTGTTGCCCTGTATTTTCATTCCCTAGCTGTTTCAAAGCCAATAGAATATTATTGTTATTGTACAAAGTCCATATTCTTTTAGATTTACCCACATATTTATCATTTTTCTTGTTTTTCATTACTTCTGTTGTCTTTATTCTTCTTTCTGGGATCATTTTTTAAAGGGAGTATCTTAATACAAACTCTACCAGATTTTATTTGTCTGAAATTGTCTTTATTTTGCCTTTATTTACAAATGATATTTTTAATGGGTATATATCTAAAGTGACATTTATTTTCTTTCAACACTTGGAATATTACATTCTTAGATCTCCTGGCCTAACCTGTCTCTGTTGAGAAGTCTTCTTCTCTTAGAAAATACAGGAATGAGTGTAAGGGATATATGGGGTGTGATGAAAAGACTTAACATATATTGAATTGGAGCTCCAACACAGGAGAAGAGGAGAAATGAGGATAAGCAATATTTCAGTAATTAAGACCTAAAACTTTAAAAAACTGATGAGAGATATAAAGCTATAGATTAAAATATACAGTAACTCCTATGTGAACTTTGAATGAAGAGAAACAACCAAGGGTTAGCATGGTAAAATTGACAAAAACTAAACAGAAAAATCACAAAAGAAGTCTTTGATTTGAACATACACACACATGCATGCACACATATACAGATAGTTATTTTTGTTTTTCCTAAGCCTTTCTAATTGTTCTTAATGAGGGAATTGTCTGCAGCAAGCAAATGCACAATTACCAAAAATAAGAAAACACGCTGATAGCTTTTTAAAAAATACAGCCAGATCAGTATGAAGTCAAATAATAGAGAGGTACCAAGATCATTTAATACACACACTACTTTAATGCATCCTTTATCCCTTCATCCACAGAACTTACACTAGCTCCTGGAGTGGAAGGACGGCAGGTCCACAGTGAGTAAGGAGCAGTCAGGAGGCTCATGCTACAGAAGAAGAGACCAGGACTGAGAATCAGAAAGTCTGGCTAGAAGTTGCCAAGTGTGAGCTTTGGAACCATGGTGGAATCATCATCTTTTCCCCCTCACCCATGAAATAGAGCCAATAACTACTCTTCCTTTTCCATGGTATTGATGTGCTCATCAAAATCAAAATGAGGGACTGATATGAGCTTTATATAAACTTTGAAGAAAAAGGGAATTTATAACTATGATTTTTCTCCTTATAATTTTGTTATTCAGCATAGAAAACAGACATATCTATATGAGTAAACAAAACTAAATTTATTATTTGAATAATTTTATATTATTTATAGAACTAAAGCTACTTAAAATGCCCATTTTCCCCCCATTCCTCAAATGTACATGAATTGTAGGTCACAGTTGGCTCTGACCAGTCAGAAAATGTGAGAGACGCTAAGATTATCTATATTCCAGGTCTGTCTTCCCTTTCCTGAGAAAGGGCACTTCGGGAGGGCGTGGTGTCCCAACAAAGTCGGTGCTGAAGCTCTTGGGAAGTCTGACACCTCCAACTATACCTTGGGAGGATTCAGTAGATTACTGGATGGTAGAAAATCACTCATCTCCTTGGAACGAGTTGATTCTTAGTTATTTATCAGCTTAGCCACATTTCAAGTTCCAGAGGAGAGACATAATGCAAATATATAACATTATCAGTGTTGTCACTATCAGTCTATTTCAAATAGATTTGGTATAAATAGGGTCTTTAACATTAGCAAAATATAGCGGTACTACTGGTTGGATGTAATGGTATAAACTATATATAAACTATTATTTTTATATGCACATGGGTGAACGAAAGATGTATTACAAAATGAATCCATCACTTCACAAGTTGAAAAGAAAGGAATTTATGGAAACATTTACTGTGAAAAAATCACTTAAGAAGGTGAGGAATTACAGAAGGCTTATATGGTCCTTGTGAGAGATCAGGCATCCTCCCTTCCTGTCAACTCTTGAGAACAGAGTATTATGAGAGCAGATAAAAACTGAAAGAGAGATACTTTAAGGGATATTAATAATAAAGAAGAGATGACAAGTTGAAATGTGGTGGTGATTGAAACCTGATAGTATTGTAATTCCAAATTCTGTTGGTTGGCATTTTATTGGAAAACTCTATCTGGATTTACTGATGCTTCTACAGTGTAAAGTTTCTTTCATAACTCCTGTCCTTGGAAAAATGGTCAAAGTGCTATTTTTATTGTGTTGAAGTTAAAGTTGTGAAAACCTGCCATTTCTTATAAACTAATAACACACTTCTCATTAAGGCAAATGAAAGAAAAAGAAAAAAGAAAATAGAATATAAAATCGAGGTAGAGATATAATTAAAATAATTAAGGTAACTTAAAGGAAGAAAATATAAATATTTCTATGAAAGGCACATAGAAAGTAGGGAAACTTTAGAAAAGTTCCAGAGAAAAATAACAACTTATGATATTGAGGTTGAAGCGTAATCACAAAATGTTATTAGATTCAATTAATATGTGAGAAATACAGTGGTTAGGGAAATTGTTTACTATTGAGTAAAATAGTAACCATTTTTCTCTTCTATCCCTAAGCAATGGGTTGCCTTCATTTCTTGCTGTGAAATTGGTAGAATTACATTACTCTTCCTGTGAGAAAAAGAAAGAATTATCAAAACACTTCAAATCGACTTGCTAATGATTTTCAAAAATTATCAGCTTATAACACATATACATGGAACCTAAAAAAATATATGGTTCTGACGAACCTAGGGGCAGGATAGGAATAAAGGCATAGACATAGAGAATGGACTTGAGGACAGGGGTGGGGGAAGGATAAGCTGGGATGAAGTGAGAGAGTGGCATGGACATATATACACTAACAAATGTAAAATAGCTAGTGGGAAGCAGCTGCAGAGCACAGGGAGATCAGCTCGGTGCTTTGTGACCACCTAGAGGGGTGGGATAGGGAGGGTGGGAGGGAGACACAAGAGGGAGGGGATATGGGGATATACGTATGCATATAGCTGATTCACTTTGTTATACAGCAGAAACTAACACACCATTGTAAAGCAATTATACTCCAATAAAGATGTTAAAAAACATATCAGCTTAGCAAAAGTTTTCATTTAAAGGGATTCTCGTTATTTCATACTTCTCATCATACTATTTCCTTCTTCACACAGGTAGGTGACATTGCAGGCTGGCTGTTATAATAAAATAGGTAAGCAAAACTACCTGGCCATTCTACCTGCAAAATATATCCCAACTCCAACTGCCTCCTTCCCTCCCTCTGGGTCCGGTCTTCCCTCCTCCCCTCCCAATGCCCAGGACATTTTCCTCCCCCACCTCCCCTCCCAATAGTGAGAGGCCCTCCTCTCCCCTCTCCTCCCAGTAGTGAGAGGCCCTCCTCCCACCCCATCCCAGTAGTGAGAGGCCCTCCTCCTACCCCCTCCCAGGAGGGAGAGGCCCTCCTCCCCCCCAACACCTGGTGGCAGGGATGCTGTCCTTGCTGATCCACCTTCACTCATCTGCTCCCCTCCTGTGTACTCTGTGCAGAGCAGCTCGAATGACCTTTGCAGTCCTTGACTGGATCCTGCCATTCCCCTGTGACAGCCCTCCATGGATTCCCACTGTACGTGGGTTAAATTAAACAATCTCTCATATGTCCTCTCTCCACCCCAACTCCCGACACCCCCTCTTGCTCTCTAATGTCCAGCCACGGTGGCCCATTGTCTTAGCTGAGGATGTTGGGAGAACTTACCCCTCCCCTTCCCCAGACCACCCCAGCCTCACCTGCCTCCCTTCCACCCACCCTGCTCATCTCATCACCTGCCCTTGACCCTCAGTCTAAATCAGTCCCCCCCAACCCCTGAGATACTCTTTTTCACAGCTGCCTATTCTTTTTATTTATAGGATTTACCACAGTTTAAAATAATACATTTATTAGTTTTCTTTGTGTTTAATACCTGTCTCCCTGCTTGTTGATGAGCTATTTGAAGGCAGGAACCAAATCCCTTTGGTCCATAAAAGTGTACTTTGTGCCTAGCATAGGGCCCAGCACCATTTCTCTAAATATTGGTTGAATGAATACGTGACCCAGAATCCTCAGTCAATATAGCCCGAATTGCCCATGAGAGTCCAATGATTCTTTTATGTTAGAATCTAATTTCTCTTCAGACATGTTGTAAAATGCTTTTGCTTGTTGCTTTAGAATCCCACAAACGTCTGTGAGGTTAAAAGGATAGTTATTCCCATTTTACAGATGAGGAACTTGAGGTCAGAGATAATAAAACTTAAGTTACCTAGAAAGTGGCAGACTCTGGACTTGAGCCCAGTTCTGTTGTGTTCAAGTCCAGTAATATTCTTCACAGAAATGACCTGTTGTTCAGTAAATACTGATCACAGTTTAACTCCTCTTTTGGCCCTACCGTCAAAGCAACACTGTGAGCACCTTAATACATGGATAAGTCAGAGTCCCAGTAAACAGTAATGTTTACTTCCTAAGCAGCTTCTACAAATTCTGGTGTCCTGGAATCCTACAAAATGTTAAAGGAAACCAAAGGATAGTACTGATTCTCTGCCAGACACTTTGAATACAATATCACGTTTCTTTCAGCAATGAAAAGAGAGGTAGAATTCTCTCCTTGCAGAAATGGGAAAAACTGATGCTAGAGAAATTACAGAAGTTGCCTCTGGTCACACAACTAATAAATGTAAGTGCTGGGATTTGAATTCATGTATCTGTAACTTACTCCAAAGCCATGCTTTCCCCACCGAACAGCATAATATTAAACTTCAGAGAGTAACACTTTGTGTCCCCACATCTCTCCAAGGAAACAAACTACATCGACAACAAAGAATTTTTATATCACATAGATATTTATATGCACATTGCCCCCTAGATTCCTCAGCAATACTTACTAATTTTTATGCATTTAGGTGCTGATAATTCATATTTTCCCCAGAAAGATGGTCATTAATTTTGATGACATGTGAAATAAACTTGAATTAAGGCAAACAGGTTATATTAGTCTGTTCAGGTTGCCATATCAAAACACCACAGATTAGGTGGTTTAAACAACAGCAATTAATTTTCTAGCCATTCTGGAGGCCAGAAGTCCAAGGTCAAGGTACCTGTAGGGTTGGTTTCTGGTGAAGCCTCTCTGGCTTGCAGATGGCGCCTTGTCTCTGTGTTCTCACATAGTCTTTTCTCTCTCTCTCTCTCTCTCTCTCTCTCTCTGTGTGTGTGTGTGTGTGTGTGTATGTGTGTAGTGGGAGAGAGATAGAGGGAAAGAGAGATATCTCTGGTGTCTCTTCCTTTTCTTATAAGGACACCTACAACATTGGATTAGGGCCCCACCCTTGTGACCTCATTTAACTTAATTGCCTCCTTAAAGGCCCTATCTAACATTGGGGGTTAGAATTCAACATGTACATTTTGTAGGAACACAAGTCAGTTCATAACATATGCCCAATTTTCTTATATTTTTCTTGTTTGGGACTTTCTATGGCTGATTGCCAGCATTACTAGGACCTGTTTTCATGATAACAGAGGTTAAAGAGATGCTTCCTGAAATGTTACATAAAAGTAGCCTAGCTTTGTGGCGTTTACGTGGACCATGCCTATCATGCTCATATTTAAACCCTGAAAATTCTTTCTATGTCATTATTTTGGGGAGAGGTCAGCATTGGGGTATTCAATATTTGTTTCATCACATTCTCATTTGTAAATTTGATTAAATGGCATCTTCAAAGGTTGATTTCATTTTGGAAACATTCTAGGATTTTCGAGAAAATTTTCAATATTCAACATCAGTAACCAATAATTAAAATTAAATTTATTTAAAATGTTTAGATTCCTGAAATTTGGGCATTGGCCTTTTAATAACAATTTATTACTTCAAACTAATTTGTCACTGATGCCTTCTGGCATTATTTTGAACTTGCACTCAAAGAGCAAGCTGATTATTCAAATATTTTTCCCCATAGCAATTAAAAAAGACATAGTTTGTGGTGATAACCAAATTATTTTTGACGTGGTGCTTTTAAATACAGAGGACACTGAGGTTAGGAAGATCATTCTTGTTTCTATATTATCAGTCTATATACCACCTCATTGAGGAAATTGTCTCAGTTCAAGAAATAGTTTTAGAATGTCACTTAACATGCTGGTACTGCCAAGGACATATGACCCCTATCCTTAAGTAGCCTACAATTGAGCCTGAAGGAAAAGGCATGGTCACATATAACCATGAGACTCATCCTTTTAGTAACAACACATGTCCTGTTACTAAAAGCCTTTAGTAAGCTTGGTCTTTCAATGGAAAATTTTCAGTCATATTAATAATTCATTGTTTTAAACACTGGATAAAATGAGATATTCAAACACAGAAAATATTCAAATTTACTTTAAAAAATTGTGACCAATTCATGGTATGATATTTGGTTTGCTAACTATTGAGTAATTAGTTCACTGTTTTAGAAATCTGGGAGCTAAACTGAAATGCTAACACTGTGTATTCCCTCCCAGCAATTAGCCTGCCTTGTCAGATTCTGAACTGGTTTCATATCATTCCGTGAGTAGGATTTAAACCAGCACGTCTGCTCTAGCAGGCCTCAATATGCTGAGAATAAAGTGCCTGTGTTCACAAAGAAAAGGAAACCCACCCTTTTGTCATAAATACTCGTCAATCTGTTTTGCTTAATACGTATTACAAATTTCAATCATTTATTCATCATTAAAATTTTGCTGTATTTGAGGGCAAATGTTAGGTAGTGAGAATAGTACAAAATGATAGGAGATAAGGACTCTTTCCTCCGGAGCCTACAGTCTATTCAAGGATATTGGATATATACACAGATGTCTATGGTATGAGGAAAAGAGGGCAAGTTCCATCAGAGAGTCTTTACTACAGGAAAGTCAGAGGGAAGAAAGACTGACTCTGCCTGGAGTGTCAATTTCCTTTTGGAAGGAGGAGCAATGGGTTTGTCCTTGAAGGATCCTGTTAGAGTGGGACAGTTCTTTCCCACTCCTGATGTTTCCTTCTACGTGGACAGAGCCCGGTTCCTGTAGCACCCTGACCTCTGTTTCCCTTTCCTCTCTCTGCCCTAGGATTTACCACATTACTGAAATGGTAATTGAGAACGAATGTCCTGCTGGCTAAACTCCCCCCTGTTCTTCTCTTGGGAGTGAGCTTACCTGTAGGCAGTGCAGTTCTCCTCTGCTCCTTCATATGGTATCTTACCTGGGCAGGTGGCTCAGAGTGCAGAGACCTGCCCAGTTTATCATAACCCATGATTGCGTAGATTAATTGGCAGTCCCATTTGGCCTTTACTTTAATACTTTTCTTCTACCTTAATCTGTAGTAAAACCTGCCAGATGTCCACCGAAATTCATCCTCTCCTTCTGTGAAAATGGGACAGTAGCCAGGCGCCAGGCTGAACTACATTTCCCAGCCTCCTTTGCTGTTGGATGTTTGTGGCTCTGGTGAGGGCATCTCAACATTGGGTGCAAGAGGTAACAAGACCGAGGCTTTTGAGGATTGTACGTGCTTCCTCTCCACTCTTTCCCCTTCTGCTGGCTGGGTGCAGACGCAGACGATGCATTTAGGAATGAAGTGCTACAAGTTGGAAAGATCCTGGGTCCTGAATCACTGTGGGGAGAGACACTGCACATGAACAAAAGCATGTGCCTGGAACTGCGATTTTTACTAAGTACTATGTGTGTGTGCATGTATATGTATTTATATATGTGTGTGTGTGTGTGTGTGTGTGTGTGTGTGTGTGTGTGTGTGAATGTGTATATAGATACGTTTTAGAAGTTCAGAAGTGATTATGGTTCCATCCCAGTTTAGTGCTGTGTTTGCAGGTCCTGTTGGTTTTGAGATACTAGTGCATGGAATAACACAAAGATCACCAGGGGGTTCAATACAAAGGCCCCTCATTTGAACAATTTTATCGATTAAAGTAAATGACAAAAATGCAGCAGTTAGGTTATTTCAGCCCTCTCAAAATCACTTCATTTGCTCTGAATTATCCTGTTTCTGAGATATCATGTACATTTTGGTGAATTGCCACACAATTGACGCTCACAGCGGCAGGAAATGGCCTGGCTGGGGTGTATTTGTGTGTTCTGCACAGCCATGCCTGCTGTGGCTCTGAGATAGAGGGCTGTGTAATGTTGCTGTTGTGCGGTCAGAGCTGGACAGCTGAAGTCTGCAAAGAGTAGGTGTGAGACCTGGCTCTGTGTCTTACTAACTGCACCACTGTGGGCGAGCTGCTCTGGAGGCTGAAAGTCCAAGATCAAGGTGTCGGCAGGGCTGATTTCTTCTGAGGCCTCTCTCCTCAGCCTGTGGATGACCATCTTCTCCCTGTGTCTGCACAGGGCCTTCCCTCTGTGCATGTCTGTGTCCTAATCTCTTCTTCTTGTCGGTACAGCAGTTTGCATTGGAGCGCACCCCGTGGACTTCATTTTTACTTTTTATCTTTTTAAAGACCTCTCTCCAAACACAGTCACATTCTGAGAAACTGGGGGTTGAGACTTCAGAATATGAATTCTGAGGTGGTAGGGGGGTCACAGAATTCAGCCCAAAATAGTCACTAAGGCTGGAAACTGCCTGGTGGGTTCTAGAACCAAATGGGACCAGTGCCCTGGGACAGAGGAAAGGATGGAGAGCTTAGAGGAGACAGGGGTGGATGGGCAAAGGCAGGTCAAATCAGTTGGGAATGGGGTGGGATGGAAGACTCTGGCTTCTCTTCGGGCGGGAGGACAGTGGCTGGAGGAGTGACAGGGTCTGACTTGGGTTTCAAAGTAGCCGCTCCATTCTGTAGATAAAAGACTGCAGGGGGTCTGAGAGACAGCAGGGAGGCCAGCCAGGAGGTGATCACTGTTTGATTCCATCCTAGACACAATAGCACAGTAGAGCTTGGACCACAAGCCCGCAGTGGATGCAGTGGACGCTGGTGAACTGGATCTGGGAGGTGTGAGAAAAAGGAGTAAAGAATGAGGTTCAAATGAGATGGAAAAGACAGTAGAGGGATTGGTGTGAGCCTCATGTGGGTGTCCTGAAGATGACGAGATAACACAAGCTGTATTAGTTTCCTATTGCTGCCGTAACAAATTACAAGCTTAGTGGCTTCAAACAACACAATTTATCTTACAGTTCTGGAGGCCAAAAGTTCAAAATCAGTTTCACTGGGGCTGCCTGCATTCCTTGGCTTGTGGCCCCTTGCTCCATCTTCAAAGTGCATCACTCCAATCTCTGCTTTTGTGATCAGATCTCCTTCTCTGATTCCGACTCTCCTGCCTCCCTTCTGATTACATTGGGACCATGCATATAATCCAGGATAATCTCTCCACATCAAGATCCTTATCTTAATCACATCTGCAAAGTCCTTTTTGCCAAGTAAGTTTACCTATTGACAGGTTTTAGGAAATAGGATGTAGACATCTTGTAGGGGACATCATTCTACCTACCATACATATAAAATCCTTAGAAAATCCTGCCATGTGCTAAATACCCACGTGTCATACCCTGTTAACTTCATCCTTTTTCTTAAAATGCAAAGGTTCCTATTCTCTTCTCTCCAACAGAGTCAGCAAGATTTCTGCAAGCCTGCCAGGGAAGGGATTTCACATTCTCCGTGACATACTTCTATCTGCTCTTCCTGTAACCTGGTATCACACAACTTAGGTTAACATTTAAGTGTGTAATCTCAATGTCACACGTCTGACTGTACTGCATTCAGAATTTATATTAGGCTATAAATACAACCTCTACAAAACCACAGTATTCCAAAAACCTATTAAAACTTTTATGCCATTATATCTAATTGTGTAGTTTTTACTTTTCTTCAGGGATGAGAAATATTCTTTGATGTCTGAATTGAAATGCATTTAAATCAAGAATGCAATTATAAATGTTTGATAATAACAATATATCGATGAAACAGTTACTTGTCAATTTTGCTTTGTAAATCTTTTTAAGGCATAGTAGCTAACCACAATCCAGACTTTGACTGCATTTTGCTAAACCAGGACTTCTCAATTTGGTTCTTACAAATCATTGTATTCTTGGCTTTACATACTTCTTGCCAACAAATGCATGCTATATGAATGATAATTTTAACGAAACAATGAATTTTCCCATAATTATCTTCTCTTGCATCATTCGGAATACATTTAGTTGCTCTGTGATAAATGTTGAAGTAAATGTCTTCAAATTGGGCCGTTTTGCTTCCCATTTCCTAAGGTTTTAAATTCATTAAATGACTGTTTCTTTTGTTCCTTTCCAACAATAAAAATGAATATCTGCAATAAAGACACACACTTGTGCTAGCCAATGAATTTTGGCAAAGGATATGTTATGGCAGCATTTTACCAGGGGGATGGAGTCGGAGGGAGCCCACCATGGGCCTCTTTCACTCCTACTCGTCTTGCTGAGTGGGTCAACCTCTTGATGCCCTGACTGTTCCTTCACCTGGCCACTTCTCAGGATTGCTGTGTTTATTCAGCTTGCAATTCTGAAAAATGAGATAACACAGCAAAGGATATACCACCTGGTGGTCCTTGCTGCACCCGATCTCTCTCTGATTTGGTGGTGCCAGAGGACTAGCTTGCTTCCTACTTACACTAGAAGTGACAGATTCCCTAGGCTCAGGGTTCTTCTTCATGGTTATGCGCCATTGTACACACAGTCTTTCCCTGGACTTTGGCATCACTCAGTGAGATTTGGGCCTCAAGGAAGCAGGCATAACCCTGCTGCTGCTTTTACTGTGAGTAGTAAAGTTCTGTGTCTCTGACCTTGGGATCTTTTGTCTTCCATCAGCATCCACAGAACATGGTGGGCTAACTTATTAGTGTGTGTTCATTTTGGTGGGAGTTCTCCTCCACCCTGCCAAACTGTCAAGGTAGGGTAATATCCTACCTTGTCCTACCTTGCAAGAGGACTTGTCCTGAGAGGCCATTTCATCAAAACCTTCCCCTCCAATGGGCCACTTGTCAAATTGGCATGGGCTGCAGGTGCTGGACATCACCCAGCTGGTTCAGATGCATCTAGAGGCTGGAAGTGACTTAAGACAAGAACTATAGAGTCCCTAACAGGACTTCAGAGAAACCCCCTTACCCAGTCTCCCTCACTTAATAAAGGAAGAAGTGTCTTGGCCTTCTTTGTGATTGGGAGGGTAAGTACCCTCAGAGCAACATTCATCTTATATCCCACACAGGGCTAACCAGGTGCCTGCCCAGAAACAGGAGGGTGGTCCTCCTTTGCCAGGACCACATGGCTGGCAAGTGGCAGGGCTGCGATTGGCCACACTCTCTGTCACGATGCCAACAGTCTATCTCATCACAATGAAGTGATGAATGATGCATAAAAACACAAGAAGAAGCCCGAAACCCAGCTCCTCTGGTTCATTTACAAAATAATGTATGTTTTAACAAAAATAACAAAAGGGATGAGGATTAATAATTTTGATTGGGGAATTTTATTTTGTGGTTCATAAATATACACTTCTAAATTCAAAAAGGTATGTCTTCTTCAGTTCTGTAATGTTTAATAAATATTGCCCTGTCCAACTGTCAAAGTAAAGAGAGAAAATGAATTAATTAGTCCAATCCTTTACTGGGGGATAGATGAGGGGTGAAAATATCAATGAGTCGAGAGAGAGGCCCTATGTTTCTGTGGCCACTGAGAGAGAGAGTGTTGAATTATGCCTCCCTGTCCTCCGGAAACCTAGTGTCTAGTTAGTGAGAAGACAGACACCTGTGTTTAAGTGACACCATGGGTGCAGGTGTGGACCAGGACAGCAAGGAGGGAGAGTGGGACACACACTGATGCTCAGCTGTGAGGAAACCCAAAGTGGCTGCAGCAGTGGGGAAGCCAAGATGCAGGCAAAACCTGTGAGGGAGGAAGAGTAGTGAGGACAGAGGCACAGATGGGGACAGTAGCGCGCAACAATTGGGAGGTGCTACCGAGGGGTGTCTGGAGAGGGTGGAGGACAGATTAGAAGCCAAGGTGAGCGGGAGCTTGAGTATTAGACTGAGCAGACAGTCATTTTCTAAGTGCTGTGAGGAGAAAAAAAGGAAGAAGAAAAGCTGGATACAACAGTAGGGAACTAAAGGAAATTGTGTACTTACTATCAGTCACTACAGTTCTGGGTGTTAAAAATACCATCTAATTTAACTCCCACAAGTCTTAGGAGGGGTAACTTTATCTCCCTCTCACAGAGAAGGAAACTGAGGCTCAGATACTCAAATATGATTAAGTGCTTTCTAAGAGGTAGTAGCCAACTTTTCGAATTCCATTTACGCTTGAATTCTCACACTACTGGAAGTTGGCAGGTCCAAATTTCAAGCAGACCTATCCAACTCCAAAGTGTGAGCTTCTGAAAAAGTGGTCTGATTTCAGTCCCTCTGGCATTAAAGTGCAGGCAGGTTTGAGTGGGAGAGATTGGAACAATGATGATATTAGTAATAATAATAATAGTAACAATAATAACTACCATCTATGGTACACACAGGTGTGCCAGTTACTACCTCTAGCATCTCTTATCCTTTCAGTAGTAACATTATATTCATTTTAAAGAAATAAGAGTCAAAGAGGTTAAGAAACTTGCCATGAAAGATAAAATAATCAAGGCAAAGCCGAACATTTGACTTGGATCTGAGTGGCTCCAAAGCCATTGCATTCAATTCTCTTCACTGCATTCTAGGGCACTACTGACATATCCAGGTGAGATGTCACAAGAGCAGATACACAGTGGAAGTGGTGCTGATCAAAGCAATCACCTTACTCATTTGGATGTACCGAAATCAGCCTCACCGTGCCGTGACTCTCCTTGGACACAGTAATAAAACTTCGTTTTCTCTCTCTTCACACCCTTTACAGTATGGGAAAATGTACTGGAATCCCATTAATACGATAATGAGTCTCTCAGAGTAGGAGAAAGGTGGGAGTCCTGAGTGTCTGTTGAAATCACAGTTCTGGTTACTAGCAGGGGAGAACCATTCTGGCCATGTTAATCAAAGATGGAATTTACGGGAACCCTCTGAGGAGCTCAGAGAAAAAGCTTGACAGGGCTTGAGAACTAGACAGGCATCAAGATGAACTGGGTACCAGAGGTCATGCCATGGGAAGAGTTTGGTCTGCACAGCATCAACCCTGCCTCTTGGGGCAATATGATTGTCAACTGGCCCACCGCTTGAAGTCACTTGCTCAGGATATAAAGCCCAGGGAGAGGACATTTGAATGGCTGTACCTGAGTCAATTTCTTCCAACAGGTGCATAAAAACACTTCTATAACATGGAGCTCCTTCCATAGCTGCAGAGGTTTCACCAGCGACTTTGGGAAGATGTGTACTAGTAGGTTAAGTTCCTTGGAGCCATGATCAGACCAGAATCAACATATTGTGAAGTCTGATGATAAGTATATTCATCCAGAAGTTTTGCTGCTGTGTAGTTTGAAAGAGGGTCATGCACATACGTCATTTCCTCTCACTTCTGTAGTGGAGGTCCTATGGCTGGCTTCCAAATGGAATACGTTTTAAATCACAGCCACTGGCTGACTGTTAACAGTGACTTCAGGAAGTTACTGGAGAATGATACACTATTCTACTATCAATTCAAAGCTGTCCAGAAACTTACTTCCTCATAACGAATCAGATCAGGATGGAAGCATGCTAATTTAATTATAGTTGAATTTGTGTAGGTGTTGCCATTCATTTACACATTCACTGAGTCTTAAGGAGTAATTTTTCTTACCTGCTTGAGCATTCAAACTGAGGAAGGGCCAAAACACAGACAGGGGAAATAACAAATTTGCCTGTAATTAAGGCAACCTTGTCTCTGGACCAGGTCTCCTATTCAGAGTAAATTTCCCAGGCATAGTCCACTGGGCCCTTCTCTTTATCAATGTCCAACTAATTAGAAACAAGCTCATTCTCTTAGCTTTGAGGGTCTGTGAACATGTGAGGGTGTTTCCAGCAGTTGGAAGGACAAACCCTCCTCTCACTGCTTAGTAATGAATCTGGGAAGCCCTGACGCACTCCCTGGAGGGCCAAGGAGCCACTGGCCTTGGTACTGATGTGTTCCATTGCTCAGGAAAATTACAGGGGACCCAGGTTTTCTGTCTCTACAGTCCCTGGTCCACAGTCCAGCTCCTGCCAGGGCTGGATCCCTGAAGGTGGAGTGGCCGGGACTTAAGGGTCCAGTGTTCCTAATTCATACTTGAGATGGACAGGGCTGCTCCCGGGCATTCCCCAGGAGAGCAACAAGAAATCCCTCTAAAGCTAGCCACAAACTTCTTATATTTCATTGGTTCAGATGGTGCCGTATCTCCACTCCACATCCAAACAGAGGCAATGGAGATTGGCTGAATTTGATTGACTTAAATTATTCAAGGGGCACACGTGCAATTAAGAGTGAGTCTGAGTTAACATTTAAAATAATATTCCGAAGTATTGTATGGTGCTTGGATTAACTAAAATCTTACTTCCTTATAATAAATCAGACCAAGTTGGAAACAAAATAAATTTAATTGTAATTAACTTTGTGTGGGTGTTGCCATTCATTTACACATTTACTGAATCCCATGGAATAATTTTTCTGATCCGCATGAGTGTTAAGAAAGAGGAAGCACAGAAAACACAGCCCAGAATAGGGAAATAACAAATTTTTCTATCATTAAAGGCAAGCTGGTCTCTGGGACCAGGTCTTCTATTTAGATAAACTTCCGAGATTTTGTCGACTGGGTGTTTTCTTTGTCAATGTACATTGTCCAGTTAATTAGAAACAACCAGATTCTTTCTTCTGTGAATCATTTGGGGTATTTTCAATCACATGAAACTACCCATATCTGCCTTGAACAGTAAGAAAGAGTCCAGGGCTCATGTGCTGGAGATTCAAGGTACCATCGTTTCAGTGTTGATGGGACCCCATGCTCAGTCGAGTCATGTGGGACCCAGGTTTTCCGTCCCTCTTCCATGCTTTCTGACTTACAACCCAAATCTTCCCAGGTCTGGTCCCCTGAG
Source organism: Aethalodelphis obliquidens (assembly GCF_003676395.1). NCBI lineage: Eukaryota > Metazoa > Chordata > Mammalia > Artiodactyla > Delphinidae > Aethalodelphis > Aethalodelphis obliquidens. Next base: position 6,513,874 of record NW_020837973.1, read on the forward strand.
CAAGGATGCTTCTAGGACCTGGGACTCCAGGATTCTTCATTCACACTTGGGAGTGGGGAGGACAGCTCTGTACACTGTCCTGGGAGTTTCCTCTGGAGCCAGTGGCAAACCTCTCCTTATACCCCACTGGCCAGAGCTGTGCCATCTCTGTTCTGGAGCCAATCACAGGAAACAGAAATAACTTCAATAGAAGAAGAGAAAAGAAATGGTTTGAATCTGATTTGCTTAGGCAGCTAGGAGTAACAGTTGCAATTAGGGATGTTATTGAGTTAATATTTAAAATAATGTTTTGAAACATACTGCTATCTGGAATATACTAAATTAGTAGAGAAAGGAAGGAAGGGGGGTAGGAAGAAAAGAGGGAAAGAGGGGAGGAAGGAAGGAAGGAAGGAAGGAAAGAAGGAAGTCAGCTTCTTATAAATCATCTAAGCTTCCTAAGGAGGATATGCCCCATACAATTAGGATGTGTCAAGGAGGAAAAATAAAGAGACACAGATAAAAATGAAGATAGGTGAATGTATATATCTACCTAAATATTTATTTCTATCTCTCTCCATGTATGATAGGGTGTGTTAATTAAAAAAAATAATATCAAGTACTCTTTATTTAGTTATTTTTTGGCAGTGTGGGAGATTTACAAGGAAAGAATAGAGCATCACCACCCCCAACTCCTATATGAGAACTAAACGCCTTCTTCTATTTCTAAAAGTCTGAAATATTTGTACTGCCTTTCAGGAGGGTGAGGAAGAGGTGGCAGTTTTTTGCTTCAGGCTCACTAAGAACACGATTATGTATTGTTCCAAACGGACATTAGTGAGTTGAGGCAGCAGAACTAGAGTGCAGAGAGTGGGGTGGAGGGTGGCGATGGATCTGGGAAGGCTGGAACACGCATCCTTTAGTAGATAAGTGTTACTCAGATTTTCTATTTTCTCTTGTGTCAGCTTTGTATCAGGGAATTTGTTCATTTTGCCTAGATTGCCAAATTTATTGACATAAAACTTTTCACATTATTTCCTTATTATTCATTTAATATTTGTAGAATATGTAGTGATGGTCAATCTCTTATCTTTGATACTGAAAATTTGTGCCTTTTCCTTTTATTTTGTTGATCATTACAGAGATATATCAATTTTATTGGCCTTTTTAAATAACCAGCTCTGGCTTCCTTAATTTTCTCTTATTTGTCCATTTTATATTTCATTTGTTTAAAAGCTTCTTTTTATTTTTTCCTAGCTTCTAAATTCTTTGCAGTTAATTTGCTCTTTATTTCCCTAGATTCTTATGATAGATAATTAATTTTACTTCTTTTTCCATTTCTAATTTAAGCTTTTAATGCTATAAAAATTCCTGCAGCCATTGCTTTAGCTATATCCCACAACTATTGGTATGCTATATTTTCATTTTCATTCAGTTCAAAAGATTCTAATTTATTTTGTGATTTCTCTTTGATCCGTGGATTATTTCAAAGTGTGTTGTTGAATTTCCAAATATTTGGGATTTTTTCAGACATTTTCTTATTTCCATTTAGTTTTGTTTTTGTTATATAACATTCTCTACAATTCATTACTTTTAAAATTATTGCAGCTTGTTTATAGAATTCTGTGACCTGCATAGCAAGGATAGGTCAACAACAGACCAAAAATGAAATGATATCTGTAGAATGAGGCTGTGTAATAAATGATCGTGTGTCTTATTGGATGGCATTTGGGATTTATCTCATGTCAGGAGGAGATTTTGAAAGATTTTAAATGGAGAATAACATGATCAAACCTATAAAATTTTTAAATTGAATTAAAAAATTAAGATAGGAATAAAAAGGACATTTGCAGTTAGTGTTAAAATTTGAGAACAAGACTATTCTGAAAATTTGTAACAACAATCATAAGTTATTAATAAAAATGATATACAATAATCGTTAGATTTAAAAAGAGAAAGAAAACAAAACAAAATTTCTAGATTCCTTAAACAATAAGAGTTAAAGGCATCCACACTAAACAAGTTCTTCTCTTTGAAAATTAATATGTAAAATAAGCCCAGTATTTAGGGCTTCCCTGGTGGCGCAGTGGTTGAGAGTCCGCCTGCCGATGCAGGGGACACGGGTTCGTGCCCCGGTGCGCGAAGATCCCACATGCCGCAGAGCGGCTGGGCCTGTGAGCCATGGCTGCTGAGCCTGCGTGTCCGGAGCCTGTGCTCCGCAACGGGAGAGGCCACAACAGTGAGAGGCCCGCGTACCGCAAAAAAAAAAAAAAAAATAAGCCCAGTATTTAAAATTTAAAATCTTATGGCAAAATGAATTAAAAATGAAACAATATATATCTGACTAATAGCCTCATCTTACAAGCAGAATATCCAACTTTCCCCTCTTACAAGATTCCAGGTGCTAATCACCGGAGATATGGTGCTCATAAATATGTTACCAGGCAAAGGGATTTTGAAGGCATAATTGACATTTCTAATCAGTTGACCTTAATATAGAGAAATTACCCTGAACTAGCTGGGTGAGTTAGAAGGTCATGACACACGTCCTTAAAAGAGAAAGGCAGAAGGGGAAGTCAGATATTCCAAGCACTGGGAGAATTTGACAGCTGTCACAGGCTTGGAACATGGATGGGTCTGGGGAGAGTGGGTGATCCCTAGAAGCAAAACTAACAACCCCCCAGAAAACAGCAGCGAGGAACTGGGGATCTCAGTCCTACAACCACACAAAACTGAATGTGGCAAACAACCTTACGAGCATGGAAATAGATTCTCTCCCAGAGCACCAGGTAAGAACCCAGCTGGCTTGCACCTGGAGTTTTGCCTGGTGACTCTGGTGACCATGTTGAGCCAACTGGACTTCTGACCTGTGGAAATGAGATAATATATAGGTGTGGTTTAAGTCATGATTTTCGTGGTAAATTCTTATGTAACCATAGAAAACTGTGGTTAACCAAATAATGAAATTGAGAAAGAACTCCAAGGGAAGAAAAAAAAATACACCTTCTTTAATGTATAAAACAGATTTTTCCTTCTCTGGTGTTCTGCTGGTATTGAGCCCACTGGTTGTGAAAGCTTCATAGGTAAGGAGCCTGGGTACACCTGGGTGGAGATAATTCTGTTCTAGACATGGTGGAGGGATCAAAGGGCTGTTTGTAGAGCAATTGAAGATATCACACTAATCTTTTTCTTGATTTCCAGGGTAATATGACCCTTCAACTCTGGGGTACCAAAAGGAGAAGAAACCGTCTTCTCCTCCCAGCCATCCTGGATGCTCCCCTAAGGTAGTAACTGAACAGGAAAAAAATCAAACTGGAGAATGGAAATCTCAGCTCAGGATTAGGAAGCAAATGGTATTCCAGTTTAAATGGGAATAATAGGTATAGAGGAAAGAAAGAAGAAATAGAGACACGCTATCAAGGAGAATTTTTCTTTTTCTCTTGGGCTTATAATTTTACTGGAGATATAAGATGATGAAATCAACAACTGTCTTTTCTAACACAGACTACCTAAAGATGGGATATATTTGACTCCTCTGATTTGTGAAGTGTGCGGCTATCCCATGCAGAATTCCAGTTTTATGTGGATACAAAACAGAGTTAAATGTTAAAGAAACAGATAAGGAAAGTTAAAGTACTGTAAGGAACCCTTTACAAGGATTAGTTAGGGCTTCTGGTTTCACTGGGTATCCAGAGAGGTTTTTCTCTTCATGTCTCTCACAGGGGATAGTAGGAAGGCTGGTTCTAAATGCTCCTGAGATTCAGGGTTTCTGCTTTTATGGGGTTTTTTTGGGTGGTCTAGCATGCATTAAGCTTCTGATTTTTACTGAAATTCATTTCATGATCTCAGGATTTCTCTTTCAGTCTCTGTAAGAATATCCAGCTGGTTTTCTTATGAATTTGATTTAACTGGCCATCAGTTTTTTGTTCTTTTCCCCCCCTTATGTTTAATCTTTACTATCATTGTATTTATCACATATTTTCCCAGTCTTGGGTCAAGCTCGTGTCTATAGCTATAAAGTACGCACAGCCCTATTTAAGATCGCAATGACCAGTGTCATTGTTTTTCTGTAGGTTAAGTTACTAACTATTTAAAGTCCTTCACTTGTCTGGAGTCCTCACTTCAAATACATGTGCTATTAGCCTGTCCATCATCTTGTCGTATGGAAAGTGCTTTAAGTACTAAAGCCTCATTCAGAATCCATTAACTAAGAGTTCACAACAGTTAAAGCTTTAAATGCACAAACTCCATGGAAAAGGCAGGCCCTGAAAAATAACGGTAATGCAAGTAAAGGGTGTGTTCCTCCCAGGAAGAATGACATTCAGTAAGTTTTCACATCTATGGGTTTTTTTGTTTGTTTGTTTGTTTAAACAGCTTTATTGAGATAAAACTTATATATCATAAAAGTCACTCAAAGTGTACAATTTAATGCTTTTAAAATATACATAGAATTATGCAACCATCATCAACCACAATCAGTTTTAGAACATTTTCCAAAGTGGCTGAATTATTTTATATTCCCACTGGCATTATATGATGCTTGTTATTGTTTGTCTTTTTTTTTTTTTTAACAAAGAGCTAGGAATCCTTTTGAATTTTTTTAAAAAAATTATCTTTTATTTTTATACAATTTTAACCATTATACTCAATTTACAGTTATTACAAACTATTGGCTATGTTCCCCATGTTGTACAACACATCCTTGTAGCCTGTCTTATACCCAACAGTTTGTATCTCCCACTGTCTTTTTAATTATAACTATCCTAGTGGGTATGAAGTATCTCATTGTGGTTTTGATTTGCATTTCCCTGAAGGGTAGTAATATTGAACGACTTTACACATGCTTATCAGCCACTTCTATATCTTATTTGGATAAATGTCAATTCAAATCCTTTGCCCACTTAAAACATTGGGCTTGTCTTTTTATTATTAAGTTGTAAATGATCTTTATATATTCTAGATATATTATATCCCTTGTCACCAGATAAGATATATACCTTATCAGATATATAATTTGCCAATATTTTTTAACCTATGGGTTGTCTTTTTGCTTTTTTTTACAGTGTCCTTTGAAACACAAAAGTTTAAAATGTCAATGATGTCCAGTTTATTTTTTCTTTCATTGTTTGTGCTCTTGGTGTCATATTTAAGAAATTATTACCTAATCCAAGATCATGAAGATTTATGCCTATGTTTTCTTCTAAGAGTTTTATAATTTCAGTTCTGAAATTTAGGTCTTTGAACCATTTTTTTTTTTTTTTTTTTTTTGCGGTACGCGGGCCTCTCACTGTTGCGGCCTCTCCCGTTGCAGAGCACAGGCTTCGGGCACGCAGGCTCAGCGGCCATGGCTCACGGGCCCAGCCACTCCGCGGCATGTGGGATCTTCCCAGACCAGGGCACGAACCCGTGTCCCCTGCATAGGAAGGCGGACTCTCAACCACTGCGCCACCAGGGAAGCCCTTTTGAACCATTTTGAGTTAACTTTTGTATATGATGTGAAATTGGGGTCCGCCTTCATTCCTTTGCATGTGGAGTCCAGTTATTATTGTGATATAATTCACATATTATACAATTTACCCATTTAAAGTGTAAAATTCAATGGCTTTTGGTATACTACATTATTAATCTTTTAAAAATTGTAGTAAAATATATATAACATACGCTTGCCATTTTAAACATTTTTAAGTGTTTAATTCAGTGGCATTAGTCACACTCACAATATTGTGTAACCATTACCACTATCTATTTCCAAAAATTTTTCATCATCCCCAATAGAAGGTCACAACATAGCCAATAACTCCCCATACCTCTCTCCTCAGTCCCTCGTAAGCTCTAATCTACTTTCTGTCTCTATGAATGTGCCTGCTCTAGGTAACTCATGAGATGGAATCATACAAAATTTGTCTGTTTATATCCATTTTATTTCACTTAGCATAATGTTCATCCATGTTGTAACATGTATCAGTACTTCATTCCTTTTTGTGGTTGGATAATATTCCAATGTATGTACCACATTTTATTTGTCCATGGACGAATATTTGGGTTGTTTCCACTTTTTGGCTATTGTGAATAATGCTGCTATCCACATCAGCAAGTATCTGTTTGAACGCTTGCTTTCAATTCCTTTAGATATATACCTAGCGGTGGAATTGCTGGATCATATGGTAATTTTATATTTAGCATTTTTTTAAAAATAGAACTTTATAGGAGTATAATTACTTCACAATACTGGGTTAGTTTCTGTTGCACAACAAAGTGAATCAGACATATGCATACACACGTCCCCATACACCCTCCTTCTTGTGCCTCCCTCCCATCCTCCTTATCCCACCCCTCTAGGTCATCGCAAAGCACCGAGCCTACCTCTCTGTGTTATGCTACTGCTTTTCACCAGCCAACTATTTTACATTCGGTAGTGTATGTTTGTTGATGCTACTCTCACTTCGCCCCAGCTTCACCCTCCCACCCTATGTCCTCAAGTCCATTTTCTATGTCTATCTCTTTATTCCTGCCCTGCAACTAGGTACCATTTTATTTTTAGATTCCATATATATGTGTTAGCATATGGTATTTGTTTTTCTCTTTCTGACTTACTTCACTCTATACGACAGACTCTAGGCTCATCCACCTCACTACAAATAATTCAATTTCGTTTCTTTTTATGGATAACATTCCATTGTATATATGTGGCACATCTTCTTTATCCATTCATCTGTCAATGGACATTTAGGTTGGTTCCATGTCCTGGCTATTGTAAATAGTGCTGCAATGAACATTGTGGTACATGACTCTTTTTGAATTATGGTTTTCTCAGGGTATATGCCCAGTAATGGGATTGCTGGGTCATATGGTAGTTCTAGTTTTAGCTTCTTAAGGAAACTCCATACTGTTTTCCATAGTGGTTGTATCAATTTACATTCCCACCAACAGTGCAGGAGGATTCCCTTTTCACCACACTCTTTCCAGCATTTACTGTTTCTAGATTTTTTGATAGTGGTCATTCTGACTGACGTGAGGTGATACCTCATTGTAGTTTTGATTTGCATTTCTCTAATATTAGTGACGTTGAGCATCTTTTCATGTGCCTCTTGACCATCTGTATGTCTTCCTTGGTGAAATGTCTATTTAGGTCTTCTGTCCATTTTTTAACAGGATTGTTTGGTTTTTTAGATATCGAGCTGCATGAGCTGCTTGTATATTTTGGCGATTAATCCTTTGTTGTTTCATTTGCAGATATTTTCTCCCATTCTGAGGGTTGCCTTTTGGTCTTGTTTATGGTTTCCTTTGCTGTGCAAAAGCTTTGCAGTTTCATTAGGTCCCATTTGTTTATTTTTGTTTTTATTTCCATTCCTCTAGGAGATGGGTCAAAAAGGATCTTGCTATGATTTATGTCATAGAGTGTTCTGCCTATGTTTTCCTCTAAGAGTTTGATAGTGTCTCGCCTTACATTTAGGTGTTTAATCCATTTTGAGTTTATTTTTGTGTGTGGTGTTAGGGACTGTTCTAATTTCATTCTTTTACATGTATCTGTCCAGTTTTCCCTGCACCACTTATTGAAGAGGCTACCCTTTCTCCATTGTATGTTCTTGCCTCCTTTGTTGTAAATTAGGTGACCATATGTGCATGGGTTTATCTCTGGGCTTTCTATCCTGTTCCATTGAGCTATCTTTCTGTTTTTGTGCCAGTACCATACTGTCTTGATTACTGTAGCTTTGTAGTATAGTCTGGAGTCCAGGAGCCTGATTCCTCCAACTCTGTTTTTCTTTCTCAAGATTGCTTTGGCTGTTTGGGGTCTTTTGTGTTTCCATACGAATTGTAAAATTTTTTTTTTTTTTTTTTGGTATGTGGGCCTCTCACCATTGTGGCCTCTCCCGTTGTGGAGCACAGGCTCTAGACACGCAGGCTCAGCGGCCATGGCTCACGGGCCCAGCCACTCCGCGGCATGTGGGATCTTCCTGGACCGGGGCACGAACCTGTGTCCCCTGCATCAGCAGGCAGACGCTCAACCACTGCGCCACCAGGGAAGCCCCGAACTGTAAAATTTTTTGTTCTAATTCTGTGAAGAATGTCATTGGTACTTTGATAGGGATTGCATTGAATCTGTAGATTGCTTTAAGTAATATAGTCATTTTCACAATGTTGATTCTTCCAATCCAAGAACATGGTATATCTCTCCATCTGTTTGGATCATCTTTAATTTCTTTCAACAGTGTCTTATAGTTTTCTGCATACAGGTCTTTTGTCCCCTTAGGTAGGTTTATTCCTAAGTATTTTATTCTTTTTGTTGCAATGGTATATGGGAGTGTTTCCTTAATTTCTCTTTCAGATTTTTCATCATTAGTGTATAGGAATGCAAGAGATTTCTCTGCATGAATTTTGTAGCCTGCTACTTTACCAAAGTCATCGATTAGCTCTAGTAGTTTTCTGGTAGCATCTTTAAGATTCTCTATGTATAGTATCATGTCATCTGCAAACAGTGACAGCTTTACTTCTTCTTTTCCAGTTTGGATTCCTTATATTTCTTTTCCTTCTCTGATTGCTGTGGCTAAAACTTCCAAAACTATGCTGAGATATATTGGTGAGTGTGGACAACCTTGTCTTGTTCCTGATCTTAGTGGAAATGCTTTCAGTTTTTCACCATTGAGAATGATATTGGATGTGGGATTGTCATCTATGGCCTTTATTATGTTCAGGTAAGTTCCCTCTATGCCTACTTTCTGGACGGTTTTTATCATAAATGGATGTTGAATTTTGTCAAAAGCTTTCTCTGCATCTATTGAGATGATCATATGGTTTTTCTCCTTCAATTTGTTAATATGGTGTATCACATTGATTGATTTGTGTATATTGAAGAATCCTCGCATTCCTGGGTTAAACCTCATTTGATCATGGTGTATGATCCTTTTAAGGTGCTGTTGGATTCTGTTTGCTAGTATTTTGTTGAGGATTTTTGCATCAATGTTCATCAGTGATATTGGCCTGTACTTTTTCTTTGTGACATCTTTTTCTGGTTTTTGTATCAGAGTGGTGATGGCCTCGTAGAATTAGTTTGGGAGTGTTCCTCCCTCTACTATATTTTGAAAGAGTTTGAGAAGGATAGGTGTTAGCTCTTCTCTAAATGTTTGATAGAATTTGCCTGTGAAGCCATCTGGTCCTCAGCTTTTGTTTTTTGGAAGATTTTAAATCACAATCTCAATTTCAATGATTTTGATTGGTCTGCTTACATTTTCTATTTCTTCCTGGTTCAGTCTTGGCAGGTTGTGCATTTCTAAGAATGTGTCCATTTCTTCCAGGTTGTCCATTTAATTGGCAAATAGTTGCTTGCAATAATCTCTCATGATCCTTTGTATTTCTGCAGTGTCAGTTGTTACTTCTCCTTTTTCATTTCTAATTCTATTGATTTGAGTTTTCTCCCTTTTTTTCGTGATGAGTCTGGTTAATGGTTTATCAATTTTGTTTATCTTCTCAAAGAACCAGCTTTTAGTTTTATTGATCTTTGCTATTGTTTCCTTCATTTCTTTTTCATTTATTTCTGATCTGATATTTATGATTTCTTTCCTTCTGCTAACTTTTGGGTTTTTTGTTCTTCTTTCTCTAATTGCTTTAGGTGTAAGGTTAGGTTGTTTTTTTGAGATGTTTCTTGTTTCTTGAGGTAGGATTGTATTGCTTTGAACTTCCCTCTTAGAACTGCTTCTGCTGCATCCCATAGGTTTTGGGTCATCATATTTCATTTTCATTTGTTTCTAGGTATTTTTTGATTTCCTCAGTGATCTCTTGGATATTTAGTAGCATAATGTTTGGCCTCCATATGTTTGTATTTTTTACAGATTTTTTTCCTGTAATTGGTATCTAGTCTCATAGCATTGTGGTTGGAAAAGATACTTGATACAATTTCAGTTTCTTAAATTTACTGAGGCTTTATTTGTGACCCAAGATATGATTTATTGTGGAGAATGTTCCTTGAGCACTTGAGAAGAAAGTGTATTCTGTTGTTTCTGGATGGTATGTCCTATAAATATCAATTAAGTCCATCTTGTTTAATGTATCATTTAAAGCATGTGTTTCCTTATTTATTTTCATTTTGGATGATCTGTCCATTGATGTAAGTGGGGTGTTAAAGTCCCCTACTATTATTGTGTTACTATCAGTTTTCCCTTTTATGGCTGTTAGCATTTGCCCTATGTGTTGATGTGATCCTATGTTGGGTGCATAAACATTTATAATTGTTATATCTTCTTCTTGGTTTAATCCTCTGGTCATTATGTAGTGTCCCACCTTATCTCTTATAACAGTCTTTTTTTTTAAAGTCTATTTTATCTGATATGAGTATTGCTACTCCAGCTTTCTTTTGATATCCATTTGCATGGAATATCATTTTCCATCCCTTCAATTTCAGTCTGTATGTGTCCCTAGGTCTGAAATGGGTCTCTGGTAGACAGCATATATCTGGGTGTTGTTTTCACATCTATTCAGCCAGTCTAGGTCTTTTGATTGGGACATTTAATCCATTTTCACTCAAGGTTATTATCAATTTGTATGTTCCTATGACCATTTTCTTAATTGTTTTGAGTTTGTTTTTGTGAGTCTTTTCCTTCTCTTGTGTTTCCTGCATAGAGAAGTTTCTTTAGCATTTGTTGTAAGGCTGGTTTGGTGGTACTGAATTCTCTTTACTTTTGTTTGTGTGTAAAGCTTTTGATTTCTCTGTCAAATCTGAATGAGATCCTTGCTGGGTAGAGTAATCTTGGTTATAAGTTTTCCTCTTTCATCACTTTAAGTATATTCTGCCACTCCCTTCTGGCCTGCAGAGTCTCCACTGAAAAATCAGCTGATAACCTTATGGGGATTCCTTTGTATATTATTTTTGTTTTTCCCTTGCTGCTTTTAATATGTTTTCTTTGAATTTAATTTTTGTTAGTTTAATTAATATGTGTCTTGGTGTATTTTTCCTAGGGTTTATCTTGTATGGGACTCTCTGTGTTTCCTGGACTTGGGTGACTACTTCCTTTCCCATGTTAGGGAAGTTTTCATCTATAATACTTCAAATATTTTCTCAGACTTTCTTTTTCTCTCCTTCTTCTGGGACCCCTATAATTTGAATGTTGGTGTGTTTAGTGTTGTCCCAAATGTCTCAGAGATTGTCTTCAATTCTTTTCATTTTTTTTTTCTTTATTCTGATTCTTGGAAGTTATTTCCACCATTTTGTCTTCCAGCTCACTTATTCATTCTTCTGCCCCAGTTATTCTGTTATTGATTCCTTCTAGTGTAATTTTCATTTCAGTTATTATGTTGTTTATCTCTGTTTGTTTGTTCTTTAGTTCTTCTAGATCTTCCTTAAACATTTCTTGTATTTACTCAATCTGTGCCTCCATTCTATTTCTGAGATTTTGGATCATCTTTACTATCATTACTCTGACTTGCTTTTCAGGTAGATTTCCTATTTCCTCTTCATTTATTTGGTCTTACAGGTTTTAACCTTGCTCCTTCATCTGGGATACATTTTTTTGCTGTCTCTTTTTTTTTTTTTTTTATGAGTGGGATTGTTTTCCTGTCTTACTGGTTGTTTGGTCTGAGGCTTCCTACACTGGTATTTGTAGGCTATTGTGTAGAGCTGGGTCTTGGTGCTGAGATGAAGAGCTTCGTGAGACCTCACTCTGAGGAATATTCCCTGTGGTCTGAGGTTCTCTGTTAGTCCAGTGATTCGGACTTGGGGCTCCCACTGCAGGAGCTTCAGCCAGACCCTGGTCTCATGAACAAAGATCCTGCAAGCCATCTGAGGCAAAACAAAAATAAAAAACGGGAGTGGGGAATGCCTTGGCTGTGGAGGGCATGGCCTACGCAAGGGTGAGGTTTGGCCAATGGGCAGGGCCAATGCTCAGGACCCACAGGGCTGGAAAAGGCCCTTGAGGCTGTGGGGGGAGGGGCTTAGGTTCAAGGAACAGAAGGGGCCCTGGAGTGGCCCCCATCCCTGGTCTCGGAGGGCAGGGGACCTCACCTGGGAGCCCAGCTGGCTTCCTGGGCTGGAGTGGGTGGGGCAAACTCCCTCCTCTCCTCTCCTGCTCTCTGGTCTGAGAGGGCCACCCCTGCCTGCCTCTCCTGTTCTCTTCTCAGCCTCTTTCCTATGCCCCCAAGGACACACACGGATTGGAGGGTGCTTTGGAGGGCAGGGGACCGGCCTCGGTGCTCAGCAGGCTCCCTGGACCCTAGTGGGCAGGGCAATCACCCTCCACTCCTCTCCCGCTCATCCTGGATGGCTCCTCCTGCCTGCTTCTCCTGATATCCCCAGCCTCCCTCCTATGTCCCCAGGACCCACTCCACCTGGATGGGGTTTTGCACATGGGATTCCAGCCTGAGAGCTCAGCAGGATCCCTGACCCTAGTGGGCCAGGCAATTCCCACCGCTCCTCTCCTTCTCTCCCTGGAGAGTCCCTACCATCTGCCTCTCTTGATCTCCCCTGCCTCAGGGGTACCGATCCTGTCTGGCCTCCACTTCTTCTCCCCCCTCAGTCCCCCTACATCCTACCAGTTCACTTTGAGGTTCCTTCCATATCCTTGGGCGTCAGAGTCCCCCACCAGCAGCCGCAGTCACCCTAGTTGTGGGGAGACACTAACTTCGTGTCTTTCCGCACTGCCATCTTGACTCTGCCTCACATCTATGTTTAAATATATCTCAAATACCTACTGCCCCAAGAAGCCTCATCTGATACTTCAGTTTCTCTGAGCAGTCTGGAGCATTTGGAGTTTTAACCCTCTTGGACACTTATGTTCTATTTTGTGTTAAAGTTTTCCATAATTTCCTGATAACCCCCTGACTCACAGTTTTCTCAAACATAGAGAAGGGATAATTTATTTTTATAACCTGTCTATCAACTAGTGAAGAGCCTCAAATATTGATTTTGGATAACCCTTTTGGCTTAGAACTCTCACCATCTATTCATTTAAATATGCGTAAATAATTTATCACATTCTAGGCATAAGCTAGCTCTGGAGAAATAGTAGCAATGCTTTAGAATTATCAATCTATTTTTGAATCAAATCCTGCATTCTGGACTCATGAGTGAAAAGGTTGATTTGCACAGTCCTGTGGCTGGAATAAAGCTCTATCTAACCCATCCCTGCTCTCTATTTCATAACATTTTATCATAATGAAGTCTCTTGCCTTGTTTGATGTGCAGACTGTTTGTGACTACATTGCTTTGTTCAAGGCAGACAGATATGTATAATTTAATCAATTACTAATATGCAAGTCACTTCATTATGTATTTAACTTTCTCTGATCTGTTAGAATTAACACACTATGACATACAGATGGCCAAAAAGCACATGAAAAGATGCTCAACATCACTAATTATTAGAGAAAGGCAAATCAAAACTACAGTGAGGTATCACCTCACACCAGTCAGAATGGCCATCATCAAAAAATCTACAAATAATAAATGCTGGAGATGGTGCGGAGAAAAGAGAGCCCTTCTATACTGTTGGTAGGAATGTAAATTAGTACAACCACTATGGAGAACAGTATGGAGGTTCCTTAAAAAACTAAAAATAAAGCTGCCATATGATCCAGCAATCCCACTCCCTAGGCATATATCTGGACAAAACCATAATTCGAAAAGACATATGAACCCCAGTGTTCATTGCAGCACTGTTTGTAATAGCCAGGACATGGAAGCAACCTAAATGTCCATCAACAGAGGAGTGGATAAAGGAGATGTGGTACCTATATATATATATATATATATA